>NW_027466470.1:12642500-13167500 GCF_050575085.1 Anarhichas minor | reverse complement strand
AACAATTTCAATTTCCAATTTTTTAAAAGCCTGACCGGCCGATTCCGTTTGGTGTTTTTTAAGAACTATAATTGACAGCAAGGCTCCAGATTTACTTTTTTTTTCACAATCAAATTCATTTCAACCATCTCAAAGTCAGTTACCCTTTTTTACGGTTATCATCATCTACAGTGGTTAGTTGCAAAAATATTTTGGCACTATAGTTGTTGTAATTCTGTATTACAATCGTCTTCAAGCTAAACAGTTAAACAGTTCCCCCTCTAATATCTGTTAGATATTGCTGTGAAAACATCTCCTGAACACATTGAGTCAAGTTTCTGGCTCAAAAACCAAATTTGACAAGATTATGTTTGAACACATCATGATAGCCTTATAATTGACTTTCGCCAAATACTCATTTTACCGAGCAAAGCTTGAGCGCATCATAATCAAGTCAATGCGACCTCCAATAACGTTAGCTGTTAGCTCCGTTATAAGCAGGACTGAGCCAGGGAAAGACACCATGCTGTGTGCAGACGAGCCAGTCCCCGTGATAGCTCTGGGCAGCATGGAAATAAATTAAAACATAATAAGTGTCTGAATAAGTTAGTCAGTCCAAATGTTTTCGGGTTATTCTTGCACGACTCATTTTGGTTGTTGCAGTCGTGACAAATTGTGAGCTTTATTCTTCTTTACTCACACCAAGGCCGATGTAAAACTATCGCGCGACGGTGGCACAGGTGTGTAAATGTGACCGACAAAAACAAAACGGGTCGATTGATGTGCTTCAAGAGGGTACAGGTACAGAAGCCTCACACACCTATGGAGAAAAAAAAAGAAGACATTACTCCCCTTCTTTTTCTTTCTCACCCAGAACAACGTCTTTACACAGCCGTTCCAATCTGCTGCAGACCCCATCTTCCTTTACATCCACATCATGTGTGACAGAAAGCATTGTAGAGCTTTGTGCATGAATGAGCTTTGCACTACGTTGAGCTCGAGTGTTATTCTGCTCATTAACGACACAATGACGTGTGAGTTGTGCTTTTGTCTCGGTGGCATTTGTCAAACCAGCTCACACTTCAAACTCAACTATTACAATGATGAAAGGGCTTGGTTTGAAATCCTGCCTCTTTCTGCCTCAGCTGCTTCTCCTCTGCTCTTGATAGTGTGTGGCACCATACCCATCATTCTTCCTGTCGAATAAAGTGTCGGGGGGGGGGCAAAAACCAAGATCTGCACCTGGCAGAGAGGAGAAAAAAAGCGAGAGACGAGGAAACGGCAAAAAAGACAAATATGTGTGATGAGAAGAAGGAAGGGAAAGGATCAGAGAATAGAATGAGGTTTTTAATGCAGGGCTATGTGGAAAATCTATATGGAAAAGTTCCATTATAAGGTTTACACGGCACAGGACCAGAACAGATGGAGCCACAATGCTTATGAAATGTTTGGCATGTCAACATAATCTTCATAACTACGGTCCAGAGTTTACAATTAAACATCCCGTCCTAGTCTCTCAAATGCAACAGAACCGTAGGGTAGGTTCAAGGGTGTAGAATATGGTAGTGGACTGTAAGGACTGACACTTTGCTAAACGTTTGATACAACTTACAACTTTGATCTTGACTTCTCAGAGATAAAGATTTGTGAGATAATGTTTTGAATGTGCAGGAAGTTTTGAACATGAGCAGAAATATGGCTGAAACACATGTGAGCTATTAAAGTCCAGGGTAGTGCAATATATCGATATAACATTGATATTGTGATATGAGACTAGATATCATCTTCGATTTTGGATATTGTAATATGACATAAATGTCGTCTTGTCCTGGTTTTATTTGGCTGCTTTTCAATAAAGAGATTTAAGGTTCTGAACTTACCAGACTTTTCTATTCATTCTATTATTTTCCTTTACCCACTTAGTCATTATATCCACATTACTGATGATTATTTAGCATTAATCTCATTGTGTAAGTATTTAGTAATAGCACCAATGGTCAACCCTACAATATTGTCGCCATATCAATGTTGAGGTATTTGGTCAAAAATACTATGAAATTTGATTTTCTCAATATCGCCCAGCCCTAGTCCAGCGGTTTATAAATGAATTGAAATGAATTAATGTATCATTGAGATGAATAGGTGCCGCATGCACATTTAAACAAACAAGAACAAAGTAAATCATGCCTACGTGTGTATATGAGCGACAGAAGAATACATATTTGAAAGCCATACAGACGACCTGAGAGCCTTACTGCATCATATTCCATTACATGAAAATACAACAGTGAGGCCGATGGGAGTGTTTTGCAGGCATTAGCTCATAAACCAAAGTCTTTTGAGGGATCACCAAACTTATTACAATTCATGCTAAGGTGGAAATGAATGTCTGTCCCAAATTCCATGGCCATACGTCAAATAGCTGCAGAGGTATTTCAGTCTGGAACAAAGCGGTGGACTGACTGACAGAAGCAACAGAGCGGCGTTGCCCTGGCGCCATGCATACAGCCTTTGATAGCATTGTAATCTAGCAGATAGCTTTACAAGCAACGTGACCTCTTCATTCTCAGTTGAGCGGTGTGGAAATGTTCACCGGGTCCTAGTGGGCAAACTGCCAGAGCAACTTTAATAGAAAAATGACTCCTTTTCAAAATTGACACCATGCATATTAAATTGACAGAGCATTTCAGAATTACATACAGTGCAAGGGGCTGAAGATAGAGAGAGGGACTCATGTAAAGTACTATGGGGAGTCGCACAGGGGGAGAGAGGGGGGGGAGAGAGAGGGAGCACCGTGCTCCTACAGTAAATCAGGTCTGACGGAGTGACCTTTGATAGCCCCAGACAGAAAAGGTTACATGAACGGTGGAGAAAATAGGTCCATCTGTCACTTACTAGCTCGCTATAAATGATGTGTGTGTGTGTGTGTGTGTGTGTGTGCGTGTGTGTGTGTGTGTGTGTGTGCATCTTTCTTCCATCCACACAAAATGTACAATAAATTGTTCTCTGTATATACACATTTTCTCCTTCATGCTTACTGAAGGGTATACTGAAAATGTTTTCTGTGGTGCTGCACACATCTGTTATATAGACTGCACTGCTTATAGGTCATCATATATGTAAAAGCATTGTTTTTAACCAGGGAATGTGAAATAAACCTACAGTATATGTGTAGGTTACCTGCTAGTTGACAAGATGTGCGTCACGTTCAAATAAATAAATATCCACTTTGCTTCTGTGTTTCTCTCAACAGCACAACACAATGGTGGTACAACCTTTACCCAATTCATCAATGTCTCTGTTGCATTTGCTGTTTTAAACGTCCAGTGGCGGGTAGGTCTTCCCCTGGAAGTGAATAATTCTACACATTTGCAACAGCAGCACCAGTGGATTGTTTAAAATAAAAGAGAAACCAACTACACAAAGTCCGCTCCATTAACAGAATATGAGAGCATCTCTGTGTTGGTGACCCCTTTTGGTTGCACAGTGATCTCTGGGAAGTGCACCACCACAGCCACGAATTATTATTATTTTTTTTTTTTAAAGCAGATCACCACCTTTATAGCAGCAGCATAAATTGAAGTAGCATTTGTCGGGTGGTTAAAATTCTAGTTACACGTAATTATATTCACAGTCATCAGCAGCTCTAAGGCATTTTAATAAGTAAATGCTTTGTCGGAGGGCACGATGCGCTTAGGAGCTCACCTATTATTGCTGGCAACACTAATTTACATCTCAAGCGACGCCAGTTGTCCATGCCCTTGATACTCCCTGAAGTCCCCTCTGCCCCCGTAGTGCCACATGTGCTAAATTAAGCTTACTGTATTTTACAAACCTCAGCGACCCATGCTATCTAATAAACTACTAATGGAGGGAAACACAGGCATCTCATTAGGAGGTAGCCAAAAGATACACACACACACACACACACACACACACACACACACACACACACAAACTCTGAGCAACTTTCCTCTGGCTCAGAGTCAGACATTAATGATGTTCCAGCCGGTTTTAACAACTATTTATTTATTGAGGGAGTAATTTTGCAGTGCAGGGAACCCGATGAAGGTGTTTGGGGAATTCTGATGTATTAATCAACCTGCAGTGTTTGTCTTTTTCTGGAGAGAGGAGAGGAGCAAGGGCAGGGATTTTATATTATTCACTCATGTACACACACACACACACACACGCACATGCACGCACGCACATATTTCCTGAGTAAACAGAGGAAAAAAGGGTTATTTAAATGGCGACTTGGTGACAAAGTGCAGTGATTGACAGCAGGAGGAGGGGGTTGATGGGAGAATTCTGTCAGCGACTGATAACAGCTGTCTGCTTCACTCACGAGAGAGACAGGCAGTAAGTGAGAGACAGAGAGGCCCGCGCACACACACACACACACACACGCACGCACACGCGCACACACACACACCTAAACAGAGGCACAGTAATGCACCCTTGCATATATTTCCAATTAAAGTTGTTGCTTGCGTCATTCACAAGTTACGTAATGCATAGGGAAAAAGGTGGAGTACAGAGTCCATAATAATTTCCATCAGCACAAACAATCCATCGTAGCCTGACACTGCTCTGTACCCCAGATGATAAACAGAGATGCAAAGTCATACACACACACACACACACACACACAGACTTATTAAACATTCATCGGAGTGAGTTTGGGGTAATGAACGGGAGTCAACAATGAATTATGGATCATATTATAATGGTTGACTTACCCCTCTCATTACTGGCATGCTAATGTGATTGGGAAACAAATGATTATCAGCTTTATTAGAAAGGGGAAAAGAGCAGCAGAGAGCAGGGGCTCATGATCCCCAAGACACCCCCCGATGGTTTCACCTGGAGGAATGAAGGCGGTGGAAGGCCCGGGGGAAATGAGATGAGATGTCGGGTACAAGACATCATTTGAAGACTTTGGACGCTATCAAAGGTCTTCAAACTATTCTTGTTATTTTTGTATTACTGACACTATTCTCACACATGGCTCAGGACATAGAGTGCAACATCTCATCAACTACAGTCCACAGCTCGTTACTAATTAATGCGTTTACCGTTTAGTATCCAGTTAGGGTTTCTTCTAAAGAGGAAGATATTTCTTCCCGCAAATGTGTTGAAAATGGCAACCATCACGTAATGAATTCCTCTCTGCAACACAAAATACATTTAATAATAGCAGTTCTGCACCAATCTGCACAGACCTACAGCTCCGAACTGATGTAATACACTGGAGTGCATGCATACAAACCCTCAGGCATTTATCACAGCACTGGTCAAGGTGGAGACATCTCTGGCAATCCATCTCTCAGCTTATTGGCACCAAAAGACTTGCTTTTATGTTTTGCCCAGAGATTTACGAGCGACTAAAGGCGTGCGAGTGTGTGTGTGTGTGTGTGTGTGTGTGTGTGTGTGTGTGCGCGCATGAATGAATACATTAGCAGCATATGCACACCTCACAGTCTGAAAGGGATCCGGTTGATGTGCTTATTGACACCTCACCTCTCTCTCTCACTTCTTCCCCTCACCATGTCCCTTCTCCCCTCCCACCATCCATCCATCCCTCAATCCATCACGTTCCTTTAAAAGCCTGTTAGGAAACCCAATACCTTTCATTAGCACAAAAAGATTAGCTTTTTAGCAGGAGGGGTGTGTGTATGTCTCTCTCTGAATGTGTGTGTGTGTGTGTGTGTGTGTGTGTGTGTGTGTAAGCAGAGGAACAGTGGGTGGGAGGGATAAATAAAGATAATCAAAGATGCCTGTGCCAGACAGCCACTTAGCTTAACCTACGGTGAGCTGAGCATGTTAAAACACAATCCCACTGTTACACACACACAGTTGCAGGACATTACACACCTCACAACACAGATATTGAAAGGTTTGGAATAGTTTGAAGAGTTTCATTCCAAAGTAAGATATCCAGCATTTGGGAGAACTGACAGTGACAAAACCATTGGCGGCATGAAAGTAAAGCCGGTTATGGAATATAATTAAAGTTATGAGTCATCTTATTAATCCCCTAAATACTGATGGTTTTGATGATAAAATCACTTGAGTAGTGGAAATGTTAACTGATGAATTTTAGATAGCATTAAATTGGGGTGAAATTATAAAGTCATTGATTGAGAAGGAAATCACATTGTACTTCACATACTCACAGCAACATTTTTATGTGAATTACATAGACTATAGGGAAAGACAGCATCTTAATTGTGTGCCAACCCAAATATAAGCTGTTATGTTTGGAGTTATTGACCTTCAGCTGAGCAGTTAGTCTGAATGTCAGTTAACACGAACGAGGCTCAACTACTGATTAGTGCAGCTTTAGCTTTTTGCAATTTACCGAAGCAGCGTGCAGTGAATGTTTTGGCTTTCTACAGCAATATGTAGTTAACCAACTTCCCTCCCTGCTTTTGACTATCAACATTAACAATTCATATGACATTAGATTATAGATTTCTGTTATTAGATGCACTGACTTTGTTTGATGTGTAAACTGAATATTTTTAAGTTATAAATGTATGTAGAAATATTCCAGAATATGTGCAATGTTTTAAGGGATTTCTAGAGGCCCACTGAGCAAGGTGAATTCTCCTGGGAGCAATAAAAGGTTTTCATTCATTCATAACAGAGTGTGAGGTAGAAGCACACACACCCATACAAAGAGACACACACACACACACACACACACACACACGCACACACTCATTAGGCACATTTTAAGTAATCTTGAAGGACTTGCCATCAGTAAAAACAATACCAATGTATTTCCCCTGGGACAGGACAGCAGTCCTATTAATCTATCACACAAACACACCCTACAGCACATGTGCACGCACAAGCAGAAAACACAAAGTTATTTAACCCACTATGTCCCTGGAGAGAGGGCCTTTAACGGTAACAAAGCAGCATCCAGTCACTTACATGCTTCCACCCTGGTGCCTCCTCTTTCCATAAAAAAACAATCTGGAGAACAAGATTACGCTTGCAAACACACACACACACACACAAACATACATGCACACAGTCACTCACTCACTCACACGTCACCTAATATCCGTCAGCTTTTGAGACGGGAGGAAAATCTATATTTCATCTGAGAAGCTGAGGTGTTTGTGCACACGCTGAGTTTGTTTGTCATTAGGCCTAACCCCTGTTGCTCACATAATCAGGTTGTTGTGTACGTGTGTGCGTTAAATTCTGTATGTGAGGATTTGAGAAAAGAGAGAATATGATTGTGTGTGTGTGTGACAAGTGTAGAGGTGTGAGAGGTGAGGGAGACAGAATCGTGCAAACACACACTTGAGGCGGAATTAAAGTTATCGATCGACCATGGCATGCTCTCACATAGAGATCACAGCTTAACCCTGATCAATGACTAATCTATTTGTTTGTTTGTTTGTTTGTTTGTGTGCGTTTGTATCCTCAATATCTCAATTTCGATCTTTCTACTTTTTTTCCCGACTCAGGCTCGATCTTAACTATTCACTTTGATGTAAAAAGACTAAAGCCATGCTAGGGGCTCTATGAAGCTAATGACAATGTTAACATGCTGATGTTTAGCAGGTTTAATGTTTATCACGTTCACCATCTTAATTCAGGGTGTCGGTAAGCTAACATCTGCATATTGGCACTAAACACAAAGTCAAGCTGGAGTTTTTGCAGGAATTTGGTTATAAACCAAATGCATTTCTCTGGTTATAATTTTGATCGGATGATTGTAGACAAAAAATTCGGGGATTTTCAAAGGAATTACAATTCCTCCTGAGCGGACATGAATTTCTGTACCAAATTCTACGACAATGGTCCGGAGATTATCAAAGTATTTAGGATTCATCCTCTGGGCACCTTCATATCTGTACCGAATAATCATAGCAGTCCATCCAATAGTTGAGACATTTCTCTGAAAAACAAAAATGTCGACTTCATAGTGCACGAGGGGAAAAGTCAGGCAATCGCTAAAGTCCGTGGGTTACATCCTCTAGAGACCATAAATGTCTGTACAAAATGTCATGGCAATCCATCCAACAAGGCTGAACTAGAAACACCGTCAAGTTGCAGTTTATGTCCATATCTGTCCATGTCATCACTTCATCATTTCATCTAATTAGACATTTGTGGGAAATTGTCATAGTTGATATATTCTTCAGTTATGGCCAAAAATGTGTTTTGTGAGGTCACAGCGACCGTGAACTTTGGCCACCAAATTCTAATCAGTTCATCCTTGACTCCAGAGGGGAAGTTTGTGCCAAATTTGAAGAAATTCCCTCCAGACGTTCCAGAGATATCGCGTCACGAGATTAGGACCTACGTATGGACAGACGAGCATATACGGACAACCCGAAAACATCACATTCAAATAAAACGTGTGATAGTGTGGCAGTTTGCTGCAGCAAGCAGGGCGAGCATCCTTCACCCAGAGGGCTTCAAGCCTTCTGCCGAAGTGTCCTTGAGCAAGACATTGACTCCTTTGCCAAAGATGTTGCTCTGTGGCTGAGAAATTTCCTCTTTGGTAGTCAAGCGTCACAAAAATCGAACAACATCCAAAAAGGACCCTGCAGCAGACAACACGCGCCACATGATAACTGTGTGGAGGGCAGCTTGAAGCCTCCTTCTCCTGACCAGCCAACCCTGCCTGTGGCCTAAACTCTGCACTCAACTAACAATTACTCAAGAGTTTCCCCAAATCACTTCAGCGCAAAGCTGTTCACTTTCCATGCAACAACAATGGAAGAACAAGTGCACTTTTTGCTAGTAAGGACATCGGACAGCACCGCAGTTAACCTATAATGCAACATTAAACTCATTGCTGGCCACTGCAATAATTGCAAATGAATGACAGCAAAATGACAGACAATCAGACTCCGTGCCCTGCGCTATTATTCATCAGAGTGAAACCTCAGTCTATCATTTCGCCTCCGTCTACCTTCATTAGCACATATTCACACGTAATGGCCGGGCACTGCGGCGGCCGATCAGACACAAGTAATGTAGTCATTTGAAAAGGAGGGTGGTGGTACAGTTAGTGTGTCAGTGTGTCTAATTCCCTACTTTGTTCTCAGACGTACTTTAATGGAGCCGAGGAAACGCTTGGCTCCTTTCACCCCATTTGGCTGAGTCACGGAGCGTGAGAAATAT
Source organism: Anarhichas minor (assembly GCF_050575085.1). Lineage (NCBI taxonomy): Eukaryota > Metazoa > Chordata > Actinopteri > Perciformes > Anarhichadidae > Anarhichas > Anarhichas minor. Next base: position 13,158,362 of record NW_027466470.1, on the reverse strand, counting down.
ATAGGGTGCAATATGGTATTACTCTTTATTTAATCACATCGTGGGGAGAGGTAAATGTCTTTGAGATGAAAGGGCTCTGCTCATGAGCTTTGGTTATCTCGCTTCTCTTGAAAGTTAAAAGAAACAACGTGTGGTATGGAAATTTTCTCTCCTGCTCTCAATGCTCTCAAAATGTATCCACCGCTGGAGACAGCCACACATGCGTTATTTGTATTTGTTGAGAGGTTACCCAGGTGTGTTTCTCTCCTCCTTTATTGTTTTATGGTCTTAATATCTCTGAGGTCAGCAGATAATGATAAATCAATAGAAACAATACTTTCTCTCTATGTCATGGACCAAGGGAACACTCTGAATCTGTACAAACGCGCTGCTACTGGTTTGTGTGTTCTAGTCTCTGTGTGAATAGCGTCGCAGTACGTTTATATGCCCACAGTAGAGTTATGCCAAATCCAATCCAGCTATTGACTAGAAGCACATATAATACACGTCTCCCCGGAGTTTATATGGGTATTCATGAGCAACAAGGGGATGAGGCATGGGAGAAATTTTGAATTAGACCATCCTCCGGGATGCTCTGTGAAGCCTGATAGAGAAACAGCCCCATCTACAGGATATAAGTGTGACTGGAAAACAAACACGACCCCCCCCCCCCCCCCCCCCCACCCCTCATAAAGGGAAGGTTGTGTGCCTAACTTTAAATTCCAGTGCATCTCTTTGTCTCAGCAAAACTTAATGAGCCTCCAGAGAGCACGCGCAGGTGAACTTGCTGTAAGAGGAAACTACCTGCGTCTACCACAGCACAGAACAATGCTGTCTTTTTTTTTTCTTCTTCTTACTGAATCTGCAGATTTTGGAGGAGACGCTGCAGTATACTTTGCCGGTGAAATGAAGGTGTTCTCTTACACAGTGTGTTGACTTAGTGAACTATATCCTGGAAGTGGTCAGCAAGGACTCAGCGTTTCTGAAAACAAGTTGCTGGGGTCCCCTCACCCCGAAAGCACAAACGCGTGCACACTTGATATAGTCAGAGGAGAGCAAGCTTTAAAAGACTTTAAAAGCACAAACACAAACACACACACACATCCTGGGAGATTGGCCGTGCTCTCTAACCCCTTCCTGTGTATACGGACCTGCCTCTCAAATATCACTGAGTCCACACACAGGGGAAAGACCTTTGCAGAACAAAAGAGAGGTTTGATAAAGGAAGGGCTTGCTGGTGACACTCTGCCTTTTCACCCTTCTACAAAGAGACCCCCTGTTCCTGCTGGCTCCTCCAGAATTGACCCCCATCTTTTGAGTCATTTATGGTTGGAGATAAACAACAAAGATGTAGAAACTGGAGGGGGAAAAAAAAAATGGATGAACAGGAGAGGGGGGAATTTGTTTTGAAGTGGGTCAGATTGGAGTGATGAAAGGGAGGAGAGGAATGTCGCAGAGTGGAGAGGGGGCAAAGAGACAGAAAGAGGAACAGGAACACAATGTTTAGAGCAAGAAACTGAAAGGGATAAAGCAGAGTCACCTTGACAGGAGAGGTCACTAACCAAACTGGCTCTCTTTGTAAGGTGCCCGGGGTGTCAACAAGCTGCTTACATTTTCACATTGTTACCCCACAATAAAACAGCAAACTGCAAAAATACATTGGCATCGCATAAAATGTATATTATAATGGGATTTGCTTGCTCTAATCAACTCCACGGATCTCAGCCAATAGTGCTTGTGCGTGTGTGTGTGTGTGTGTGTGTGTGTGTGTGTGTGTGTGTGTGTGTGTGTGTGTGTCCAAAAGAGCTGGCAGCCATGCAGAGGTATGAGACAGATGTGTGTGTCGGTCATTACTGTAATCGCTCCATTTACTTCATCTACCCTGGGAGGGACGGCTGGTCAGCACCATCTGGACACACAGACACACAAGCACATACATAGCAATCGCCAGCCGTGGTTGGGTTCCATGGGTAGTCAGCCAGCAACAGGAGGCAAGCTTTGAGACGATCATTGTGTGTGTGTGTGTGTGTGTCTGTCTGTGACAGTGTGCATGCATTTGCCATCTTTATACCCCCCCCCCCCCCCCCCCCCCCCCACTCCCTTGTCTCCATCATCCTTTTCTTTTTATCCATTTCTTTGCCTGCCATGAGTCCAACTGCTTCAGTAATACATGAATCTGTCATGTTCCCCAGGGACAAGAGAAAATGAAAAAAAGGCCGCGGTGAGTAGTAAAGTAGGGACTTGTTCGAGACTCCCAGTGCCTGAGGAGACAATGGTCGTCATGGTGTGTGTGTGTGTGTGTGTGCGGTTGAAAGATACAGGGACCTCAAGCTCATCTACATGTAATTTCCTTCCCTGACTGAGGACAGGCAAGGGGTGATGAGGAGAGGAGGAGAGGAGGAGAGGAGGAGAGGAGGAGAGGAGGAGAGGAGGAGAGGAGCGGTTGAGGGGAGAGACGGAGAGCGAGCCAGGCTGAAGCTCCGGACTCAAGGGAGGCAGGCTGATCGTCAAGCAACACGTAGCCATGGAAACGGCAGATGGAGAGATGGAGGAGGAGAGGTGGAGGAACAAGAGGAGGAGAAAAGAAACGAGGGCGATGCTTCAGGTTACAACTACATATAGCTGAGAGATTTATAAAAATAAAAAAATAAAAGAGGATGGATGGGGATTTGCTACATTGGAGCATAATATTACATCCACGTACAGGTGATATTCCAGGTACAGTCAAGAGCTGGGAGTTTAAATATTGCTTGAGGATACATTTCTTTCCATTTGCCCTTTTACTCCGCCTGTTTACATTACTCAGCAATGACTTTGTTCAGAACTACTCTTGAATATTTATCACCAATAGGCGGCCAAGTACATATCGCTATTCTGCTTTTGCTCCTCTGCTCCTTCATCACTCTACTCTCTGTCTCATTTGTAATCTGAAAGCTTGCTGCCCCTCCTCATCCTCCAAACCGGCAAACACCCTCCCTTTTTTCCTGTTTGTCTCCTCCATTGGCTCTCTCTCCTGCTCCACTTGTCCCCCCCCCTGTCCTAAGATCTCTTTTTCTGGCCTCCATCCTTCCATCCCTACAGAGCAGAGCTGACATTGGGCATGAGGTCAGACAGAGAGATGGGCAGTCATGCTCCTGCTGTCAGCAGGCTTAAAATGGGTTTAGATACAGTGTGTGTGTGTGTGTGTGTGTGTGTGTGTGGGGGGGGGGGGGGGAGACACCCAAGGGACACCCTCGCTAGCCTTGGGCTCTGGACAGGCAAACCCACACAAGCGCCTCACGTTCAGTCACACACTTTCGTAGCCATGTAATAGTAAAAAGACACATTAATGCCAACATGCTGCACCCTTACATACCACATAGAGGACATTTGTTCAAGATGCATCAGTGTGTAAGGAGCATTCACAAAATATATACACACACACACACATATATTAACTTATGCAAACGGAGTGAGGCATGGAATTATAGATTTCAGAAAGGACAAATTCCCTTGGAGAACTGCCACGGATTATTGGCTGGTATGACCAGTGTTGTGAACAATGGAAATATTGTATTCACTGCTGATGATGGATGCTGAACACTAAAAATAAATATATAAACCTGAAAAGGTCATTTACATCCATTAAGAATGTATACGTGAAGGGAGAAATCGCTTCCCTGAATTGCATCTAATGTTTAAAGCAGACATTAAGCCGAAGGGGAGTGATTATAGAAAATTAAGTGGCTGTATGAACATGGAAATCCTGTATAATCGAATGGGAAATTGTTTAAACTGAATTTAGGCTCTGTGTAGGAATACTAGAGATGAGGACATTTTACATCTGTTAAATCATTAGGTTTTGACAAGCCTTCTATTGAGGGGATGCTTATAACATCCACTTGTAGGCATTGCATAACCCTGTGTATGGATCAAATGTAGGACCAGAAGGTTAGCAATACACTCAAATGTCAGACAATCCAGAAAAGCTCTTCTACAGTCAGCCCATTTTAAATACAAGATTACATTCATGTATTAAGGTTAAACTCAGAAAGTGAGGGATCTTTAAAAGGGCAATCATTGCTGGGGTATTTTAAGTAACACAGAGAAATGTCCCATTTTTCCAAGGTTTCATATAAATATGGCACAACATGTGTAATAGGATGTCATGGCTAGGGTCACTTTGGATTACATTTGAGGGACGCTGTCAGAAACATTGTACCACACTGCCCCCATGTGGTGAAGCTGCACATTGCATTGGTTAGTAGGAAAGACCTCTACTCTATTTGGATGAATTTGACTAAAAGATTTTTTCTCTATTTTCAACAGCAGTTACCACATTTTCTTCCACATACCAAAATATGAAACCTCAAACAATGTCACAATTCCATATCCATTTGTTATCAATAAAAACACATACTTCTATATAACTGAAAACCGTATACATAAAGTGTAATATCGTTACCTGTCCTGGAGGTGTCACTGTGGTTGGGTCTTCCTCCTTGAAGGCTCAGGTTACAGGGTAGGGTTGCAGGCCATACAGGCTACACAAACAGCCCATACTGCTTTGTAACAGTGTCAAGTTCACCTATCCATCAGCTGATCAGCCCTCAGAGCTGGAGACGAGAGAAGAAACATGAAGCCGGGACGGTAGAATAGAGCGCATCGTTGTTATGATTGGGGAAACATCCTGTTAAGAGCTTCTGAGCTTTTACCTTTGATCTGACTCTGTGTGACTCCCTTTCCTAGTTTCACATCCCCTACACACCAGATCAAGTAGTAGTCGTAGCCTTAGGCTTATTTATCTCTCCCGCCAGCTGAGTCGTCATGGCTGAGGCCACCGGTACAAGCAGTAACAGTGGAGGTTCGGGCAGCGGAGGGGCTGGAGGAGTGCGTGTCGCCCAGGAGCCCTCTCTCAAAGCCGGCGTGGTGTTGTCAGATGAGAGGGTGGACTTCCTTCGGGAGCAGGCCTTCTGTGTGCTGCGCGTGAAGACAGATAAGTGGAACCGCTTTATTGGAGCAGAGGAGAACCAGAAGATCATACTGGATTTCCTGGACCACATCTGGATCAACAGACTGCTGCTCTTCACTGGACCTGGAGGGACATTGCATGCAGGGGATGCTGAGGTAAGAAATAAACACAGGCCACAGGTAATGTAACACAGGCATAAACACGGTTTAGAAAACATTAAGGCACCTGCTGTCATATATGTGTCGTTTTCTTTGTCACCTCCTATTCTTGGCTAAAGTCAATTTTGTGGGCAAATTCAATTATGGTTATAGCTTTGAGTAAATATGTAATGGCATAGTTCATCTATTGCTTTCTGTATGCACAGTATGTTTGAAAGTCTGTACACTAATATCGCAGAGGTAAAGATACTGCGCATACAGGCTTATGATGAGTCACATTTCTGTTTGCCTGGGTGGCATGAAGACGCTGTCAATTAAACATAGGTAGCAGCACACTTCCTCACGCCCTGAGAACTTTTAAACAAACACTGCCATGCACACCGCTGTGCACATAGTTATTTAACAATATAGACAATATGTTGACATGCATAGATATACATTAACCCAAAATACCCTGTGTTTGAGAGCTACACTCCATCTAACACACACATTCTTTGAAATAAGTCACTACTTATTTCTAGTGCTTTCAATGCTGTTGAAAGCATTCCTACTGTGTTTGCATCTGTGAAGACGTCCCCGCCATGGAAGACCAAGCTCCTGTGTGTGCTGAAGAAGGGCGTGAAGAGAATTGCCCGCCAAGGATTCAGACACCAACTGCGGCTGGGGGAAGTGCCTGGATACCCCATGGAGCACCTACCTGTTGTCATCTCTGAGGTGGGCTGGTGTGTGTGTGCGTGCGTGCGTGTGTGCGTGTGTGTGTCTCCAACTCATACACCAACAGCTGTGAGGGTATGAGGATTTTGGGTTTCCCCCAACTTAGCATATTGCTGGCAGAAGAAAAGCAGGGATGCACGGTGGGTTAAAAACAGCTTGTGTGTAACTTGCTGCACAGGTGCTAGTGTGCGTGCTGTCCAACGGTCTGAACCACGAGGACTGGCTGCGGGTGGTGTCTGATGACATCCACAGGCACCTGGAGAAGCTGAGGAGCAGGGTGGTGACAACGAGAGGCCGCGCCGAGGGGCGAACCCTGCTGCCCCTCCCGCTGTGTGTGGAGAGGGCACGGCCTCGGGACATTGTACTCGGGTCAGTGTGTACGCGTGGCTAATAGCGTAGCTTAGTGTGTATTTGCCATTGCACATTTCCATGATCTGTTATTTCCTTCAATAACTTTTATTATGGATACAATTAAAGTCAGAGAGAGATGGAGAGATGAAACACTTTTTACATCATGTGAAACTGATCATTCCTGATTCCTGAATTAATTCCAGTATTCAAGAGAAACCATAATCATATTCTGGGTTATTTATTAATTATGTCACAATATCAATTTCAAAACGTACAGACGCAAATAATTAATAAATAAGACAAAAGGTTCCGTCAGTAGAAATCGGTCCTGCGGTTAAAAACAGGACACAGAACACAGTACAAATACTCAATGCAGTTGAAAGAAAACATCTCTTTTCTGGCAGTGTCTTTATTAGTAAAATTACACTGATCATGTGTGCAGACACAAACTCTGTCAAAAGTCTATCCAGCTGTTAAAGCCGACTGACAGCTGATCCAGCTGTGATCAGCTGATCCGTCATCATCAGAAACAGACTTAGCTTCACTTGATGCTTCAGAGGAACGGACTTCTCATGTCTCTTAAAACATAATTCCTCGTTTCCTCTCTCCTCGCATAGTTTCCTTGCGTCTCTCCATGCATCCCTGGTGGGAGGGACTAAGATGCAAGGAAAAGACACAAGTGAGGGAAACGGGGATGCAATTAAGAGACTTGGGATGTACCCATGGAGTGGTGCAGGGATGACATATTGTTGTAGGCGTTCCCTTGACAAAAAGCCAATGGGATTTTTCCACTGGGTTATTGCAGAAAGTAAGCTTGTGCCAAGCACAAGTTTATGATACTCGCACGCTTTTTTTCAACAAGATAGTCTTCACTTCTAGGATTTTTGAAGAGGGAATGCAATTGGCAGAAGTAAAAAGCTATAGGTTAGGCTACAGACAAACTACAGCGCGGTTGCGTCACGTAATAGAACCAAACATTACAACACCTTAAGCTCGTGTTAACCACAGATCTAATTTCAGGCGTCTAACCCAAAACCCCTTTTTCTTTTTTTTTTAAACATTTGATTTAGAGGCGACTGAACAAGAAGTGCAAACATGCTAACTCATTTCCGGGTTAGAGGAATCATTCCTGCAGCACTATATTAAGGGGAGACACCTCATTAATAGGGTCAAACGTTTAAACTAGATATCACCATGAAACTTAAGTTTACATTAAGGCAAATATTTTTGTACTACAAGTTTTCTGAAACTGTAAATGTTGGTTGTGTCAAACTAGTAAGAATTATTTAAGCTGACAGCGATGCCACTTTACGAGAATAACATTTAAGTCCTATTTGTGGTTTGCATACTGTACTTTCATCATCCAAAGCCCATTTTCACCCACACCACCATTCGTCCCACTCTCTGTCTCCCTCAGCCCCTCTGGTTGGCCGCTGGACCACGGCTTGTTATACTCCATAGAAACCCTGATAGTTCAGTGGTCTGGACAGATATGGAACGTCCTGAAGAAAGACTCTGGTATGGTGCTGCACCAAAGAGACCACCCAGGCCCCAGCGTGGAGCTCCAGTTTTGGGCCACTCAGAGGGAAAACCTGCTGGGCATTCAATCACAAGTATGACACTGGTTGTGTGGAAGTTGGCAGGGGTGCAGTCAATTCAAATTGTAAACTGAAACTGCAGTTCTTAAAGTACCAGTAATAGAGGTGTGTTTAATTCATAGAATGGATGTCAGACCAGGTTTTGAGTCCACAGCTTGAAAGGTCAAAATTATTATGTCAACAGACCCCAAATGTGTTTGCGGGACATACACTCCACTAATGACCCCAGTAATTAACATATCATTTAATTTTAACTTTTCACACCTACTGTTGAATTAACATCAGAGGTGTTATTAAAGTTCAACAGATTGTTCAGGTGTGCCTAATAAAGTGATCACTGAGTGCAAATACTACGATTTTCATGTTTTCAGATCCAGAGCCCCAAAGTGGAGCACATCATGGAGATCCTGAGAAGAGTCAAGAGCAGTTACTACTCCTCCTTCAAGGACATTTGCCTCAAAGTCAATGAGGGTAGATTACTCCTCATTTAGCAGCGCTAATTAACGATTTTCCTCATTCTATCATCTCTCACAGCCCAACCTCTCAGTCAGTGTCTTAATACTGTATGTACTGCTCCTACATCCAGAGTGTACAGCTATTATTAATCTTTATTCCTCAAATACAAAAATAACTTATGTGTGTTTTTCTATGTTATCTGAATTTTATACATTTACTCTAATGAAGCTTTTTCTTGCATTTTGTTGTGTTTTCGTCATTCTCATTTAGCAGATGTGGGCAACGTGGCACTGTTGCTAGAAGTTGCCAATTTAATTTAATTTAATTCTGTTAAATGGCCTCTCTGTTGGCATCATGTTATCTATTGCTACTTCTGTATGTGATTATCATAGCGGTGCTGGAAGCAGAGGACATAGATCTGTATCTACGCCCTCTCAGGAGACTAATCAGCAGCCTAGAAGAGAGGAGTTTCCCACAGGTAGACACTCTACTGCCTCCTCTTTTCCACACACTCTGTCTCATCTGGAGCTGTTCTCGGTACTACTGCACCCCACAACGAATGGTGGTCCTCCTGCAGGAGTTCTGCAACCTGATCATTGAAAAGGTACAGTGATGCATCTCAGTGTATGTGTGACAGAAGAGGGGAGACGGAATATCTCTCACTGATATTCTTAATATGATTGTGTGTCTGAATCCAGGCCATTGCCTACCTCATCCCAGAAGAGCTGTTTAAGATGGAGCTGGAGGAGGGGGTGGAGAGAGTCCAGATAACCATCTCAGTTCTGCGCTCCTTCAAGCAATTGTTTCACGCTCACCGGCAGCGGATCCCAAAGTATTACAGACACAGCCAGGCCATCAAGCTGTGGGACTTTCCGGCTACGCTTGTGTTCCGGCGTTCAGACCGCATCATGGGGAGGCTGCTTATGATCGAGGTGCATGTGTTGAGCATAGATAGCTCTGTTTGTGTTAGTTTTATAGGAAGATTAGAAATGTCCACATCTTAAGTAAGAAGATGCCAAAACAATTTTCCCCAAGAAGACATTATTTCCATAACGTTTACATTGACTGCTGTATATATTCATTTGTATGTATATTTTATATATATATATATATACGTATATACGTATCTGATTACCTCCGTCCTAACCTATCGGTTGCTTTTCTTCTCTTATCTGTAGGAACTTTTTGCAACAGCGCTGGACTTTGTGAAACTGGAGAAGGTTGAACTGGGTGGATCCAGAGGGAAGGTCCTCAGTGAGATGGTCTTCAGCATGAGCGAGGAGTTCCATGACCGCTGGAGGGCCCTCAGAGAGAGCAAATACGACCCCCTGGACTATGCTGACGATGTGAGGCCGACACTGTGGTGAAACTGTTTGTCGCAGTTGTCTTTGATGTCACACTGCTATGTCATCAATAAACCCGAAGGGGTGTGATTCAAAGCAATTTATAAGTGGCATTGGCAGGCACAGCCGAATAACACCAAATAATAAGCAATTAGATGTTATTTTTCTGCCCCGCGGTACAGTAATTGAAAACGAGCAAAGCAAAGTAGTTGCTAAGCAACACGCAAGAATCAGTGACAGCAGTAATTATCAGTCAGTGCATCAATTTCATTTAATTTACTGGATATTTTACAGCTATTTTTCCAACAGCTTCCAGTGTGACTCAGCCAATTAAAACTGGAACTGAATCAGAAATTGATCTGTGTTGTAAGTGTGTGTTATTCCAGCCAATACTGATCAACTCAGCTAAGGAGAACCTAAAATACAGCATGAAAATGTAATGGAATAAACACTGCCTAATAATATAAGTGGACTCACAGTTTTTTAATCGGGAAAGGGACGGACAGTATCCATAATCTCCTGTCTAATGCCCTCTTGTGTCCAGGATTTTGTGCACCACTACAAGCGTTTCACCGAGCAGAACAGAGATTTTGACCAGAGGCTGGGGACTGTCCTCAATCTGGCCTTCCAGCACTCCAAAAACCTGAAGTCAACCTTTAAGGTTTGTCTTTTACACCATGTCCCCTTAAACAATCCCATTACTGTGTTTAGTGATAAGAGGTGTTGATCAGTTACACTTTTCAAATACAAGGACTCAAGTAAATCAGAACTATATTTTTGGACATTATACTTCCTCAATGTCTAAAATGAACTGCAGTGTTTCTGTGTCCCATCTAGTTGTTGAAGATTTTCAGCACGCTGCTCGAGAGACCTATGATCCACCAGCTGTTCTCTCCTAACTACAACGTGTTGTTGGACATGTTCAACCAGGAAGTAGACCACTGTCAGTTTATACTTGATCAACACCGAGACGGGGTAAGAGACTGAGCAGAAATAAATATTCTCAATGGCTTGGGAATCTGAATATTGACGCACTTAGAGTATAGAAAAATACAGCCGTATGATCAGACTTCAGCCAGCTGCCTCGATGCCATAATGTGGATGTCTGAGTTTAATACGAAACATGTGTGTCACGTGTGCTACGAACGTCTTTGGAAAACGTATTACCTGAAAGTGATGAACATGACTCTGTCATCAGCCAAGTTAATTCAACCTTTGTGTTTCAGCTGCGGTCCGGCTGTACTGTCCTGGGGAAGAATATGCCGTCAGTGGCCGGAAACCTCAAATGGTCACAGGAGCTTCGGAATCGCATCCTCTCCAGTCGGAGCAACCTCTGCCAGCTGGCCCATATGTACGGACCAACCACACACTTATCACACACAGACATAATTATCTCACGCAACAACTGTCACGCAGCAGATCTGTTGTTGACTTTAATATAATTTGCACTGATAACTCCACGGGGCGCCGTGGTAGCTCCAGGAAGAACAAGTGCCATTAAGGCCAAGTTCTTACCACAGCGGAGGACCCTTTGCTGCATGTCATCCCCTCTCTCTCTCTCTCACAAGCACAACGATGGCTTTAATAAACAACTTTACGTCCAGGCGTGCTCCTCGTAAACGATACACTGTATATAAGAAGCTGGCTTTTTTTCCTCCCCTTCCTCCCTCTCTCCCTTCCAGGCCCCTGGGCTGTGCTGAAGCAGACGATGTCCTCCAAAAGTGTGAGCGTGTTCTGGAGGTTCTAGACCGGCATGATGAGGAGCTGTTCTCTGAGTGGACTGAGGGCCTGGAGGACATCTGTCAAACCCACCTAAAGGAACCACTGCTCACACTGGACACAGACACAGGCCTGTTCCAGGTCAACTTCAGTCCTGCAGTAAGAGCCTGGAAGATGCAATCACCAAGAGACGTATTCAAATAATAATCAGAGTAACAATAATTGTTTTAATCTAATTATGTTGCATACAATGAACTACAGTATAGAGGAAAATGTATGATAGACCTTCGACTATACAAGTCATTCCACAATTATACATCTGGTTAAATCATTAAATATGTACATCAAATATCATTTTTTTTGCTGCAACATTTCACTGAAAGCTTTTACATTTGTCACACTTCTTTTGTCAGCATCCAGTAGCAACAGTGGTTTGTTTACAATAAACTGAGGAACTATTTTGCATTAGCAGCAATAACCACAGTATAGTAACAGATAAGGAAAATCACAAAATGCACTCAACATCAAATCAAAGAAACAAGAGAAAGTGAAAAGTTCTGCAGCAATGAATATTTATAACCAGCAACATCAAAACCAGGCACTATAATCCAGGGATTAACAATGTATCTGATGTACTACGAGCATCAGTGTGTGTGTGTGTGCACTTTGTTCCAATCTTAATGAGATTGCCACTTTCAGATGCTGATCCTATCTATTCAGATTGTGGCTGCCACGTTATAAGGAAACAAAACAATTCACTGCACTTTGGATTAATCAAATTCTCCTGCTGTCTCTCTGTGCCTGTCCCCAGTTGACATCAGTGCTCAGGGAGGTGAAGTATCTGGGCATGCCGAAGAACCAGAACATTCCTGAAGCAGCTCTCCAGCTCTACTCCAAACGGGAGACACTTTACACGGTGGGTAACTAAGCTTCAGGTGTTGCATTGGATATAACGTCAAACTTACTGTATGTGGAAAATGACCAGAGTTTAAGTGTTAACAATGCAATGTATCCTGTAGTACACACAGACACTGACCTTGGTGACCCAATGGTACAACCAGCTCCACAGCACTATCCTGGCTGTAGAGCTGGGATTGGTGAAAGATGAGATGGATGGGACCAAGCGACAGCTGGATCCGGCCCTCCGGGAGCTGAGCTGGGCTCAGGACGACCTATGGGACTACATCCAGAGCACACGGGATCTGGTCAAGGTGCTGAACATTTCTTGAGTATTTTAAGGAAATCTTTTGACTGCATTGTCAAATAACAAAAGGTCAAAAGTGTAATGCTTTTTTCAGTGCTCATGTTCACACTGTTTTGCAGCATATTCACAACATGCTGATACATTTAGAGAAAAGATCCTGTCCCAGTTGCATTTTGTGCTGAAATATAAAATGTGTTTTTGGTTTATTTGAAAGATTGTTCAATAGCAGTATCAACAACTGCGGTGAAACTGTTGCCTGCCAATGTCGCATGAATCTTGGCACTCTCCTGATGTGGTCCAAGCCAGCTTTCCTCAATCATAGCAAACACTCCGAAAACAAAAAGCAACATGCAGCTGTCAACTGATGGGATTATAATTACTGGTTGTGACAGTTTCTCTCTTTTGCTATTTCCAGAGCATTTCTAGTCGTGTCCAGCAGAGTAAAGCTAACGTGGAGGCCGTCCAGGCCCTTATGGGGAAATTCAGTCATCGTGCCTTCATCACCAGAAAGAGCCGTGGTTCTACTCTCCTCATCTTCTCTGACATTGATGAGAGTGTTTCCAAACAGCATACTCTCATCACTAGTACAGGGGAGGAAATACACAAACTGCTGCAGGTATATCCACCTTACGCTTGGTGCTGGAGAGAAGGACTTATGCACTACAGCTCATTCTTGTATTCATATATATAATTATTTTTCCTCTAATGCATCGCCTTTTGCCGCTGTGCTCCAGGAAAGCCAGTCTCTGCTCGGTGTTACCGACCTGGACGGCAGTGAGTGGCGGGCCTACACTGACTATGTGGACCGCATGATCCTGACGGGCTTCTCGAGTGCAGTACGCTGCTCGCTGCAGTACCACATGGACAACACAGATGCAGCCCAGCGCATTTCACCGCTGTTTGAGGTCCAGCTGGTGCTCAACAGCAATGAGATGACTTTTGACCCCTCGTTGGACTTCAGCCACAGTGGTAACTTCTATGATGTTGTGGATAAGATGGTAGCCAACATCACCAACATGGCGTCCTTTATTCCCAGAGTGGCAAAGCATAAACAACTGGATAACTATCAGGTGCTGTACAGATTCGATTATAGGTTTATACGCAGAACTGTGTCCGCCCCCACACAGGCCCTTGTCATATATGCTACCTTGTTTCTTTATCTTGTAGTGCGACATTAATGAAATGGAGGATTTGTCAGAGATGTGCCATGTCATCCGCTCACGGACACGTGCAGCTATCGCTAAGGTAAGTGTATTGTCCACTCATGGAAGCTCCTGTATGGTGCTTACAGCTGTAAAGATTGTGTTGCTTTTCAGGTCAGAGAATATCAGGGATCGTTTGCCAGCTACCGCTACCTCTGGACTGATGACAGGTCAGAAGTGTGTGGCTCTCTGTCGTTTTTTTTTTTTACTTTTATCAAATTGCTTTATTACTGAAAAAAACACAAATAAAAGTAATTGTACATAATTCCATTCGCTTAACAAATTATAAATATCCTTAATATGGATATTTGCTAAAGGAAACAATTCCTCCTTTTCACGTCAACTTTCACAGGTCTGAATTCATGAGGCAGTTCCTGCTGTACGGCCACGTGTTAAGTACAGAGGAAGCCGAGTTGTATGCCGACTATGAGCTGAAAAAGAACCCACCCACCCTGGACAACTTCAAAGAACAGGTGTGCTTCACATAAACCCAAACTGACTTGACCACAGTTTAGTGTTTTTATGGAGCCGGTCAGTGCAACCAATCGTCTCTGGTCTTTTCCTCTGTGATCAATGTCCGTGAGTCACTGCATCATTCTTCATTCCAGATCAACCTGTTTGAGTCTCTGCATGTGCGAGTGAGCAAGATGGAGGACAGCAAGGTGTTTTGTGTCTGGCTACAGCTAGACATCAGACCCTTCAAGCACACACTGATGAATGTCATCAAGAGGTGGAGCTGGATGTTCAAGGAGCACCTGCTCAACCACGTGAACCAGAGGTTAGACACGCATGCAAAACACACTCAAATGTTTATTTCTACAAAAACAGATAAGAATTACCTGAAAATATAGAATACCGAGCAGCAAATTATTGTGTGTTTAAAAACATTGGAAATGAACTCTGCTTGCACAACTGTTGTCTGGTTGTGATCTATGACCCACAATGGCAAAAAAAAGTACTTAAAGCAATCTGTTTAAACTGTTTAACTAAGGGGGTGTAGTAGTTACTGCGAGAGATTCTTTTTATTTCAAATCTTCATTGAAGTTACTTATTTTCCGTGCCTCACTTACATCATCCTCCTTCCTCTCTTTCCTGCAGCGTGAGAGAATTGTCGTCTTTTGTCCAGGACACGGCCCATGGTCTTTCTAACAAGGTGTCAGATGGCGACTATGCCGGCCTTGTGGACATTATGGGACACCTCATGGCCATACGAGACCGGCAGGTCAGCAACGAGCAGCACTTCAAACCTCTCCAGTCTACTGCTGAGCTCCTCAAGACCTACGGACAGCAGCTGCCAGAGAGCGTCTACACACAGCTAGAAGTGTGAACCAATGCACAAATTGCTCACATTTCTATTTGTGCTGGCAGATATATACATTTATCATTACCTTACATTCTCCCCTCTATTACCACAAACCACAGGAGCTGCCAGAGAAGTGGAAGAGTCTGTTAAAAATTGCATTCACAGTCAAACATGAAGTGGCGCCGCTACAATCAAATGAAGTTTCCGTTATACGCAGGAAATGTGTCCGGTTTGAGGTGAGGCTGTGTGTGTGCGGGGTAGGATGTCAACCTCTCACAGAGAGCTCAATATCTGAAATCGTCTCACTTTCTTTCCTGCATTATATATGACTGCCCCCCCCCCCGTGTGCACAGTTATAGATGGAGACAGGTACCTGCAGCTTCAAAGAATTCTGAATGTGCAGGTTTTTTTTCATATTTTAGGTCAAGCAGCATGAGTTCAGGGAACGGTTTCGTCTCGATCTGATCTTTAAGACCAATGTGGAGAAGCAATATAAACTGATTGACAAGGTGAGCACTGGGAGACATACTTTTACCCACCTATTCAAAAAGAAAAGTTTAAAAGTCATGCTTTGCAAAGCGGTGCCTTACAGTGTATAGTGAAAACATAATTCAAAACGTCTCCAGTCTAATCGAGGGGTAGCAGTGATGGAGGCAGAAATGAAGAGGCTGCAGGACACAGCTGATCTGTTTGAGGTCAGTTTCCCAGACTACAAGCAACTGCGCCAGTGTCGCTCTGACGTCATACTGGTCAAAGCAGTCTGGGACATGATCATCTTTGTGAAGGTAAATGTCAAT
This sequence comes from Anarhichas minor, assembly GCF_050575085.1. NCBI lineage: Eukaryota > Metazoa > Chordata > Actinopteri > Perciformes > Anarhichadidae > Anarhichas > Anarhichas minor. Next base: position 13,142,587 of record NW_027466470.1, on the reverse strand, counting down.
CGGCACATTTTGATTTCGTAGCTATGTTTGATTTTCATGGATGAAGCATGAACACAAGACAGAAGGGTCTGCATAGTGAGGCTCCGCGTTTGACTGCGAGTTTCCACACCATAGCATACCTATTGATGACCTTTAAGACTGTAGGAGAAAAAGCATTCCAGGATCACATATTAAATGCTTCCGCTCTCCTCCCCATGCCAGACCAGTATAGAGGATTGGACCAAGACTCCGTGGAAAGAGATCAATGTTGAGCAGATGGACATGGAGCTCAGGCGATTCGCCAAAGTATGACAAGCTTCCATGGCCAAACATCTTTATTTTTCAAAATGTTTGATTTTTGCCAGGGTTGAGAAAAAAAAGTGAATTTCTTTCATACGTCATGACTACCTCTATTGCACGTTGCAGGAGATGAAGATGCTGGATAAGGAGGTCCGGGTGTGGGACGTCTACATGGGTCTAGAGTCGACTGTGAAGAACTTGTTGACCTCTCTTAGAGCCGTCAACGAGCTGCAAAACTCCGCCGTCAGAGAAAGACACTGGCAACAGCTTATGAACACCACCCGGGTATATGAGACTATCTCAGCTGCCTGTCTCATACCATCTGATTCAATAATGTTTCATCAATGCTCATGCTCTGCACCGTATACGATACTTGCCACTCTATAGAGATCAGTTCTGATCTTCTTTAGACTGGTCTTCACGTACTCTACCTTCACTCAACCATCCTGCCAGCTCATGTCCAGGCCTATAATGACAAGCACAGTTCAGTGAACCCAATTATCCCGATCTGAAATGTGATCACACTCATGGTTGCCGTTGTATTCCTTTTGGTCTGCAGGTCAGGTTTGTGATGGGAGAGGGCACCACCCTGGGGGACCTTTTGGAATTACAGCTTCACCGTGTGGAGGATGAGGTCAAAAACATAGTGGACAAGGCTGTAAAAGAAATGGCCATAGAGAAAGTAGGTATCATAAAAACTAACCGGTTGTAGAATAGTGTCCTGTATACAGTATATTCCTGACAAACACTGTTCCCAAAACAATAAACTTTTACCATATGCTTAAAAAGTAGACAAGAAGGATGAAATCACAAATAGTTATGCAGCAATAAGATACAAAACATCATTACAAGTTTTGATTTCTATGTTTTTCCTCGTCTTCAAAAGACAAATGTCACATCTTGTAAGGAAATGTTTCCTTTTATTTACTTAGGTGCTGGCAGAGATAACCCAGACGTGGAGTGTTATGTCGTTGTCATACGAGACTCACACCAGCACAGGAACCCCTCTGCTCAAAGCCGATGAGAATCTGATAGAAACACTGGAGGACAACCAGGTGAGCCTACAAACTAAACTGAGTTTATCTGAATGATATCTAGTAGATTACAGTAATGTATTATTTCAGCTTTTTAACACTGAACTGTGCTTTTATGTCAGTCTGTCTCCATGACATTAAGGAGGCAACTATTCGAAACTGAAATCCACAGAAACACATTAAAGGGTTAATAATAGTTTCATTTATCTAAACATACATTAAAGAGGGTTCTTACAGATCATCATCTAAAAGCTACTCCGTTTATCTCTCTGCAGGTGCAGCTGCAGAACATCCTGATGAGTAAGTACGTGGAGTATTTCCAGGCCGAGGTGAGCGGATGGCAGAGGAAGCTGATGGTGGCTGACCTGGTCATCTCCTCCTGGATGTCTGTCCAGAGGACCTGGGCCCACCTCAACAGCATCTTCACCAACAGCCACGACATCCGCTGCCAGCTGGCCAACGATGCGGAGCGCTTCCAGGGAATCCACACTGACTTCCAGGTAACACATAGTACACAAGAGCACCAGCCTACATGCGTCACTGCATCATTATGTTGTGTGATTTGACTCCTACTCCCCCCCCCCCCCCCCCCCCCAGAGCTTGATGACTGAGGTGGTGCAGAACAACAATGTGGTGAAGGTGACCAACCGGCCGGGCTTCCTGGACAACCTGGAGACCTTGCAGCAGAGGCTGTCTGTGTGCGAGAAGGCCCTGGCCGAGTACCTGGAGACCAAGAGACTCACATTCCCCCGGTTTTACTTTGTCTCTGCCTCAGACCTGCTGGAGATTGTCTCCAAGGGAACACAGCCCAAACAGGTGACGGATTACAATTTGATTATGTTTTCCAAGAGAGTACATATAGAGAGATAGTCAGCGTATTTTAGTTATCAGTTCACTATATGTGTGTTGGTGTCTCGTGGAGCGGAGAATGTTAATAAAGATAAGAACGAGAGACTATTTTCTTTTTTCATTTACTTTAAATTCCAGTCGAGAGATTACGCTCTGTAAACAACATAACCTTTAAAGTGTAAATGGAATTATATGTGTGTGTTTTTTCCAGGTGACCAGACACTTGCTGAAGCTGTTTGACAACATAGCAGATCTTCGCTTCAAGGACTCAGACAGAGGTGGAGGAGGGGAGGACGATGGGGAGGCAGTTGCTATAGGGATGTACAGCCGAGAGGGCGAATACGTTTCATTCTCTGAGCCATGTGTTTGTGAAGGACAGGTAGAACAAAAATAAATAAATCTGATTTCTGTGTGTGCAAATAGAAGTACAGTTACACCGCCGTATTCATTCATCACTTTACCATGGTCTTGCTTTATTTAAAAACCTTCTCTGTATTGTTTGATTTGGTACAGTGTGTATATAATTTTATGTGTGTACAGTTGCCATGCTTCAAGATGTGGTGTCTTTCTCCAGGCAGAGTGTTGGTTGAGTGCCTTAGAGAGCACCATGCGTTGCACAGTCCGAAAAGAGATCCAGGAGGCCGTAGCTGCCTATGAGGACAAACCACGAGACCAGTGGCTGTTTGACTACCCTGCACAGGTATGATCATGCACAGTCTGTGGGATTATGGCTTCAACTTCATGAACTCCACAAATTACCTGTTGTATACCATCTGTTTTTGCATATCCGCAGGTGGGGTTGACTGGTAGTCAGGTGTGGTGGGCCACAGATGTGGGCATTGCCTTTGAGAGGGTGGAGGAGGGATTTGAGACAGCTCTCAAAGACTACAACAGGAAACAGGTAGCGCCATAAATCCAAAGTGAGATATTGTGAGGATGGTGTGTGAACACACTGGTTGTTTTGTTCAGTGATGAATTCTGTTTTCTTTTCAAGATCACACAGCTGAACTCACTGATCCACATGCTGCTTGGAGATTTAACTCCCGGAGACAGGCAGAAGGTTATGACTGTCTGCACCATTGATGTCCATTCTCGCGACGTGGTAGCCAATCTCATAACTCAGAAGGTAATGCTGAAGCACACATCTGGTGAATTATCCCTTCCTGTTGGTTTTACAGTTTTACTGTATGTGTCTCTTAGGTGACAACAGGCCAGGCCTTTGCATGGCTCTCCCAGTTACGCCACTGCTGGAATGACGAAACCAGACACTGTTACGTCAACATCTGTGACGCCCAGTTTCAGTTCAGCTATGAATACCTGGGGAACACTAACAGACTGGTCATCACTCCACTCACTGACAGGTATGCATACTATGTATAGACCATCCATATGACATGTGAAGACAATTGATCCAGGAGAATGTCAAACAACTGCCAGGTGTTGACAAACGACTAGAGCCTAAGCCACACGACTTCCTCGCGTTTTTCTTACAGATGTTACATAACGCTGACCCAGTCCCTCCATCTGACTATGAGTGGTGCACCTTCAGGCCCAGCTGGCACCGGTAAGACAGAGACTACCAAAGACCTTGGACGCTCCCTGGGCATCATGGTATATGTGTTCAACTGCTCAGAACAGATGGACTACAAGGTAGCACTGACAGTACAGATGTTCTCCGTGGTGTCTGTTTATGTCATATTTACTGCAATAATATTGTTGTTTATGTGCATTACACCCTTGAGCTTACCCCCTCTGTCTCTGTCACATGTCTTCAGTCCATAGGTAACATCTATAAAGGTCTGGCTCAGACAGGTGTGTGGGGGTGCTTTGATGAGTTCAATAGGATCTCAGTGGAAGTGCTGTCAGTGGTAGCTGTGCAGGTCAAGACTATACAGGATGCTGTACGCAACAAGAAGCAAAGGTACATGTGGAAATAATGACGTGCTTTATAAACAATCCATCTATTTATTGACTAATTTGTCTGCTAATCCAGTCTGAGATTTCTCTACGGACCTGTTTAGTCATCTGTACTTGGTCCTGTGTGTGTGTGTGTGTGTGTGTAGGTTCCATTTTTTGGGAGAGGAGATTGAGCTGAGGCCAACGGTGGGGATCTTCATCACTCTGAACCCGGGTTACGCTGGCAGGGCTGAGCTGCCCGAGAACCTCAAGGCTCTATTCAGGTCTGATATAAACTGAGGGAAAGGAAAGAAGAGATTTTAAGTGCAAGAGTTAAGAAATACCAAAGATGAATAATTAAGAGCGGGTTTGCTTCCTGTTCAGGCCCTGTGCCATGGTGATCCCAGACTTTGAGCTGATCTGTGAGATCATGTTGGTGGCAGAAGGCTTCATAGACGCTCGTCTGCTGGCACGCAAGTTCATTAGTCTCTACACTCTTTGTAAGGAGCTGCTGTCCAAGCAGGTACATAACGCCACTTTCTACTTAATTTACAGGACACTGCATAATGCTCTAACTATTAATTTTGCTCTTACAGGATGGACACTATTTAGAAGGCTAATATGGATGTAAAATGAATTAAAATGTTAGTACAGGCACTCTTGCCAACCGTCATGGGAAATACTGTGCACATTTAGTATGCAACACCTACAGTTCCAAAAACTCTGGTCTCTATTTTAAGCTTGTAAAAAGTTGTTGATCATCACAGCCCATTTATTTCACTATACTCTTTTGCACATGGTGAACATTATGTTAACAAGTCAACTCGTCTTATTTTCACTCAACATGTTTTGTCTTTGCACTGCTCATTGTGATGGATTAAAATGCTGCTGGGCTGCTACAATACCTCTACAGTATTGGAAGACAAAAACGCCCGAATGAAGAAATATAGTCCTTGCTTTCATTGCTTGAACTGTTCATTCCCTTTAACTGTTAGGATCATTATGATTGGGGTTTGAGGGCTATCAAATCAGTCCTGGTTGTGGCTGGATCTCTGAAGAGAGAGGACCGGAGCAGACCTGAGGAACAGGTATAGTGAAGAACAATTGTGTACAAATCATATGGCTTGTAAGTACATTTGCATCGTGGCATTCGAAATGTCCTTTCCTGCCCAGGTGCTGATGCGGGCACTGAGGGACTTCAACCTGCCTAAGATAGTGACCGGTGACGTGCCGATATTCCTCGGGCTCATCAGTGACCTCTTTCCTCAGCTGGACGTCCCCAGGAAGAGAGACCCTGAGCTGGAGAATGCTGTTCGGCAGTCAGTCAGTGAACTGCGCCTGCAGCCTGAGGAGAACTTTATACTGAAGGTGCCTCATACACGTGCTGCTCTGCTCTGTGAGAAATTAAAATGGCTCTTTTTCAGTCACGGTACCAAGAGATTTTGGTGTGGGTTTTTTTTTGCTGAAAAAGAAAAGGCACAACGTTAATCATTGTGTTTATTTATATACTTTACAGTAGTTCTGAATTGCACGTTTTGATGCACAGTATACTTCATTCCTTTGAGAACATGAATGAAGACATACTCATAGGTCTGTAATTGTGAGAGATAAAGAAAAGCTACTATGAGGAACTTTAACTTTGTGGTGATTTTGGCGGTGCCTGTGGATAAAAGCGGTAGTGTTACCGAGCGCCAGAGTCCACAAAGATACCTCGCATCAATGACAAGCTTTAAACATAACCAGCCAATCTTCTCGCTGTTGGTCTCGTCTGCTTGTGTAGGTCATATAGCGGCATCAGTATTAAATTGAGACTGTTTCATAACCAGTTGGAAGTTCCTCACAGTAACTTTAAATTAGCCATTCATAGTATTGATCAAATATCCAGTATGATTCAATGTTTGTGTGTCTACAGGTGACCCAGCTGGAAGAGCTGCTGGCAGTCAGACACTCTGTGTTTGTAGTAGGCGGACCAGGAACTGGAAAGAGCCAGGTTAACTTCTGTATACTATATGCTACATTCAATGAAGAGTTGAATTTTACTGTTTTCATATCTGCCGTCTATCTAGAGTGAAGATACGGGATTTGCTTCTGTGAAAAGAGAGTCTGTGTCTTGTATTTCTAATGTTTATTCATCAGATCTTGAAGACTCTCCATAGAACCTATGCAAACATGAAAATGAAGCCCGTGTGGAATGATATAAACCCTAAAGCTGTGACTACAGACGAGTTGTTTGGATACCTGCACCCTGCGACCAGAGAGTGGAAAGATGGTGAGGAACTCGAGGATTTTACAAGAAATTTAATAAACTGTAAATGATGATCGAGGGAACCAGTGTTTACTCCATATTGTGGTTCGCTGTCGAGCAGGAGTTATTTTGGTGCCAAGACCATCATTTATTCCCGAGCCTGTTCGCAGAATTAATTAGAATTTATCAGAGAACTTTTTCTGATTCAGAGTTAGCTCTTATCTGAATAGTTTTGGTCTGGAATAATTTGACATGAGTTTGCTTTAGTGCAAAATTAAGCGATGTTTTTTTCCCCCAGTGATGTTTTACTCTTTACTTCACTTTAGGTCTCTTCTCCTCTACCATGAGGGAGCTGACCTCAGTGGGTCATGATGGACCCAAATGGATTGTTCTGGATGGAGATATTGACCCTATGTGGATCGAATCACTCAACACAGTTATGGATGACAACAAGGTCAGAGTGCATCTTTGTTCTCTGATTGTTTTCATTCTTCTAAAGATGGATGTTCTCCTTTACCCGAGGGTTTCATCAACTGACCCAAAGCACAAACTAAAATTTGAACATACATTCTTGCCAGTGCCAGTCCCTTGCTGCTGCTGTATATACCACAAATCTTCTACTCTGTCCAGGTTCTGACGCTTGCCAGTAACGAGAGGATCAGCTTGTCCTCCTCCATGCGTCTACTTTTTGAGATCTCTCACCTGAAGGCTGCTACTCCAGCTACTGTGTCTAGGGCCGGGATACTCTATGTCAACCCACAGGACCTTGGCTGGAGCTCGTAAGACACACACAAGCACCAACACACCTGTGAAATCATGGACGGCTGTTTAGCGGTGCTGTCTTAACTGTAATTCCCAGGTATGTGACGAGTTGGATAGACACCCGACTTGCCCAATCGGAGCGAGCCAACCTCACTATTCTGTTTGACAAGTATGTGCCGTACTGCCTGGAACAAGTCCGCTGCAACCTGAAAACCATCACTCCAATACCAGAGAACAGCATGGTGCAGGTGAGCGCACACAACATGCTCATTGTGTATCTCATCTACAGGCCGAAAAGTCTTAGTCAACGTGTCAGACATCCGTACAGATGTTGAATTTCTATGTTGTGTTTTTGCATATTATCAACGAGAGCAATGTGTCTCTTTGTATTGTCCAATCAGATGTTCCATGTATGTGTTTTGGCCAATCAGACACTGTGTTCCTTGTTGGACTGCCTGCTGACTGAGGACAACACTCCTGCTGACTCTCCCCGAGAACTTTATGAGATCTACTTTGTTTTCGCCTGTGTCTGGGCCTTTGGAGGGGCTCTCTTCCAGGATCATGTGTGTGGTGACTAAATGTTTGCTTGATGGGCTAACTCCTCTTTTTTAATGCAGTGTTTTACAAGCTAGACAACTTAGATTGTTATGTTACATTATGATATTGTGTTTTCCCAGCTGAATGACTATCGTGCCGAATTCAGCCGCTGGTGGTCGAAAGAGATGAGAGCGGTGAAGTTCCCTTCCCAGGGCACCGTCTTTGACTATTTCATTGACTCGGAGACAAAGAAGTTTATTCCCTGGAGCGAGAAGATGGAGCCGTTTGAGCTGGAGCCTGATGTACCATTACAGGTAATGATGTGTGTGGGGGTGTACGTCATGTTTCCACTCATTACTGGCAACATTGTAAACAAGCCCTTACAGTCGGGTCATGCGTTGTGTGTTTCAGACTGTTTTGGTTCACACTCCAGAAACCATTTGTCTGACCTACTTCATGGACCTGCTGCTCCTGAGAGGAAAGCCGATCATGTTAGTGGGCAACGCCGGAGTGGGCAAGACCATCCTGGTGTCTGATAAAGTCAGCAAGCAGAAGGAGGACTTCATGGTGGCTAAAGTCCCCTTCAACTACTACACCACATCAGCCATGCTGCAGCGTAAGCATCACAGGAATGAGTGTAAACACTTTGGGGGGATTTGTGCTGACTAAGAATAAATACATTCTAATCATTTTCTGGCACAGTAGGGCTTTTGCAAAGTATAACAGTGCTAGTTTAAAGCTATACTGGAAAACTGCAAGCATCATACATGATAGATGGTATACAATGAAGGTATTATCTGTTTATATATTTAAGCAAATGATTGAACAAAGAGAAAATCTCGGCTACAAATAAGATTCCGACCCTTGTATCAAAGTGTTATTGACATCTCTTGTCATACTGCAATGATTTTGCCCTTTAATATTGCTGGAAATACATAGCATTCATTAGAATGCAAGCTTTTACTCTGACTCACTGAACATTGAAATTGATTTCCTCTTGTGTTTTTCGTTGCCTTTTTTTTTTTCCTGGTGCAGATTTCATTTTGAAATCCATAACTTATACGTCATTTGCTGCGAGCACGATGGCGCCCACAGTTTATCAACTTTCTTCTGCAATATATGGACCTCAGGTGTCTTGGAGAAACCCCTGGAGAAGAAAGCCGGTCGTAAATTTGCTCCTCCCACCGCTAAGAGACTCATCTACTTCATAGACGACCTCAACATGCCAGAGGTGGACGTTTATGGGACCGTCCAGCCGCACACACTCATACGCCAGCACCTTGACTACAACCACTGGTAAGACAGAGACACTATACACACGATTATCTCCTTTTGCATTAATGTACAGAACAATTACACACCAACATCTGGAACACATGTTTTGTGCAGTCAATATTCTGAATTTAATCTAAGTAGACAAAACCTTTGTAGGTATGACAGGCAACGACTGGTACTGAAGGAAATACATAACTGCCAGTATATCACCTGTATGAACCCAACAGCTGGAAGCTTCTCTATCAACCCCAGACTACAGGTACAGACGGTCATGCTTACAGGCATATGGCACATACATACACACACGTACAGAAACTATTATCACCATTGCTCTTTCTACTGCAATTACTTTACTTAATTAGCTTTTTAAGCATTTTTACAAAGTAATTTATCGAGGTGCAAATGAGAACAGAATGGATTTAATCAGGCATAAAAGCTAGAAGCAATTAAGTTACAAAGAAATTATCAACAAGCAAACAAAAAAGTGAAATTGAATTTAGAATGTCCTAGAAAGCTAATTGCTAATTCTAAGATGAAATGATCAGATTAATAGTTACATTTATAGAGTAGTTTGACAGATACTTTATGTGGTTTTTTTGTGCCTATTTTCACACTTCAGAGTCTTAATGGCATTTTCACATCTCTCTTTAATCTTTTCAGAGGCATTTCTCAGTGTTTGCGGTACATTTCCCAAGTGCCGACGCATTAGCCACCATCTTTTCCAGCATCCTGTCGGCTCACTTCCTTCAGGGAGGATTCAGCTACGGTGTCTCCCGCTCAGTCGGAACTCTCATGCAGGTAAGCTTACAGCATCAATGCAGCATCTGTCGACATTAAAACCGGATTTCTTTGTTCCAATCTATCAATGAATCACTCTATCCATGCAGTAATAATGCCCGTCTGTTTGTCAGTTCCAAAATCGAACCAAATGTTTCTGAAATCTATCCATCTTTTGGTTCTGCTTATCCAGGCAGCTATCTGTCTGCACAAAAAAATCAGTCAGAACTTCCTCCCTACAGCGATACGCTTCCACTACATCTTCAACCTGCGAGACCTGTCTAACATCTTCCAGGTAACACACGCATTAAAAAAAAGTCACATGTGTGTAACTGAATCGCATGATTATTGATTCTGTGCACGTCGATGTGTAGGGTATCCTGTTTGCACTGCCGGAGAGTGTCCGTTACCCCATGGACCTGGTTCACCTGTGGCTCCACGAGAGCTCCAGGGTCTACTCCGACAAACTAATGGAGGAAAAAGATGTGGAGCTCTTCAACAAAATCCTGCTGGACACTGGCAAGAGATATTTTGAGGTAAGAAACAAATACATACAGACCGTCTTTATCTTTAAACATACAATGTTAGGCGATAAATGTCCTTCTTCAATCCACACAGAAACCCCTTGTGGCAGATCAGAGAGTCTAACAACACAATTGATATTTCTAGGCAATCTGTAGAGCAGTATGTCACACTGGATCGTTAAAAATAATTGCTCTGTTCCTAGCCATAGAAGGGCTGTTTAGTTGTGGCATGTTCTGTATTTTTCATGTCTCTGCTTCTGCCAATCTTTTTTCAGGGAATAGATGAGTCCGTCTTTATCCACCAGCCTTTGGTGTACTGTCACTTTGCCCAGGGAGTGGGAGAGCCTCGCTACCACCAGGTTCGACGCATTCATAAACACACACGCTTAGATACGATTTGGACTCCATGTTGCTCCTTTCAAGCATCCATTTAGTCTTTATTAACTGTGGTAATAATAATATAGGTGAGTTTAATTGTTTTTGACTTTAATCAATTTATTATGTAGATTAACTTGCTCACATATTCAAAAACGTTATGGCACAAATCCTGCTGTCGTGTCTAATCTGTCAGAAAATAAATGAGGATGAATGCACTGTCATTAGCAAACTAATTACCTTTCTTCTCTATATGGGGTTTGAATTGAAAGTTAATTGACTCAAGTCTTGATAAGAACTTCATTTAATTAGGCATCAGGAAGTTACCACATGGACGCTGCTGCCCTTACTCAAGAGAGCCAGCTTTGTTTATTTGCCCGTCTTGACAGGCATTAGACTGGGAGAAACTCCAGAAGACGCTGGCTGATGCTTTGGAGCATTATAACGAGCTGCACGCTGTCATGGACCTGGTACTGTTTGAAGAAGCTATCCAGCACGTGTAAGACGCAGAGACACTTACACGCAAACTGCAGTCGTACACATACTGTCTGCTCACATGTACAAGGGAGGATTTACACACACTAGCACATATGTAAACCACAGAGCATACACACACACTATTACTTCTGGTGTTTGTGCTCAGATGTCGCATCAGTCGTATCCTGGAGGCCCCCTATGGTAACGCCCTGCTGGTGGGGGTTGGAGGCAGCGGGAAGCAGAGTTTGTGTCGGTTGGCTGCCTTCCTCAGCTTGCTGGAGGTTTTCCAGATCACTCTGCGTAAAGGTTACGGCATCAATGACCTCAAGGTGGACATGGACGCTGCACGCACAATAGATACAAAATGTCACTCCCCTGTTTGATGTATGACTCAATGCCAGATGAACCTGTAGCATGCCATACAAACGTATCTTTTGTACCTCTTCTGCAACCCCTCATCTCCAGAGCGATATAGCAGCGTTGTATATAAAGGTCGGGGTGAAGAACATCGGGACAGTGTTCCTTCATACAGACGCCCAGATTCCAGATGAACGCTTCCTGGTGCTGATCAACGATATGCTGGCCTCAGGTTTTACGACGCTGACCTACGATTCCTGATTTAGTGTGTGAAAGTATATACAGGAGGAAAACCTCGTCTGACAAATTTAATTTCTCCACATTGTTTTTTGAATTGAGAGCAGAGAAGACGAATTGTTCATAGGTTAGATACACGTAAAAGTAAGTGGTGGTCAAAACGTGTCTGTAAATTTTATTTTTCATTACTGTGGTGGTACATGGATCATGCTGATTCAAACCCAGGTTACTCTGGCTGGTATAGAAGCACTTTAATCTGATTTAAATGCACTTTAAATTAGAATATAATCGACTTACAGACAGACAGAGAGATAGTCAAATACACATATTGAGCCAGCATTGTTCGTGTTATTTAGGGGATATTCCAGACCTGTTTAGCGATGAAGAGGTGGATATGATTATGACGTCGATCCGGATGGAGCTGAGAGGATTAGGACTCATAGATAGTAGAGACAACTGCTGGAGCTTCTTTATTGAGAGGATACGAAGACAGCTGAAGGTCAGAAACATTATTATGTGTGATATCGTATAAAATGTGTACTATGAGTACCTGCATTATTTAAACCCATTTTGTCATATCATTGATTGTGCCACCAACCTCTCTGTCCTCCAGGTGGTCTTGTGTTTCTCCCCAGTTGGGTTCACATTGCGAACACGTGCACGAAAGTTTCCGGCTCTGGTGAATTGTACAGCCATAGACTGGTTCCACCCCTGGCCTCAGCTCGCCCTGCAGTCTGTCAGCTCGACTTTCATTGAGAAGATACCTGGACTGGAGGTGTCACCTCATTCACCTTGCATTTATAGTCACTTTCTTTAAACTGCCTGTGTAATAATTCCCCAAATGCCTGTGCGTGTTTATCCTATGCAGCCAAATGTGCGGGCATCTATCAGTGAGTTCATCTCCTACGCTCACACCTGTGTCAATGAGGTGAGTTGTTGCAAAGCACCATGGGTGATGACCACTCCTGACACCTACTCTGACATCATCTCTCGGTCGTACAGGTGAGTGTCAAGTACCAACAGAACGAGAAACACTTCAACTACACCACCCCAAAGAGTTTCCTGGAGTTTATGAAGCTGTATGGCAACCTGCTGGCGAAAAAACGCACAGAGCTGACCCAGAAGATGGAGCGCTTAGAGAACGGCCTACAAAAACTGCTGACGACTGCATCACAGGTCGGGCAATACATCTACTTTGTCCGTCTCCATATATTCTCCCAATCTGTCCTGCCATTTTCATGTTGTTGTTTTTTTAAATCCCTTTCTATTCCTGTCTGTCTTGCTCAAGGTAGAGGATCTGAAAGCCAAGCTAGCGCTGCAGGAGGTGGAGCTGTGGCAGAGGAACACAGACATAGAGGCTCTCATAGCTAAAATAGGACAACAGACAGACAGACTCAACCAAGAGAGAGCTGTGGCGGATGCAGAGGAGCAAAGGGTAAGAATGTGTGCGTGCGTGTCTTCTTGTGCAAAAGTAAAAATAGAATACAGTACATGGGCTGAAGGACAGAAATCAGTCAAACTTGCAACAATCCGTTCACAGTAAAGACTTCCCACTTTTTCGTGTCTTCGCTTTGTTTCTTCAGGTGGCAGCGATCCAAGCTAAAGTGACAAAACAGCAGCGGGAGACTGAGGACGACCTGGCCAAGGCTGAACCGGCCCTACAGGCAGCCAATACAGCACTCAATACACTAAACAGAGTAAATCACTTGTGTACATATAAAATATACAGAGACCTGAATCCTGTCACCACAGCTGATTTATTAGGGCCCCAGCACCGACAACGTCGGGCCGCGAAGGCCCAATTCAAACTGTAGGAATTATTATTATTTATGCAAATGAGTTGCCTTTTTGAGGAGCTTTCATTCAATTAATTTTATATGAACCGTTTGCTAGCGATGCAAATATACAAACAAAAATTGTGTTGCAAGGTTGGCTCCATCCAAGTGTTTGTGTGTGTGTGTGTGTGTGTGTGTGTGTGTGTGTGTGTTCTCCTCCAGTTGAACCTAACAGAGCTGAGGACGTTCCCCAACCCTCCAGCTATTGTCACCAGCGTCTCAGCAGCTGTTCTGGTGCTCTTGTCTCCCCAAGGCCGAATCCCCAAAGATCGCAGCTGGAAGGCTTCCAAGATGGTCATGAGCAAGGTGATATTTTAAAGCCACGTCTTGTATGGTGTTTTTTTAGATTAATGGCTGGCAACCACAGAGCCATAAATTCCATCACAAATAAATATTCCCCTTACTGCTGAAATAACACTGTGTCACATTTGAAATGATTTATTGCCGTTTTATTCCTCGTCCTTTATCTGTTTTCATATTTCTTGTGATGATGTATGGACTGTCTTGTTGATCCTAGATGACTGATTTAATATGTCATCTATTTTGCTAAAAGGCTGTGTTATACTGAATGTTTTACAACATCTATGTTTTATATTCTATGTGCTGCTGCTAACTTGGCCTCTTGTAAAAGAGATATTTCATCTCAGTAAGGCACTTTGCTAAAACCCCCTTTTCAGTTTTATATACACTGTATTACATTAGACAGATGCCAAACTGTGTATTTTTATTTTATTTCACTTCTTAATTCCAGCTCATGATTTAGAATCCAAAAAGCCTGTAAAAAAGTATTATATATGGAGATGACACCATTTTATGTAATCCACACACACACACACACACACACACACACACACACACACACACACACACACATCTGCACATGCAGGTGGACGACTTCCTGCAGGCTCTGGTGAACTTTGACAAAGAGCACATCCCCGAGGCCACGGTGAGGTGTGTGAGAGACGACCACCTCAGTGACCCCGAGTTCAACCCCGAGTTTGTGCGACAGAAATCCTCGGCTGCCGCGGGGCTCTGTGCCTGGGTGATCAACATCATACGCTTCCACGAGGTACACACATGGCCAGCTGTCATATTTAATGTCATACGATCTAAACCGGTGTGTGTGTGTGTGTGTGTGTGTGATGTTTTTCATTGTACAGTACTTTGTTCCTGTTGTTTGATCATTTGATGTTTCTCTTTCCCCAACTATTGCTGCCCTGGGTAGATTTTTGTAAGTACAGAATTCTCCGCTTTGTGGTGTTTGTATATCAGAATATCAAGTTAACAGTGTGTGCATGATATTGTATCATATAGATGAAGTGGTTTTATGGTTATAGTTTTGTCTGCATGTCTTACAACTTACATGGTATTTTACTGATTGCAATATATCTCAAAATGCAATGGGTCAAAGTGGTCTGTGTGTGTTTGTTTTGTCCACAGGTATTATGTGAGGTAGAGATGAAGAGGATGTGCTTGTCTCAGGCCAACGCTGATCTGGCTGAGGCTGCTGAGAAGCTAGAGGTCATCAGGAAGAAACTCGCAGTACGTCTGTTTATACACTTTCTCTTAGTGTCTTCTGTCTTTACATATATTTAAATATAGTAGATATGTAGCAGTAATATAGATTGCAGATTGTCATATTTACTTTCAAGCAAGAATTGTTTGTTTGCTTCTTGCAAAAATGTCCAGCGCCATCATTTTACTGACGTGTCTGCTACGAAGGGGCTGCAGCTTTATCAAAGGTCCTACTGGCTCTTCATGTTTTTACTACTGGTGGCAGTGACGTTTAAAGTCTAACACTCTCCCTTCTCCTGCAGCAACGTCTCTATAATTATGATTGCTCATGGACATGTTTTATTATCTTGTTGAACTAGCAGTAATAGCGAACCTTCCTAAGCACATTCTAGAGAGGTTAATGTCTGGTTTCACACAACTATTTTTGTTAAATTGTCAGGTAATTTACAGCTTGCACACAGCGTTAGAAATATTTGATTAAGGGACATCCAGGGCCACGAGTCATATTTCTTTCTTCCTTAGGAGCTGGACAGTAACCTGGAAACTCTGACATCAGCCTTTGAGAAAGCCACATCAGAGAAACTGCGCTTTCAGCAGGAGGTCAACCGCACCAACAAGACAATAGAGCTAGCCAACCGGCTGGTGAAAGGACTGGAGGTAGGCACAGCAACGACCAATGGGAGTTTAGTTTGATTTGTGTTTCTTTAAACTGAATTAAAATATTTAGTTTTAGTGCAGTATTTTGGATACTAAATATTTTGGGAATAAGGGGTGCTTCTTGTGTAGGGTCTCACTGCATGTATGCTGTTTGTCAGAGTGAGAATGTACGCTGGGCCCACTCAGTGGCTCAGTACCATGAGCAGGAGGAAACTCTCAGCGGGGACGTCCTCCTAACCGCGGCCTTCATCTCGTACGCCGGCTCCTTCTCCAAGAAGTACCGGAGAGAGCTGCAGGACAACCTCTGGATGCCCTTCCTGCGCGGCCAGAAGGTACAATCTTACAATGAATAAATATTTCCTAAGTTATGAGGCTATCTTTATACATATACATATACATGATGTTGTACTTGAGGCTTCGCCCCCTTCACTCTCATCGAAAAGAATTACAGAAAGCCGCCCCAGGCTGCTAAAACACACTGTGTCTGATCAGGGCCTCAGGGTTCACTGTAATGATGTTACATGCTGTACCAAGTTATCCAGGAAGTTTTCTGTGTCCTCCGTGGCCTTTTATACCCTGTCACCTGCTGACTGAGGCCAATCAGGGAGGATCGCTCGCATTAGTGCCACTTAAAAACAGGTGGCATCAATCCCCCCTCATGTGGAGCCAATTGGTAGTCAATTGCACTTTGACAAAAGATATTAATCAAATGTGGCCTCTCAAGAGGCATAATCAAAACATAAATATTGTTAGCGAAGCTGATAAACAAGTAAACATTACTTGCTTTGGAATTGACTAACATTACAGCAGGAAAAATCACATGCAAATAGATTTTAAAGGGGAACCTACTCCTTCTGCTTAAAGGGTCGGGCAGGTCAGGGAATTAAAGTCCCCCTACAGAAGACCTGTGCGAGCTAGGCAAAGGCCCATCCCAGACCGGGGATGATGTGTGGTGACAGTGCTAACCACTGCACCACCATGCCGCTTATTCCCATGATCACATCTCTTCTGAGCATTCTCATTTCTCCATCAGATGCCCATTCCCATGACAGAAGGCTTAGATCCAGTGTTGATGCTGACTGATGATGTGATGGTGGCCCAGTGGAACAATGAGGGCTTACCAGGAGACAAAATGTCAACTCAGAATGCGACCATCCTCACAAACTGTGAGTAGCGGCAGTAAATATACATATACTATAACGCTATATCACATCACCGTAGTGATGATGGTCCCTATCTCACAGACAATAAAACCGCGCAGTGCTAGGTTTGCTCAGTATTGTCGATGTGTGGATTACGTGTGTGTCGCTTCAGGTGAGCGCTGGCCTCTCCTCATTGACCCTCAGCTGCAAGGCATCAAGTGGATCAAGAGTCGCCATGGCAGCGGCCTCAAGGTTGTCAGTCTCGGGCAGAGAGGGTGAGTGTTTTGGGAGAACAGACACTATTTGTGTACGTTTCATTTTTTCTCATTGTTTAAATGTTGTTCCAGCTATGTAGATGTGATAGAGCAGGCTGTGGTGGCAGGGGACACCGTCCTCATAGAGAACCTAGAGGAGAGCATTGACCCTGTTATTGACCCTCTGCTGGGACGACACACCATCAAGAAGGGAAGGTATGGACACACACGTGAGCATGTGTACCGTACACACACAAAACATAGGAGCATTTGTTCCTCTCAGTTTTCTCCACTCTCCTCTCGTGCTTTACACTTCCTCCCTGTGCTCTCTCACAGTTGTATAAAAGTTGGGGACAAGGAGTGTTTCTTCCACCCAGGCTTCAGACTGATCCTCCACACCAAGTTGGCCAATCCTCACTACAAGCCAGAGATTCAAGCCCAGACCACGCTCATCAATTTTACTGTGACCAGGGACGGTCTAGAGGACCAGCTGCTGGCCCAGGTGGTGAATCAGGAAAGACCCGACCTCGAGCAGTTTAAGGTAGGGTCAGTTAGTTATTAGGATCCTCTTTCCCTTTGTGATAATGCAAATTGGGGTTGGTCCTCTAAAACATTATGATCCACAGTTAATCTGTTTTCCCATTACAATATATTGTATTATGATAGTAGTGGGGGCCCAAAGTATTTTAAGATTCGATAACTTTACCGCTTCAATGAGTTTTTATTACAAAATTAAAACACATCCTACAGTACTGTTAATGTTTTTGCTGTTATTGATACATCTGTTTAGCATATAAATGGGAAGACTGCTATGAAGAGTCAGCGATTCTCCCAAATGACCCGACCTGTCTGTGTAAACTCCCTGCAGAGTGAACTGACCAAACAGCAGAACATGTTCAAGATTGAGCTGAAGCTCCTGGAGGACGAGCTGCTGTCCAGGCTGTCTGCTGCAGAGAGTAACTTCCTGGGTGACAACGTGCTGGTGGAGAAGCTTGAGACCACCAAGCACACTGCTGCCGAGATCGAGATGAAGGTAACGGGATGAATGTGTGTGCTTAGTTGTTACAGCCTCACAAGTAAGTTCACTTGTTTTGCATCTTTATAATTTATTTCTCCCTACGATCCATCTCTTCTTCTCCTGTCTTCTCCCTCCATCCCTCATTCTCAGGTCCTGGAAGCTAAAGTCAATGAGGTGAAGATAAACGAAGCCAGAGAACTCTATCGTCCCGTTGCTGTCAGAGCTTCGCTGCTCTACTTTATCATGAACGACCTCAACAAGATCAACCCCATGTACCAGTTCAGCCTCAAGGTCTGGCTCTCAACTGAGAAACTGAATTATTAAGAAGCCGACATTCATGTTGTTGATGAATTTATGCAATGAGCATAGCCAACTATGCAATAAACTTTCTCCCTCTTGTTCTCAGGCCTTTAACGTGGTTTTTCACAAGGCGGTGGCGATGGCGGAGGCTTGTGAGGATGTGAAGAGCAGAGTAAACACGCTCATAGACTGTGTTACCTACTCCACCTTCAACTACATCAGCAGGGGTCTATTTGAAGGAGACAAGCTCACCTTTACTGCACAGCTAGCCTTCCAGGTGTGTATGTGTCTGCGTCAGCGTCAGAGAGAGAGAGTGTGCGTGTTTCATCCCTGACTGTGTTCGTTCTCTTTTAGTTGCTCCTGATGAGTCAAGAGATAGATGTGCGAGAGCTAGACTTCCTGCTGCGTTTTAACATTGACCACCACTACGTCAGCCCCCTCGACTTTCTTTCCAACTCGGCGTGGAGCGCCATCAAGGTGCACACGCACACGCACATCCACACAGGATTTCTTCGCCGGCTCAAATTTGGAAATGATTTTGTGCCAACACAACCTTGCTGTGCCTTGCTGTTGCCCAGGTGATGAGCTTCGCTGATGAGTTTCGTGGTCTGGATCGGGACATTGAAGGTTCTCCTAAGCGCTGGAAGAAGATGGTGGAGTCTGAGTGTCCCGAGAAAGAGAAGTTTCCTCAGGAGTGGAAAGGGAAAAGCTCCCTGCAGAAACTCATCATGATGAGAGCCCTGAGACCTGATCGAATGACCTATGCTATTAGGTGAGGAACATTTGTTTCTCCTCTTATGTTACGTTTGTTTTTTTTCCTTTTGGATTATCAACTTTAATATAAATTTTCCACAAACCCAGACTATTTCTGCTCTTCCCTATTGGCATACTGTAGGAACTTTGTGGAGGAGAAACTTGGCGTGAAGTATACAGAGGGCCGAAAGACTGAATTTGCTAAGTCTTTCAGAGAAAGTGGTCCAGCCTCACCCGTGTTCTTCATCCTGTCCCCTGGAGTGGACCCACTTAAGGATGTGGAGTCACTGGGTACTGTAAACAGAGTGGACTCACTTAGATAGATGGATGGATGGATTTCAGTGGGAGTATAATCACATGAAGATTTTTCGCAGTGGGAGGTTTTAATCTACATCAACACATTCCTGTTCCCAGGGAGGAAGCTGGGTTTCACTATCGACCTTGGGAAGCTTCACAACGTGTCCTTGGGCCAGGGCCAGGAAGCTGTGGCTGAGGTTGCCATGGAGATGGCTGCCAAGGAGGGTCACTGGGTTATTTTGCAGGTCCGACTGAAAGAGAGATGAGTTCATACGCAATATTTGGATAGATAGAAATAATGTTTTTTCTTAGGAAAGAATCATGTGACTGAATCATGCTCCCTCTTTAATAATAATTACTGACTGAAGCTCTAAATAATCCATGCTTCAAAGTTCACACTGTCACTGTACTAAACTTGATGTGTTTTCATTCACCTCCCTGTAGAACATCCACCTGGTTGCTCGCTGGCTGGGTTCACTTGAGAAGCTCCTGGAGCGCTGCTGCGAGGGCAGTAATCCGGACTACAGGGTGTTCATGAGCGCTGAGCCGGCGCCGACACCCCAGGAACACACTATCCCACAGGTAGAGATGCAGTGTGCATGCCGTAAAGTCATATAATACATAGAATGAATGCAGGCACCCAGGTATCTTTGACGTAGACGCTACAGTCGTGGCATTAAATACAGATGCTATATGTTTTCCTCAGGGTATCCTGGAAAACGCTATCAAGATCACCAATGAACCTCCGACGGGCATGCATGCCAATTTACATGCTGCTCTGGACAACTTTGACCAGGTGAGTGTCTGGTGGTGCTTGTAGTGCTTGTTTGTTTATTTATTAACTCATTGGTCTCTTCCTAGGACATCCTGGACCAGTGCAGCCGTGAGCAGGAGTTTAAGACCATCCTCTTCTCTCTGTGTTACTTCCACGCCTGTGTGGCAGAGAGGAGGAAGTTTGGATCCCAGGGTTGGAACAGAAAGTATCCCTTCAACACTGGAGACCTGACCATATCAGTTAACGTCCTCTATAACTACCTGGAGGCTAATGCACAGGTGGGGTGTGCTGTGTTGATGCGTGTGAGTGCGACAGCACGATGAGGATGATAAGTGATGATGATTGTATAGCAGTGATTTCCATAATGATTATGATGATGAAGGTGCCATGGGAGGACCTGAGGTATCTGTTTGGGGAGATCATGTATGGAGGACACATCACTGATGACTGGGACAGACGGCTCTGCAGAACATACCTGGAAGAATATATGCAGCCCAACCAGGTTTGTACTTTTGTTTGAGAGAGAAAAGACAAAGTGAATGTCTGGCTGACTGCGGTTGAGTGTCGGCATGCTCAGCTGTGTTCTAGCACAAGGAGACCAAAGGAGAAATGTGCCAAATTTAGCTGTGTTTTTGGAGTGCAAACAAAAGACGATTTTTTGGGCTCAATATCAGCTCCATTTAGCTGCAATTTGGCAAATTCATTGGACCAGATATTGCACATGCAAGCTAAAGAGTGTCTGGCAAGCAGACATGCCACATTTAGGCCACCGTTGGACCTAGACATTTTGGCTACCTGGGTTTGGACAATTAAACATTTTGGACTCTGATAGAGATCTCAAGCTGAAATCCTTCTCTCTGTTGTTTTTTTCACAGTTTGACCGGAAGCTTTCTTTGGCTCCTGGGTTTGTTGTCCCCTCCAATCTGGACTACCAGGTAACTGGAGATGGATAGCTTGACACAGTTTCACTTTTACCGTCAGCTGTCCCTACAGTTGAACATTTGACTGGTCTCAACAGAAGTGTACACAAGGAGAGTCCATCCACTAAATATGTCTGACTGTAAAACACTTAAAAAGTGAATTAATAAAAAATGGTAAAAAAGTACCAACTGACTAACTTATATTGGCGTTTCTTATGAACAAATGACAATAATAGATGGCATTCACCATTTATTTTTCTACATGTCCAGGGCTACCATGATTTCATAGATGAGATGCTGCCCCACGAGAGCCCAGTGCATTATGGGTTGCACCCCAACGCAGAAATTGAGTTCTTGACAGTGACGTCGGATAACCTTTTCCACACTCTGCTGGAGCTGCAGTCTCCTGATGCCGTGATGGGGGAGGGAGTCTCCCAGACCCTGGAGGAGAAGGTAGCTACGCCTACATGTCCAATGCGCCATCAACTGTCTGAACATGTACCTGAACTTCTAATCCATGCAAACACAACACTTAAAGATAAACAGGAAGGCAATCCAGGCGCTCCAAAATCTTAGAACCAAGAGGAAGGAACTAATTAAAAGCCTTTATTCCCATAGCTAAATCATTAGAGGAGCCACTTTGTTTCAACCACTGCAGGTCTTCATCGGGGCATTTAACAAACAAAACGGGTGTGGCCGTGCCTTTACACTATAAACAACCAAAGGGAGGCAATCACATGACTTACATCTGATGATCTGTTGAAGGAGCGTCACGCTAAAGTGACTGTGCTCTGTCAAAAAACCTCTCACAATGGCGGCACTTTTCGTGTTTTTGCAAAAAACAAGGTGGAGAGAACCACATCACTTAATCCAGTAACCCCGCTCCCTCAGGTGAAAACCATTTTAGATGAGGTGCTGGAGAAGCTGCCAGAGGAGTACAACATGTCCGACATCACCTCTAAGACAGCTGAACGGTCCCCTTACATTCTGGTCTGCTTCCAGGAGTGTGAGCGCATGAACACACTCGTCTCCGAGATACGGCGCTCGCTCAAGGAGCTTGACCTGGGACTCAAGGTATGCTTTGTACCTTTGTGTGTGTTTCTATGTTTGCGTAAAGTGTAGCCCTCTTGGTCTGACGCACAAACCCATCCTGCTGATTTCCTTCATCTGAACAGCTGCCACACACTGGAGTGTAAAAAGGGTCCCACGGCTGTTTGCTACAGTATTGCACTAGTGTCTTATCTTCAATGTGTGTATTCAAAGGGGGAACTGGCCATCTCCTCTGAGATGGAGAAGCTCCAATCGGCCCTGTTCTTTGACAACGTCCCCGATACTTGGACCAAGCTGGCCTACCCCTCCACCTACAGCCTAGCTATATGGTGTGTGTGTGTGTGTGTGTGTGTGTGTGTGTGTGTGTGTGTGTGTGTGTGTCTCTGTCACTGTGTTTGAATAGGAGCTTTTAAAAATGTGGTGATACATTTCAGAATCGTGAAAAATTACATAATCAAGCTGTTTGAGACACTGTTCTGCTATACATTACATATAGATACAATCCATCCGCAGTAGCTGGATTTTTTCAGTTTCCAGAACACTGACATTACTCTGAAATCTGTTTGTGTGCGTGTGTGTGTGTCAGGTATAATGATGTGTTGCAGCGTTGTAAAGAGCTGGACAGCTGGACTCAGGACTTGTCTCCGCCTAGTGTGGTCTGGCTGTCTGGACTTTTCAACCCACAGTCCTTCCTCACCGGTAACACACAGATAAGAGCGCTACCTCGGCGTGACTAAAATATATTCATAACTCTCCCATCATCCTTTTCTCTACTCGCCTTTCTTTTTTTCTTTTTTTTGTATTGTTCCGGCTTTCCAGCGGTGATGCAGTCTCTGGCGCGTAAGAACGAGTGGCCCCTGGATAAAGTAAACCTGACGGTGGATGTAACCAAGAAGTTTAAGGAAGAGTTCAATCAACCTGCCAGGGAGGGTGCATACGTCTATGGACTTTACATGGAAGGTAGACAAACACCACCTTTCATTTCCTCTCTATTGAAGGGGCAACATGGAGGGATATTTTCTCTGTTACTGATCCTTGAGCAACATACATACCTATCTTTGGACATTTTGAGTGAAAGCTTAATTTGCCCTTTCTGTAATCTTTAAATTCCCTAGTTTTTAACATTTGTCCTGTCCTCATCACTTGTGTCCTCCTCTCACAGGTGCAAGGTGGGACACTCAGGCTGGGGTGATTGCTGAAGCCCGTCTCAAGGAACTGACCCCGACCATGCCCGTCATCTCAGTCCGAGCTGTGCCCAATGACCGCCAGGAGACCAGGAATATCTACGAGTGTCCGCTCTACAAGACCAAGATCAGAGGACCCACATATGTTTGGACTTTCAGCCTCAAAACAAGGGAGAGGCCTGCCAAATGGGTGCTGGCAGGAGTGGCTCTGCTGCTCAGTGTGTGAGAGGGAGTTGAGGGGGTCAAGATTCAAGTTGAGAGGGATGTTGTTTTACTGGGCAAGGTCGGTGTGTACCATGTTATCACATGTGGTATTCGGGGTTTCGAAAACTTATGCACATAGACTGGAAGGTTGAGTTTCTTCTCTTTTTATTGAAAAATGATAAAATATACAGAAAGAAATGCCGAAAATACACACACTAGATCACAGTTAGAACCGATAAAGTCAAAGCTTGTTTTGAACAAATCAAATCTAAACTACAAAATACTTTTTAAGTAGAAGGAAAAAAAAAAAAAAACAGACAGTGCTGCCTCATTAGAGCGGCATTCAAGTGTGTTATTTTGTAACACTTGTACCTCCTACAGTATGTTATGCAGCAGTTTTAATAACACATTAAATTACACAGGTGAAGTCATTCTGACAACATGACAAGACAACTT
Source organism: Anarhichas minor (assembly GCF_050575085.1). NCBI lineage: Eukaryota > Metazoa > Chordata > Actinopteri > Perciformes > Anarhichadidae > Anarhichas > Anarhichas minor. Next base: position 13,118,603 of record NW_027466470.1, on the reverse strand, counting down.
CTTGTCTTTTCGCTCCTTCCTACTTCACAGTACACATGGGTATAGAATTCATCCATTCAATAAAAAATAATTAACAAAAGAAATGTGTGTAAACCAGCTCTTTTCAAACTGGAGATTCTAATGCACATACTGTAGCTCAGACACTGTATGTGCTAACAAGTCAAAATTGCTCTAGTTTGGCCTCTGTATGTGTGTTTTCTGTGCATGTGTGTGTGTGCTAGTCACTGTCGGACCAATCTAGCTCCATCATGTCCATGGCTGCAGTGGCCATGTTGATCTTGGTTCCGTGTCGCACGCTGCAGCTCTTCACAGAGTTCTGATTGGACGAGGCCCGCATGCTCACCTGCACCCCCGAGCGACCGATGACTCCTACTTCACCTCTAATCTTTTGGCTGATGGCCTCGCTGCGGTCCCCTCTGACTCCCTGGAGCACGACTCCCATGTCACTCCTGCGACCCCTGACCCCAAGCTCACTCCTGACCTTCATCACTCCCAGGTCGCCCATGTTCATGTTCATGTTCATGTCCATGTCACCTAGTCTCTCCATCTCCCCCATCTCATCCATGTCTAAGGACAGCATGTCCCCCAAGCCCCCCATACTCCCATGGAGACCCTTGAAGATGGTCGGGAGCCTCCCTCCCTCTATGTCTCCCTCCTTCCCTTTCTCATCTAGCCGGTCCCCCAGCTTTTCTATCTCCCATCCTCCCTCCTTCTCCTTCTCCCCTTCTGCCTCTCCAAACCCACCCGAATACCCTCGGACTATGGTGGTCACTCTGCTCCTCTGCATCCCTCCTTTCTCCCGGTCCCCCTCCTCCCAAGTCCTCTCCTCCCTCTCAACTACACCACCTGGGAAACTCCTGAGTGTCACCTGCACCCTTCCTCCTCCCTCGATGCTCCCGGTGTCATCCCTTTCCCTCTGCCCCCAGCCCTTTTCCTCTAGGGTTCCTTCCTCTTCCCCGTCCTCCTCTCCCAACCGCCCATGCAACCCTCGGAGCACGGCATGCAGCCTCCCGCTGTCGAGCGAGCCCATCCCCCTCTCCAGCACCGCACTGCTCCCCCTCTCCGTGTCTCCGTTGCTGAGGGTGCGGAGGAGACAGCTGACGCCAGCACTGCTGACTCCTGCACTGTTGGAGTCTTGAGAATGAGAGCGGAAGAAGGAGCCGGAGGAACCGATGGACATTGGTGTGAAGAACTGATAAAGTTGGGGAGAAGCGAAGAAGAGGAGGGCCAAGATCATAAAAAAAAAAGGTATTTGAGTAAATGTAAATCTGCTTCAGACAGCTGAAAAAAAACAAAAATCTACTTCCACTTACTGGTGAGATGTTTGAGCGCTCCATGAGTAGGGAGGTCGGACTGGGAGACATGTTGGACCGCTCCATCAGCCTCTCCTCCCACAGTCTGAGCCTCGTCTCCCTCTCCTCCAGCTCCTTCTCTTTAGAGTACAACTCCCTCTCCAGCTTCCGAAGGCGCTCCAAGGTCGACTCAATTTCACACCTGGAGTATGACAGAATATACGTCATCTATTGGGACTTTGTACATGCAGACGTGGATTTGTTTTAACAGCAAGTTAACAGGGGAAAAGAATCGGATAAATATTTCAGTAGCACGTGCGAAATTGTTCAAAAACGCTACTCTTTTACAAGTTACGGCTCTCAAGATCACGAATTGACCAATGTGCTTTACTTGTACTCTTGTGGATACTGTAGTGTTCTGCAACTGCAACACAGGTTACCCTATGTAATTCCAAACGGTACCAAATACAAATAGTATACAGCATAAAATACGCTAAAAAATGTCTATGTACTATGAAACTGGATCAACGTTGCCAATTATAACTGAAAGCAAAGCTGCCCCTCTGATACACTGGCAAACATTGGAAGGATAAACCTATTTTAAATGAGTGTATTCTAGTGTCCTATAGCAGACCACATGACATAACATGTTGAGTTTACTTGACTTCCTGCAGAAGAACACAAAAGAAAGTCAAATATGTAGCTGCAGTACTGTGAGTTACCACAAGAGGTCACTGTGAGTAGTGAGTGACTGTCCATGAAACTGCATTCACAAACACAATCAACTCACAGCAACTAAATATAGACAGATATGACGCACAGCCATACCTCCTCCTGTGTTCCTTCCATACCTCCCTATTCATTCATCCCGCCCCTTCAACTCCCTCACTCTTCCTCCCCCCCCTCCTCCTCTTCGCATCCCCCTTTCCTTGTCCGACTGTTTCCACCCGTACCCAAAACTTCCCTCAGAATTGATTGCCTCGCTGTATTCATGTTAAAAATGCACAGAATCTCGCACCTTGTCTCTTCTGCTCCTTCCTCCACCTCCCTCTCTCTCTCTCTCCCCCCTGTCTCACCCCTGTCGTTGACCTCTCTCGCTTCCTGCCACCCGCTGTTTCTGTCCCTTGTTCCGTCTTTTAGATTTCACACCCAATAGCTCTCTGAACTTCTTCTTTTCTCCAGCTCATACTTGATTTCTCCTCTACCTTTTGCCCACCCTCCCCCCCCACTCCCCTGTCTTTCTCCCCGTGGTGGCGCAAGGGCAAAGTGGAGGAGCAGAGGAATCTCTTCCATGGACACTTTCCAGAGAGCTTATTATAGACCGAAGTAGACCACAGGGTCACACATTCAACTTCTCTCCTGAGCTTTAGAGTCCACAGAGTATGTATGCACGTGTGTGACTCTGTTGAATTTCTGTCTGCATGCATTTGGACTTTTATTTGGAGTACAGTAAATCACAGACTGCATTTGTCATTCTGAACAAGACTTTACTTTATACGCTTTGAAAATGACCCGCCTCATTCTCAGACGCAGTGCAGATGCACTGTGGGGTTTTTTTGGGATGTCTACAAGATTGATAACGTCCCCGATACTTGGACCAAGCTGGCCTACCCCTCCACCTACAGCCTGTCTCTCTGTGTGTGTGTGTGCGTGTGTGTGTGTGTGTGTGTGTGTGTGCGTGCATACCTCCACTGGTCCTTGTTATGTAGGAAGGAGTTACACTGGTCCGGTAGCCTGCTGTCGTTGCCCATGGTCTCCAGGTTTACCAGCACCTGTTTGAACTGCGGACGCTCCTGTAGGCCCATGCATGCACACAGGATAAAATAACCAGCTGACACACCTTATTTTAATGTCTTTAACAATTTTATGAGGCACAAGAGACATTTTTTAGGAGATTAACCACTGTAACCATGGTTCATTTTGCTTACCTTTGGATCTGCTTGCCAACATTTCCTCATCAGCTCTGCAAAACTTCCTGGACAGCTGGTGGGGATAGTCAGCCTCTAGATACACAAACGCATACAAGAAGTAGCTTTTTATTTGCAAAAAAGAAAAGTCACATAGTACCACCTTGTTTTTAAAATACTTAAACCTACTAACAACCATTTAAAGCCTCTGAAAACTTGTCTTCAAATCTAAAGTTTTTTCCTCCAAACATTACATATTCATGACTAAATAAGCAACATTTAAGAGTCTGCAGACACGTTGTCAATTCTGTGAAGCACAGGGGAGCTTTGAGCTAAATGCTAACGTCAGCATGCTAACATGCTCACAGTGACAAATGCTAGTATGCTGATGTTTAGCAGGTATAATGTTTACCCTGTTCACCTGCGTGTTACCATGCTAACATTTGCTAATTTGTAGGAAACAGAAAGTACAGCTAAGACTAATGTCATCAGTTTGGCAGGTATTTAGTCATGAACAAAAGGTATTCTGCAAATTAATATTTCGACCTGGTGATGATGGCACTAGAGTAAAAATCAGGAGATCATCAAAGTCAATGGCATTCATCCTTTGAGGACTATGATTGTAATCATGGCAATCCCTCTAATAGTTGTCAAGACATTTAATAAGACACAAGGAAACCGTCCCACCGATGCCACCTCATTTTAAACCAAATATTGCTGAATCCTGATTGGTTATCAGAAGTACATTACATGGGACATCACCTTTTCCAAGTCCCACCCACCTCAAACCAGAGAGAAGAGCTCAGAGAGAAAAAGTTCTTAATCTAAACATCTGTTCAATGCACACTCAATCGGTTTATGAGGTAAAATGGGGCCTTTTGAAAGTGTGTGGCTCCATGTATATCTTTCTATAACATGTGAACTGCAGTAACACCACTAAACCACGACATTCCACGGAGATAATGTCCCCTGCGTTGAAGATCCCCTGGCATCACCAAAGGTCTGACTGAACCCAGCAGACAGCTCCATACTACAGTGAATGGAAACAGTGATATTTCAGGATTAATCCCCAGAGAAAACTGACTCTAAGTGGAGAGAGGGCACGTAAGAGGGTCAGGAGGAGAGGCATAGCAGTGGAGGGGAAAATCAGAGGGAGACTGGGAAAGGGAAAGAGAGTTATTTAGGGAGAGTATTTGGAGATTAGCCAACAGCTACGCAGGAATCATGTTCTCAGAGTTGTTTGTTGGCCCCCAGTGTGTGTGTGTGTGTGTCTGTTGTGGGGGATTCAGGCACGTCAATAACTGAAACACATACACTCTATAACCATCATCCCCCACCTCCCATAAACCTCTTGAATTAACCCTGCTATCACTGCAGTCTTTCCTCTTTCCCCACCTTTCTCTCTTTGTCTCTCTCTCTCTCTCTCTCTCTGTCTCGTAAAGGCTTTAGCAAAGGGGGGAGTCTGGCCGAGCTCCACTGCTGTGTATCCAGGCCTTACAAGAGCAGAGAGCTGACATCAGGCCTAAAAATACCCAGCCTCAGCTTCACCAGCTCGCAGTGGAAACCATGAGAGCATCGCATTGTTCCTCCAGCCTTCTCAAACTCGAATGGGTCTACATGCTGACAGTGTGTTCAGAAAGGTGTGCTCACGTGTGTGTGTGTGTGTGTGTGTGTGTGTGTGTGTGTGTGTGTTTGTGGGGGTTACCTCTTGTTTTTCCACCACCAGCCATGCAACCTGCAGCCCTTCGAAACCTTTGAAAGGAACCTCACGAGTCAGCAACTCCCACAGCACCTGGCCACAGAACAAGACTGTGTTGGTTCATTCAGACATGATTTCTTTGATGTGTTGCTCGTAGCAGTCTTTTATTATATGCAACTCTCCTAAATAGTTGTGAAGATGTATTGATAGAAATACCCACAATACCCAATACAGTAAAGCGGAGAATAATTTGAAATGCATACTAGTGCTGATACGATAGCTAACACTAATACCAAACCGTACTTTTCGGTACTTTTTTTTCTAAATCTTTTCATAATTCAACACTGACTCATTAGATGTTAAATTTCATCTAAATACAAAAAGCCATGCAAGAATATCGCTTCAATAAAAGTTTTTGAAATCGGCAAAGGGTATTTTTCAAAATCAGAAACTGTCCGATAAAAGAAAATCTGACAAAAACAAATCGGAGCAATTTAATTAATTTAATTCCAGCTGTCAGTAATACTATATTGGTTCGTTCCAGAAAATGATTGCGGTTTGATTCCTGGCCTCACAATACTCACCACGCCATAGGAGTAGGTGTCACATGTCTCCGAGACGGGCAGGCTCTGAATGACTTCAGGAGCCATCCAAGGAAAAGTGCCCACCACCGTCATATGTGTGGTATGAGACAGGAACTTAGACGCCCCAAAGTCACAGATCTGAAATCACAACAGAGTGCAGTGAAGAAAACGCAGAAATACCCGTGTGCCTGAATTGAATGAAAAATGCTATTTTTGTGGTCGTCTGGACATCACAAGACACAAACCTTCAGCACTCTGTCTGCTGTCATCACCACTGTAAACGAGAGGGAACCAGTCAAAGCATAAAATAGTAACACAGTACAGCGAACAGACAAATGGCAAAGAGAACTAATTTTTAGATGTTATTGAGTTATTGTGTTCAAAGTGTTACCGTTCCGTGATTTGAGGTCTCTGTGAATGACTTTGACTGGAGCTTCTGCGTGGAGGTAATGCATCCCTGTAAGGAAATCAAGCATCAACACCAGGCAAAAAAAAAAAAACTACAACCTTTTAATGTTTATTCTGATTGTTTTTGGTGGAATTTCCTTCCAGCACTTAAAGGCAGAAAGAGTAGGATTTCAAAGTTGGCCTCCACCCCGGCTCGATGACACCAACGCACGACACCTGGCTGCGCTTAGCAGGGTGCTCGCCATCAGGTGAAAGACTACCTCAAATTCACTCTTGTTCTGGAACTAGCCGTGGTCCCTTCTTGGTGTTTAGCCTCGCTATATTTGTGTCTTTTTCTGCGCCATGTCTGCTATTTTCATAGATTCTCCTTGGATGCGTGCTGACGAAACTAGTTGCTACACCCAGAAACGGCCCAAACATAGACAAATTAAAAGGAAAATACAGACAGAGAGCAGACACAGACCCAGTGGGTCATAAATGCTGATTGAGAGGGATTATTGTTGGTTTGTACCACACACATTAACTGCCTCAGTAATCAGCAAGGTGTCATTTGCCAACTTTTATTTCCCCAGGTGTTTAAAAATCGCATTTCCAACAGATATACAGTATGTCCAAATTAATATGTTTTACTGTTCTGTATATTTATAGTTTTAGTTGATTTTTTCATTTTGCCTTTTGAGGTTGTAGCAATTGCAACGGGCAACGTGTTCTTGTTAAAAACGCATGTATTAAGAGGCAAATAAAACGCTGTGTAAACTTTTTTATTAACTCTTAACATCATTAACATAATGACTTGAGTATGACGATAAACAGATCACTGGTGGTCATGAGTGCTCCTACCTCTGCTTGATTTAAGAAGCTAAGTGATTAAACCCTGAGATATGTATCATTATTATTAATAATAATAAAAAAGTGTACCTTTGGCTATCTGTATGGCCCATGTCATGACCTGCTCCATGTCCATCTCCTCACTCTGTTCACTGGAAAGATACTCATACAGAGATCCTGCACTGGCATATTCTGCAAGAACGCACACACAGGAGCAATTGTCATTACAGGAGAACAGGGCTACGCATTAAAACACAGTCTATTGAAAGAATAGAAATACACTTTTTTTAATGCAGTTACGGCAGATATCACTCAATGTGTGTAAAAACTATGTAACCTAACTGACAGAATTTTTAATAGAAGTGACTGCGATGCTACGAACGACGTGACTGGACACTTTACATCAATGTATTATAATGTTTGAGAAACATCACACACAGTTAAGCACAGCACAGCGGAGCTCACTCAAATCAGTGGAAAAGATCACAACCTTCACACCCTGACTGTCTAATCCAGATTATCTCTTGAACTCTTAACCTCATTTTCCTGTTAAATCTGACAATTAAAAACAGACGAGTAGAAGAGAGTGGATAATGTCAAATGAAAGGAGTCTGATGAGTAGAACATGGACGAATCTGTCTTTTTAAAACGTCTGGCAAAATGCATTTTACTGGCACCAAACGCCATCTTAATTTTACGTACTGTACTCTTATTTTTAGTCAGCATTGGATTTTATTAGACTTGTTGCTGGACTGTAGTGGTGTGCTTTATCTTAACCATATGACCCCATCCAGGATTACAACCACATCCAAACATGCTGGTCTCAGTTACAAATGTCCTGCCAGGAAACCTGCGTAAACACTGATACTTCAAAACACACACAAAGACACGGCCATCGGAGCGTGTGCTAACGTGTCCGTAAGTGGCGCCTTGAGGATCCAATACACACAGTAATAAAGCTAATATACGTGTATATATACACATATATACGTATATATATATATATATATATACGTATATATACACACACACACACACTTGTGTAGTTTTATATGAGAGGACAATCTGCCCTGACCCTAACCACTCCCTGCCTCACCTCAGACCTCGACTTGACCGTAACACCTACTTACTTATATCTGTGAGGCCGTAACCCCAAAGATAATTACACACATGTTCATTTATAGAGCACTTCTTCAAAAGATAATTCTTATCTGAATTAAATTTTGCAATTAAAATACTCCCGCAATCACATGTTTAGGTTGTGTGTTCTGAAAGGATACATGAATCCCACACACACACACACACACACACACACACACACACACACACACACACACACACACACACACACACACACACACACACACACACACACACACACACACACACACACACACACACACACACACACACACACACACACACACACACACACACACACACACACGGGGTCTGACCTGTGACAATGCCATAGTTGGGAGATTCCAGCACGGCTCCATAAAACTGAATGATGTTCTTATGACTCAAGACACTAAGAATCTCCGCCTGGACGAGGAGACAAGAAGAAATAGAAATAGAGGGATATGAACAACTTCACATACATATGTAATACATCAATAATGTGCAGATCATTCCTGGAAGACTGTAAACCTAACAGTTAGAGTTTCTGACTTGTTATCCAACGTTGTTCCAGACAGTGTCTCCCGGATGCCTGAGCTGAGGTCTGAACCTCTTTCATAACACAGGTTGAGTCTCCAAACAAAGATCTTCCACATCACAGTGACAAACATGCCATTAAACCGAGCAGGTCATACCCTCTGCACTGGTGGAATATGTAACTGTTGCCAAGCAACATAATACCTAACCATCAATTACATTAAATCACACAAAAAAATGCACAGAAATATTTTTCTCAATAAAAAGTTTTCTTTTCAAAAGAGCAATTTTTTATTCCTACATGTAAGATGATCAGCGTGTACATCACTTTGTGTGCATATATTTGCACATTTACTCAAGTACTGCACTTATGTACAAGTTTGAGGTTCTTGTACTTTACCTGAGTAGTTCTATTTTATGCAACTTAATACTTTATCTGACAGCTAGAGTTGATCATATAATATGATTCTGCATGTGTACTTTAACTACATGTTGTTGCTAATACATCTTATAAATAGACGTCTTATAAGTGCAATCAAAATAATAATAAGAGTAAAATCATAGTGCGGTGTTGCTATTTTTACTTGAGTAAACTACGTGAATACTTCTTCCACCACTGTGTGAGTATGTTTGTGCAAAGATGACTTGAAATATGATTCTAACGTGAGTGTTCACAAACAGCTCTATTGCACATGAAGTATTGCAGCAAAACGATCCACTAAACTGCAGTTCTCCCATAATCCATCAATTTGTATTTATATATGAAAACACACACACACACACACACACACACTGTTATGCATGAGTGAGTGTGGGTGAAATAAGTCAAACAACAAATCAAATTTAGTTCCCCCTGTTTTATGCAGTCGGCCCATGCGTGACAGTGCATTTTACGTTCCCAACTTGAGTTCCTTACTTATGTGCATGCGTTACGTGTTTAAATCTTCTGCAACAATAATAACACCATGCCCGATTAACTCACAGCTCACGCTTACTCCTAACAGTTTCCTGACACTGGGCCATGAGCCTCCATCAGCCCAAACTAAATAACATGGAAGGGAATTTTGTTGGATTACCATCCGGGTCATACTAATGGAGAACCACCCGGCCTTAACTGCGGCGCATAAAGCCCCAGATGATCACACACCTCGTCCTAAAATACAATGGGAGGAACAAGGGAGTGCTGGCATAAATAAAACTGCTCCATCCACAAAGAGTGGACGGAGGAGGGGGACGGGGAGAGGTATGTTTAAGATAAACACGTTCGACAGCAGACAACAGAAGAGGGAGGGAAATAGGGGGCTTTGGCTGTCCAAAGAGAATCTGGAAAAATGAGTGTAAACTAATGTGCCACAGATGAGTCCATCACTTCTAAATACTCTGGATCTTAAAATGACATTTGTGTGTGTCTCCGCTGTCATAAGTGTATGATTGCTCTGTGTGTTCTAGTGTGTGTTCTAGTGTGTGTGTGTGTGTGTGTGTGTGTGTGTGTGTGTGTGTGTGTGTATGTGTGTGTGTGTGTGTGTCTCTCCTCCTTACCTCTTTGTCAATCTTTAGAAGTTTCTTCACAGCCACTTCCTTGTCCTGGGATATCCAGAGGGCTCTGTAGACGCTCCCAAAGCTGCCTCCTCCACAGTTCTCATAAAAGAGCAGGTCCTCATGCTTTATCTGCACAAACGACGAGCCAGGGGACGACATGGCATACTGACTCACGCACATGCAAACACACACATATACACACACAGCACAAAAGTGTGCCCGCACAACCACCAACGCTACCCCAAAAAGTATACAAGTCACGGATCAGCACGGAGAGAGAGCGAAGGATAAGAACTAAAGAGAAGTGGGGTCGTTTCCTCCACAGGGTCAGAGTGGACGTTGTCAGTCAGCAGAACAGATTGTCAGAGAGAAGAAACGAGAAAGAGCTGGAAAGAGAGAGAGACGTTTGCTCCCTGTGAGTCAGGAGAAGTCGGAGCCCCACTGTCACCAATAGAATAGAGAAGGTATTACATTGCCTGATAGTGGCGATCCAGTGTAACTACAACACAAAGCTCACACACAGAGCGAGAGGATGAAGGAGAGGTGAGTGTTTAATTAAGTGTGTGTGTAAGTTACGGTTTGCAGTCGGAGTGTGCAGTCTGCCTGCAGCCGACACACTGTTCAAATATGGTCACTGGCATCCAGGGCATTCCTTCTTCCTGGATAACTGTGTCTATATAAAGCTCTTCACACACACACACACACACACACACACACACACACACACACAGATATACAGTTCTGGCCTATAGCGTGTCAGACATAGTAAATTAGTTAGCAACGAGGGTGACTGCCTCAAATATCTGAATCCATCGTTGAAACACTCTGCATCTAAAAACAAACACACACACACACACACACACACACACACACACTCACTCACTCCCCAGAGAACCCGGGCAGGGGACATCGTGTTACTCAGCCCGACAGGAATGAGACCCAGTGACATCATCAAGGAAGATAGCCGTGCTGACATCACTGCGTCGGGAAAGGTGAGAACAGCTATGGGAAGTTAGGACTCTTCTCAGTCAGTGACAGCTATCAAGTGCCAGAGGAGACAGAACAGTGAGTCATTGCATGAATAAAACATGACTCCTAGAAGCTGCAATGAATCATCACACCCCATAGTACTAAATTGTTGGATACACAAAATAAAATGTCTCGTCTAGTAGTAGAAATTATTGCATTAGGGTGTTGTTAAAGGAAATTGAAAAAGGGTTCCTCCTCTGGGAAGCATATAGAGTATCTGCGTCAAAGTTTATTTCTATCTTTGAAATAGGTTTTGACTAAATGGACAGAGATCATCAGGGGAGCATGGAAGTCAGTGTTGCCGCTTAATTCGCTCCAAAGTAGTTGACTACAGCACCAAAACTTGTGCACAATATTGTCTATTTCTAATCCACATATTGCAAACAAGTTCCTCTCGTCACTCACAAGAAAATGTCTCTCATATAATACTGATGTCCAGACTTTTTCAAGCTCCAGAAATGCTGGATGCCCCGACAAGTCACATAATGCAGCTTGATCGCGTCGTTCATTAGACCCTCGCCGCCACATCTTTCAAACCTTTGGAAAGCAACCTCCTAGTGATGTCACTCAACACCCCTCTAAGCTGAAGCCAATCTGTGTGTGTGTATTAAAGAAGTTGTACATGTTGGTGTGCATCGCCATCCTCAGTCTTTCTTACCATGTGTGGGGGAAAGAACACATTTTAAAGAATGTCATCAAAGCTTAAGCACTGTTAAATTAGCTATTTTTATTTACAAGGCAGACCACACGCACACGAGTACAGTTACAGGCTGGCTCTGGAGAGAGCCAGCCTCACGGCAGTTCTCGACACACACTATCACATCAGAAGCTCCTGAGATCAAAGGAAAATTAGGAACACGCTCACAATCTACACCCAAATATATATATATATATATATATATATATATATATATATATATATATATAAATAAAAAATGACACGGACTGAGATGACAAGATTTCCCCTCAAAGTATAAGTTGCCTTTAAGACTCCGCATCTAGGATCAGTGCTTCCAAATCAAAAGGAGTACAATTTGGTTATACAACTGACCTCAGAACAGATCATACCAACTTCATCAACCAGAATAATTCATGTTCGACAGGAGTTGTACTCCGATGCAAAAATAAAACGCAATACTGTAGTTACAAATTTGAACACTGTTTGCAATACAACGAGGGCTTTAATCAAACTAATACTCTGTTTAGTTGTTGAAGTGTCCGACTAGTTAAGGGACACCGATATTTACTCAAAGGACACCAAATCCCAAAGGTTTTCAAAGACTTGGATATAATCATTTAGTTCATGAAGTAAATATACTTTCAGATTTCATATTCAACAGGACAAAATGAAGATTCTAGTTACCTACAGTTTATGGGTGTTTTCTGTCTATGAATGGAGCATCAGGAGAGTGAGGTTTGCTTTACAGGCAGGTACAGCAATATATTGTAAACTAGGGCTCATTTGGGGCAGCACAACATTACAGGACTCTCCGATAGAAATACACTGTATAGAACGCAAAGCCTATGAAGTTCAGTCATGCAGGGTATTGATTCGAGTTCTATACATTACAGTTCTATCTAACAGGTCCCAAACAGTAACAACTACTACGGTTAAAACCTTCAGAGACACAGCGACAAGAGAGCAGCTGAACAGTTTCTGTCTGTCCAGGAAGAAGAGGCTTTTAATGGCACAGTATTAAGTCCTTCGTCCATAACAGCCCACGGCGGTGCTAAAGTCATTGACTGATTTGCTACTCAACGGCCAGTCATGTTATTTTATCCAGGTAATGTGTGTGTGTGTTTTTTTTTATGCTAACGTCACAGAGAAGGCGATGATGGTGGAAGAGTTGGAGCTCATGTCCGGCGAGGCTCCATCCTGTAGGAGAGCTGCGTCAGTGCCCTCTGGTTGTCAATCACGCAGAGCTTCCTCACGTAACCCCGTACGTCTGCTTGATTTTTGTTGGGTTGGCATATCTCAGGATCTAAAGCAGTAAGAGAGGAAACAAAAGGAAGGAAAGTGGGATTGGAAAGATTTGTGTAAAGCCAGCATGGAAATGTGGTAAAAATTGAAGTAATAGGCAGACTTACTGAACGGTTGGCTTCTACAGTGCCTCACTTGCCGAATTGTGTTAGCTATAATTCGCTGTTAAGAGATAAGGATAAGACGCTCTTTAGATATTACATCCGACGTGAGTGAAGAACAGTATGACGCATAAAACATATCCTTAAAATGAATCATTCAATGTGCACAGAAACTCACCATTTTCTCAAAATTGACCATATTGTCAATGAAGGTCTTGTTGCCCTCATGTGTGAATGTCATGTCTGTAAAGAAATCATTTTTTATTTTATCTAACCATTTAACAGTACCTCCGATCACCAGCGGGCCCTGGCCCGGTGGTTGAGAATATAGCTGCTCTACACTGAGTCGTACCTTTGAGAAGGAGGGGCATGAAGGGGATGATTGGTGGTTCCAGTTTGGTGACAGTGATCCGGTAGGAGCGGTGGTTTCTTGATGGGTCCTGTCACCAAACATATAAACAGAGTCTAAGACATTTGTAACTCAGGTCACCCAAATTACAAAAACACATTTTCTTAATTATCCTTAATGATACAGCTGTGCAGGTAGTTCTGGTGTGGTTTTGGTTTTAAATGAATCCCTCTATAGATTTCTGTGGCCAACCCAGTACAATAGTGGTGAATGGAATTCCATGCGACTCACCATCATGCTCTCAAACTCGGCATAGAACTTCTTAAACTTGGTGGGGAGTTTCTGTCGGGAAAAACAGAAGATCTCAGTGACATGAATGTAGGAATAGTGTAATACAGTCGAGGTTCACTGGAGATCCAGACATAGATTAGACAAAGCTTACCTCCCACGTCTGGCTCAGTCTGCTAACAGCAGGGTTGCTCATCCCCATAATGATGGCAAAGAATGAATTTAGGTTCTTAAACTCCCGACAGCTACGGACAAACGCACACAAGCGAGACATAAAGTGAATCTCGTCATCTTGGTGTCTTACCCAGCATACGGATGAAGCGTGCGACAGTCACCAGCCGGTACCACTCACTGTGCTGCTATCTTGATGAACTTCTTGAGGAGCTGGACTCTCTTGCTGAGCTGTGCGCAGAGGCACACCTCAGTGACCACCCACAGCTGAACCTGGTTGAACCTCCGCAGAAACAGGTCCAGATTAGCCGTGGTTCTTCTGAAGGTCTGCCGGCCAAACGTGTGGTAGAGCAGCTCATGCTGGGGGGGGGGGGGGGGGGGACATTAAGGGGAGCAGGTTTGGAGTTAATCCAGTGGACAGGTCCTGCCACCTTGCATCTATTGAGCATTAATCCTGTGTGTTTTCTTTATCATGAACATTGATGCAGCATCAGAGTAGAACAGGGCCTGTACAAAGCCAACTTGCTGTGAAAGGTTACACTTGTATGGTCAGACTCCATACCGGACTCTTCTTTCAAAGAGTAAAATAAGACTCTATGCAACACTGTGCATGCTTGTCTTCTACTGCTGACCTGGGGTTGTTTTTGAGTATGTGTATATATGCATATGTGATGATACCTCATGCACACAGCTGAAGAGCTCCCAGTCATACAACGTCATTTGGTAAGCCAGGTCCTTCGAGCTCATCAGCTCAAAAGTTGACATGGAGCCTGCAGAGGGACCTTCCTGGTCTGGAAGAGGAGTCTGAGACACACAGACACAAATACACACATTTGTGCTAATTCATTACCACATAAAATAATCTTCACATATTACTGCAAAGCCATTTCATGAAAACCACAGTGGACGTTCTATGTAAACAGGAAACATGAATCTCTTACCAGACTGTTGAGCTGGTCCCGAGGACAGGCAAACAATCGGCCATTGATGCTCAGAGCAGAAAACACCGAAACGTCATTAGGCTTCAGGATTTGTTTTTCTGTAACAGAAATAGAGGTACTTCAGAGGTACTCATCATGTCTCCAGGGCATATTATTTAACAAGAGACAACTGATTATGATCTGGTTTTTTTTTAGGTAATGCTGCTGTGAATTGCTCTTCCACATCCAAATCACTCTGTATTCTTACCACACGCAGAGCTGAGGTTGACCAACACGAGCTCATCAGTGGTGCCAAGCTTGTCGGCCACGGCGCTGATCACTTCTCTTCCAGTCGCCGCCACGGCAACCCGGATAGTGGTGTATGTGTGATCACCACAGTACACCTTCAACAGGACTAGACGCATACAAAAAATAATACTGACATACAATACTATGTGCATGTGATCGCTTAAATGAATACAAATATATACACACACACACTAACTTACTGTCATCGTGATTCCTAATGGGCTGCTTCTTCTGCAGCCTTTCCTCCCCATTGCTGAACTGTCGTATTAGAGTTTTCTGTTGAATTACACAAGACAGTGTACAGTCACCATCCACGTCATCATGAGAACATGTAAAATGTACTATTGAATTATGTTGGAAAGTACCTTTTTTATAGATTTTGCTTCTTCCGAACTGCAAAATATAAAATGTGTAGAAACACACAAAAAAAGATGCAATAAATGTAGCTGGTACATAAAACACATCACAGTGAAAGCTTAACGTGCAGCAGCTGGGAAACGTACTGTAATGTGACGACTTTCTCAAGGTCGGGAATCAAATCTTTCAAAGCTCTCAAAATCCGAGTATCGTTTGATAAGCCCACGTACAACTCCTACGGGGACAGAGAGGAAGGATCACACTCAGACCAGGCACGCCACCTGTCATGTAACTTACTGCATCCGAAAGCTTGCTTTTGGTCACCTCGAGGAAAGAGATTGCAGCAGGCTCCTCCTGCAGCATGTACGTGTGTGTGTTAGCCCAGCGCAGGGCCAGAATGAGGACCCTCCTCTTACTGTTGAGCGCATATTCCAACCTCTCCTGTTCAGAGCCGGGCGGAGATGCCGCATGGTAGGTGCACACAAGGTTAAAGAGGATAACACACAGGGTGACCGTGACATGTTATCTGATGGTCAAAACCTGTACGACCACAGCATGGATAAGAGCGAAACATTACAGCGGCTAAATCCATATTATTACCCAGTGTATGATACGATCTACTTTCCTGAAAACAGAAATGGTATTTCAACCTACTCAAGGCCGCAGTTAACCCTCACAAAAGTTTATTATGTGTAATCATCAGCGCAGCAGTGGTAAAGTAGCTGAACACATGCACTACAATGACTAAGACAATCAGAAAAGACCTCTGCAGCTGTTGTTACATCTTGTTACTGTGGTGTGAAGGGAGGTGGTTCACTCTGTGAGCAGTTCATTAGTGCTGGATGCTCAACTGCTGCTTCAGCGCTTCCATAAACGGAACTGGTGAATTGGACAATCCAAGTCGCTGTCAGTCGCACCGTTATACCGTAGTATCCAGTGAACAAAGGACATGTCCGTCCATGTCTTTGTGTGGTTGTCAACAGTTCTAAATCTGTGAGTGTACCTACCTGATGAATATCATTGACGGTGTGAATAAAGAAGTAAAATATCGTACATAAAGAAAAGGGAGAAAGGATATTGTGCCATGAGTAGAGGGCACAGCTGGCTGTTGGGCATGAAGATGCCGTGCATCAGGATAAAATCATCTACTGCTGGGTCTAACAGACGAGAAGAGAAACAGACAAGAGGGAGGAGGGAGGAGAATCAGAGGGGAAAGGAGGGAAATCAAGAGATTTAAACGGTCGTGAAAATGCCTTCATCATTAATCCATTGAGTTTGCTTATCCGTCCCCTCCATCCCTCCCTCTTTCATTACGATGCATTTGATAACTTGTCTGGATTATCTCTGGTAACCATCTATTTAAAATGCATTGTGCCTAATAGCCTAAAATACATCTTTCTATTTGGCTACCTGGTTCACTGTGATGTATGTCCATCCTCATGGCCTCCAGGAAGTGCTCGAGAATCTTCTCTGGTGTTCCTGATATCACAGTGTATCTGCAAAAAGGTGAGGTGATAAGAGACAGAGGGAGAGATTCACTCTATTGTACACTTACTCTCTCAATATGTACGGAAGACCCGTCACACTAACACACGTACTTGATGCTTCCCAGGGTGGAGGTGCGAGGACTCTTTTCCAACACCAGCACAGCTTGTTCATGCTCTTTCAACCGCACTGTGTTGGCTTCCACATCCTAAAAAAACACAACAAAATGCATGTACAACATCAGTAATATCACTCCACGTCAAATGAAGGAATGGCAGCTTTTTTTTAAATGTAATACAGCTCCTCGACCAGAGGAGGGAGACAAACATCACAGTCAGGCAGCGTCACCGAGCATTTAGTGCAGTGACAGGCTTCAGACAGCCCAAATGATGGAATTTCAGATAGTGTTCGACAGAATGCATCTTACTGTTAACTGAAATAATGACGGCTTAGCAGTGACTTTGTGAATGCACATTGCTGATAGCAGTATTTGTAACAGTTTGGTATGAAGGTAGTCATTGGGTGCTTGTTTGACTCCACTCGTATCCCATCAGAGGATAAATGTCCATCTGATCTGCCTACCCTGAGTATCCTGTTGAAGTCTTCCTTGTCCACACGAAGGAAGTGACAGTTGTCCTCTCTCAGGACGATGGAGGCGGCTCGAGGCGAATCTGTAACCAGGGCCAACTTCCCAAAGTCATCACCCTCGTGGAGCGTACACACCACACCCTAAGACAAACACACACACACACACATGAATGCACACATAAACCAACACGCTCCTACATACAAACAAGCTCAGACACAAACACAGTTTATTAGTCATCATAAGCCCTGAAGAAAAGTCAGAAAGGCACAGGAGCACACGACCCTGAGATGAATCATCTGTACTTGTCCATGTGTCCGTGTGTGCGTGTGCGTGTGTGTGCAGGGTGCATGTGTTTGTGTGATCAAAGTTAATGCACGCACGTGAGCATGTGTATGTGCAGTACATCTGCCTGTGCGGTGGTTGTAAATCGGTGTGGTGTGAAAATGTGTATGCGTACAATCCCTTAAGCTATTCCATCATACTGATGAGTCATGGTGAGAGAGAGTTTGCCAAACTCCACTGTTGGTGTTTCCCCGACCGACGGGGCAGATACTGCTGGTCTGCTCCATACAGACGTGATCAGCTACACACTTGAATCCATTTCATACCGATGACATCACCAAATGGAGCAGAAAACTTGAGCAATGCTCATGTGTCAAACGAAAGAAACGCAAGCATGCAGGTGGATGAATGCAATCAAGCGCACACGCACCTTGCCGTAGATAACCACATTGACAGAGCCCTTCTGGATGATGTACCATGAGGTGCCCTCCTCTCCTTGGTTGAACACTGGAAGACAAAGAGGACTAACTTATATCACCCCCACATACATGATTAAAACATATATTCTCTACAACAGAGGTCTTCAAACTGTGAGGCCCACTTTAAGAATAGTCACATCTTTAAGATGTCTTTGGGAGCAAAGTAATCCAGTGATTTCTGCACCTCCATAGGTAAGAACTGCTGATGGATCATTTGGCATACTTTTTAATGATGACAAGTTGCCAAAACACAGTAAAATAAAAACTCAAATTGGAGGCCAGAGCAAATTACAGTAACTGACTCAGTTGTCTCAGTTTTGCGTGAGCTTTGTGCCGGCCTTTGGAAACCCCTTCTGTTCACTATGTACACAAACAAAAATGCATTCCAGGACAAAGTGGACAAAGCGAAGACTCACACACGGTTCCAGCTTTTGCATGCGACTCGAAGATCACGCCGCTCGCCAGTTCCCTCTTCACCTACAAACCAGAGCACACTGCTCAAGTCATACTGGACTTAGCTACACTGCAGAAATATGTGAGAGACCAGTAAAATGCACAGATCATGGTTTTTAAGGATTACTAAAAGAGACCTGAGGGGTCCTTACAGTACATTATTACAGCTTTATGAGGCTTTTAGTTTGCTGATATTTATATTCATAAGCACTGTGTTCAAAAGGAAATTGAGGAATAAAAAACTGTTTCACATATACACGTAATTTTGATTCTAGGACTACATGGAGCATGAAAAACAACAACAACAACAACAACACAGACATAAGGACTCCTCCACATGATGAAGTCTTGCCAACACAGGGCAGATTGGTGGAAAACTGTGTCCCATTACACTGGTAAGAGAAATGCTAATGCTAGTGACTACAACTTCTCCTTCTGGTCTTAAAAACCAAAAGACTGTGGCAAGTTGTTCTGATCAATCAACAGCCTTCTTGGGGAATCTGTACTGTCCCTTTAAAAGAAAAGTGGACTGGCTGACTCACAGTGTTGGAGAGGTGAGCTAAGGCTTTGATGTGAAGCAGCTCATCATAGATGATCTCGAGGTCATCCCCTGTCCTCTGACCAGGCCTACACACACACACACACACACACACACACACACACACACACACACACACACACACACACACACACACACACACACACACACACACACACACACACACACACACACACACACACACACACACACACACACACACACACACACACACACACACACACACACACACACTGTCAGAATGAACACATCATGACGATTTCATGCACCTCTTATTACACTGCAGTAAAATTAATAATGACACATCCTGACGCTAAAATAACGCTGCAGTTTGGAAAGCAGCCACTACAGATGATTTGTTCATATTTATTTCCCATAATAGCAGTGAATATTACACAAGTCGGTTTTGGATTCCATTTGGTTCAGTATGCCAACTCGACAGCATAATTAAAATATGAAGAAAAAAGAAATAGTGCAGTTAAAAGGCAAATTCCGTATGAAAAGTGGCAGGAAAGTAGTTCTTTACTTACTAGAAAGTAATATATATGCAATAAGTAGTGTGATGTCTGTGTAATGGAAGTTCACGCCATATTATTAATTGTTACTGACGATTTCCTGAGGATCATGCGCAGCAGAGCGTCAGGGCCAATCTGAGCGAGGAGGAGGATGGTCTCTGGCAGCTCTTCCTCACTCTCCCTCTTCTCCTCCTCACTAGGCAACGGTGTGTCCTCATCCTCATCGTCAAGAAAACGGTAGAACAGGTACTTGTCCTGGAAACCCAGGTCCTGGTCCACTGAAGAGCAGACAAACACAAATACTGCATGAACACGTACTGTGCACGCCTAGTGACTTTCAGCAGTCACAGTTGTTTTCTTATCTCTGAACATCATTTGAGACATCGTCTTTGAAGTGTATGCATTTGAGATTGAAATCTATTTATTTTTTTTTTTTGCTCCTGCTTCAAATCTCCTAGTTAATTTCCATGCTGGTATTCATACAGACACTTTCACTGCGATTGACGTTCAGAATGAGTAAAACCACCACTCAAAGTCAAACAGAGATGCTTTTTGGCTGCTTTGCAATAGAGGTTTGGGAAGTGACTATTGTGTGTTACGGCAACTGTGCAGTGCCTTGAAACTAAACAGCACACACTGATGCTGAGAAAGCTAAATATTTAGTTACCGTGGTTGAGCACCCCTTCTTCTAGTAGTGCCTGCCACATCCCAACAGCGTGGGACCGTGTGAGAACACAGGCACTCTGCAGCACCAACCAATCCACCAGCTCTGTGCCGACACAGCATTGTCTGCAATACACACACACACACACACACACCAATCATTTTCTAAAGCTGTTGTATGCATAATTCTTTGTAAACACACAAGACACACGTGTTCCTACCTGTATGTCTTGAGGTGGTACTTCCTGTCCCGAATCATGTGTGGGGCTCTGGACAGGATGGCGTTACGGAGAACCTTCCCCGCCCTTTGCAGCTTCTCTGAAGGGATCTATAGAACACACAGTGACATTAGGAGAGTGTTGTGAACTTGTTTGTCATCTGTAATCCAAGAGTCAACACTTATGCCGACTCCAGGCTGTAACACAAAATAAGCTAATTTAGATTTTTTTTAAAACACTCTTTAAAGGAATGTAAATGTGTGCATTGCAGGTTAATGCTTGTAACATCCAGTAAAGCAGCAACAAAACAACGCTCGTACTAGAATTTTTTTTTTTGCAAAAAACACAGTGCATACATGCAAACACATCCTCTACAGATCACACCTGCACCTTAGAAAGAGAGGCAGATGTGTATTCACACACAGCTGCTGTTGAAAACAACAAAGGAATCTGCTAATTGGGCAGATGGGATCTTTCTTCCATGTGCATGCATTAGCCAGCATTAGCATAACTACAGAGGATCACAGCTGTGAGTCATCACTTGTCTCTTCTCTGAACGCGCGCACACACACACACGCACACACACACACACACACACACACACACACACA
Organism: Anarhichas minor; assembly: GCF_050575085.1. Taxonomy (NCBI): domain Eukaryota; kingdom Metazoa; phylum Chordata; class Actinopteri; order Perciformes; family Anarhichadidae; genus Anarhichas; species Anarhichas minor. Next base: position 13,097,331 of record NW_027466470.1, on the reverse strand, counting down.
AAATTCATTCTGGCATTCTGATTCATTCACGAACATGAGAGCATGCAGCAGTGCACAATTTTAGGACACTGTGGTTCGGTTTCCTGTCTTCTCTCTGCGCTGTTCACAACTGCAGCATTTTATCAAACATTCAAAATCTACTGGCCGGGACTAAAACACAAGACTAGAATATACTCGACCCTCAATGCCCCGTCCACACATATGTCCGACACAAGTAGTGAGGTGCAGAGAAATCCAAGACAAACTGAGGCTGCCTGGCCCACAGTATATTGGTTGTGAGTTTGGTCCATTCAGGCTTTGTGTGCCATGAGGAAGGGCACAGCTCTCCGAAACGTGCTGGCAGAGTTTATCTAAAGGATCAAGTTGCCATGCTGAACTTTTTTTTTTCTTTTTTTTTTTTACTTTCTACACAAATGACAAACCCTTGGGTTCCAAGCAGTGGGCTGGAGAGAGTCATTTACCTTGTTGTGAGCTTTGTTTGCAGAGTCTGAGTTCATGTTGTCTTTGTCAGTGAGTCCTGAGGAGAAAAAAAAAAAATGTTGTTCAGCTGAATTGAAGATTTTTGCAGGATGTAGATACTTTCCATTCACAAACATAAAAATACAACCTGTTCATTGTGTAACGTAGATGCTATAACATGCTCTGCTGCTACTCTACCTTTAAGACTACAGATGAAAAATCGCCTCTTGGCTAACTCTGGCGCATTTACAGCAATGTTTATATTAATGTGCACTGTCCCTTATCAAATAAACCAATAAATAAATAAATGCTACACGTATAACATTGTGTGTGTGTGTGTGTGTGTGTGTGTATGTGTGTGTGTCTACTCACTGTCATTGTTGGATCCACTCTCCATAGCTCCATAAGGAGGGGCCAACAGTCCAGCCAAGCTCTGACGATACTTCTACAAGATAAAACACACACGCATCAGAAAAGACAACTCGATTATTGTGATGCATCACTTATGAGATACCATCCTCTATTAAAGCATAAAAACCCACTGAGTTTCTTCCTGTCCCTCTCCAACGCACAAACAGCGCTACTTTAAAGAGACACACAATGCAAGTGCCCCTCAAAACAAAGCCCTTTGTACAACCAAGATCATTTACATGCAGAACAACGAACATTATATAACACACACACACACACACACACAGCAGCTTTCAAACCGGGGTTAATGAGAGCACGCAGAGCTGCTAAATGTGTATAGACGCCGCTCGTACAGCTGTTCAGAACAAGAACATACACTTGCATTTCTTTGGCGGGGACACTGATTAACACACAGCAGGTCATTTTGAGCCTGAATGTGCTCTTCTGCAAGGTCATTACCAAGCAGCCCATGCCATCTGAGAACTGCCAGGAAGACGAACACACACACACACACTTACAGACAGAGACACAGAGAGCATCTGTTTGACCTAAAGACACAAACAACCCCGTCATTGTTTTTCTTGCACACACACAGTCAGGAAAACATAGCTAAACAACTTCATTTTATAAAAGACAACAAAAATAAAAATGTACAGAAACATTACAGTGCAACACTATTGAGTCCACATACACACCACAGACTCACCTGAGGTAACACACGCGCCTAATGCTGGAGGGACTGAAACCCAGAGAGCTGCCCTCTGCTACTTTACAACTCACACACACAAGCCACCGGATAGCATCCTGCTCAAAACAAGTCTCTCTCTCTCTCTCTCTCTCTCTCTCTCTCTCTCTCTCTCTCTCTCTCTCTCTCTCTCTCTCTCTCTCTCTCTCTCTCTCTCTCTCTCTCTCTCTCTCTCTCTCTCTCTCTCTCTCTCTCTCTCTCTCTCTCTCTCTCTCTCTCTCTCTCTCTCTCTCTCTCTCTCACAGTCGCCCCAGTGTCTCTCACCCCTCCTTTCTCGCTGCGATCGAGCCAAGAACCAAACCACTTTTCTCTCACAGGTTACCAGGGTGACCAGAGTCTCTGTATGACCGAGCTAGGAGGAGAAAGGAGACAGAAGAGGAAAAGAAAGGAGTAGCGAGGGTGAGGATGGAGAGGGAGGAGAGACAGGAAGCTGGCAACATGGCCAAGAGGAGAGAGGAAGTGGGCAGGATATATGTAGGGCAGGTGAAAGGCAAAAGAAAGAGAGAAAGACTTGCCGGAGTACAGGCCAACCAGTTGGCTGTTTGATATACTATATGTTTACATGCGTGTGTCAAAAACACACTGTTTAACATTAACATCGTGTTTTTTCATCCCTCTTTCACTTGGTGTTAGAATTATGGGAGCAGCGCTGTTTTTCCTTTCATCTTTTCATCAAACACATGACTGCATTCATCCCCTGGCTTTCTAGTCCTCGTCACACACTAGCACATGCACACAAATTAGTCCATTCACACACACACACATACACACAATCCACACAAAGATCCTTTTACTATGAGCTGAATTAGATTTCAAAACGAGGACAACCTTCGGGCTATGTTTTCTGCTCTTTGTCTACTGTCCTAAAATAGACAGCAGATAAGGGAGACTGAGTGCACTTAGTTGACAAACAAGCACACTACACGCCCAATAATAATATGGCAGACACGCTTCAATAACCAATTATTGTCTTATCTCGCTTTTATCTCTTCCTGCGTCAGAAGTGGAGATATCGCAACAATGAATAGAGAAATCTGCTTTGTACTGACACCGGAAGCAGAAAAGCCATCAAGACAGTTGTATTTTTTTATCGAGAAACCTTTTACAAAGAGGGTTTGTCAACAGAAATAAAACAATGCCCACAGTCATATTCATTTTAGATTCACAAAAAAACATTTTTATTCATACCTCAATCATAGATATGCTCTGAATGTGGAGTTTAGCACCTTTACAATGACCTTTGAAACATTTTTACTCATGTAAAGTGAGTAAATGTCCTTCAGCACTCGTAATCTTTCTGGAACTCTGACCTCAATGTGAACAAGAACAAGGAAAACAACTTCCCCTACAATTAAGAATAAAATAACCTATGACAATTGTACGTATGAAACCAATAATGTGAGAATACAAATTGATACAAAATTGATTAAATTTAGAGACTAACAGATTTGGATTTGACAGAATTAACAAACTGCCTGACCAAACAACAGGGCAGACGCGTGTAGCCTTCGGGTGCCGACTGTGAAGCAACACTGAACTGATTCACTGCTCTGCCGGCTATTCCTCTCTGAGAGGGTAACCTTGACATGGAGGCCCACGGAGCAGCAACTACTACAATGCCAAAGCCATGTTACTGACTGCTGAATCCTCCAATGTGTACGATACAGTCTCTGTATCATAATATCGGATATATCTGCTGAGTTTTTATACTCCATCTAAGACAATCAATTCAACAGTATTATGTTTTTTCCCCTCTTAGGTGTGATGTGTTTAATTGATGGAAGTTAGATCTGTAATATACCAATATTAATACTCTTACCTATTGTAATGCCCCCAGTGTCTGCATTTGATTAGGATCTACTGCAAAGTATAAGTCATATCTTTTTGTACCATATATTCATGAATACAGATCACTGTAACTCGTTCTTTATCTCAATAGGCCAGTTTGATTTGTAATAACAGGAAAAGCACAGGTGTAAGTAATGATGTTAATTACTCCTGTGCTCTTCCTGCAGTGACCTGTCAAAAATGTCATTCACCGTATATTTCTACAATTTCTTAATGAAAAAAAGCCGAATGAGGATTAGTCACATTGCCGTAGGATACTATCTAACCTCCTCTTTACTGTCGTAACACAATCTAAGTGTGTTGAAATGAAATCATAAGCACCGGAGCCCGGGAGGAAACCCTAACACACAGACGTTTTATTCATGGAGGTGTAAGGAGTAATATTTAGATTCAATATGCATTTGAGTCAGACAATAAAAAAAAAGGGATCCCTGCTTTTGATATTTTTAGATTCCCACTACACTGCCTGCACTAAACATACAACACATAACTGTATTGCTCTTGATGCATCATCAATAAATACTGCACTAAGCCACAACAAGCTCTGAATTAAGCTCTGAAAACAATACACATCCAGCACAACACAGAAAGCACATAAAGGCATGAATTGTACATACACACTCCTCTCTCTCTCTGTTCATGCCTTTATCAGCTCAGTGATGCGTGTCACCTGACGTGTGAAGCCAACGGGTGGATACAGAAAGGCACCGTTATGGTGGACAGCCCCCTCGTGGTTAAAGACACAATTACAGCGGTAGGTCGTGTGGAAATTGCCGCCTCAATAGGGAAACGTTTTTCAAAGATGGAAAGCTTTCGGTACGCTACCGAGACAGAGTTCATGCTGAATCATGAAGTTCCAGCTCATACTCCCAGCTACGTGCAGTAGAGTCGCTCATACAGTTCGTCTCTCACCTCCCAGAGGCTCTTGAATTCCCTCTGCTCGATACGGAGCAGCTCGCTGGTCTCTCTGCTGACAATTGTAGCGTGGCGCGGCGTGTTGTCCAGGATGGACTCCCCGAACGCTGTCCCAATCCCAAGAGTACAGATAGTGACTGCATCCTGCACACAAACGCAACATATTGCATTTGACTATTGCTTATTAGACAATGAATGTGTGGGAGTCAATACGTGTTTCAATGGAAGGCTTAAATAAGATCAAATGAGTAATGGTTTTACTACATAGTTCTGCTTACATGAAAAGCAGACAGATTAATATATGGTAAATAATGCAAATGGTTTCAAATATGAGGGCCAGGTAAACAGAGTCTCCTGGGAGGCAAACATCTCTGGGTGCTGTATATTATTGGACAGGCTAGAGGCAAGTAAACACGCATTAACGTGTGCACACATAGTCCCACACTCCAGTGATTTAGACAAATACCTTTTCAGCTGTCCAAACTGACATTTCAAATATAGCCTCAGAAACTAGGCCACCAATGGCTCTTTAGGGCTACATGCATGAAAAGGACATTTCACAATGGAGGGGCTTCTTATCTGTCTTTAACTGGGAACAAATCCTTTCTCTTTTCCCACACGTCCCTCTTCTCCTCTATATGTACTGTACAGTTGAACCATTTTTCCACACTCTGTCATGAAGGGTAAAGCATGCAGCAGAAAGCACAATTCTCAGTGGACTGGTTTTCTGTGCTGTGGCAGCTTTGCTTTGGCATATTTAAGCAGGAAGACATGAGCCAATTCAGGATATGGCAATATTCCGAATTTGATATGGGTCGTAAAAAACGGCATGTTCCGTTTGAATTAGGCCTTATTCCGAAAGGAGCATTTTCCGATTAGGACGTGTGGGATATGCCGATATCATCTGAGTTTTATGTATATAGCATGTTCAGAAAATGTTTCTCAATTTTATGGTAGTTTGCGACACACGGCCCCACAGTACACTGTTCACTGGTTGTGCAAACCAACTAGTCAACAGTTTGCACGGTTGTATATAAATGGGAATATTCATGGGATATTCATTTTTATTAGGATGAACAGGAAGGCAATCCAGGCCCTCTAAAATGTTAAAAACAACAAGGACGGAAGTATCAAAAAGCCTTTATTATGGTGGCTGAATCATTAAAAGACCCAACATGTTTCAAAGATTCATTTTCATTAGCCGTGTTACCAGCTTAGTAGGAATAAAGTCTCTTGAGTCTGATCTTACCTGGTGGTTGGCAGTTTCTGACACTTTGACATCCAGAGAGCCAGACAGGACAGCATACCAGCTGGTGCCTATGTCTCCCTGTCGAAACACTGCGGACAGTAAAATACATAAAACACTATAAAGTGCAGCTTACTCAGGCTCTTACATTGGTTCGGATATTTTAGTTGAATTTCTAAAACACACAAAGTTTCTGTTTCAAAGTATTGAGTCTTTTTCAAAACCTCGTGTTAATGTGAAACAAATCCAAAAATATCCTAAATATCAGTATGCCAACAATTCAGTATGTTAAGGACGAGTTAAGTTATGCTTTAGATATTAGATAATTCTTTTGTAAAAAATATATTTTTTGTTGTTATCTATGCTTAATTAAAAAGGAGGATGTGCCCACTGTATTGTAGGTTCAAACAAATAAAAAAAAAATAGTTGCAAAGGTTTAGAGCTAAAACAACTTGATTTAAACTTGACTTAAAACAACTTGATTTTTTGTGAAAATCATTTATTAAGCAAAAATGCCTGACATTCACTGGATCCAGCTTCTCAAATTTGGGAAAGATGTTCTCTCTTTTAAGAGTAAGAACATCTATATATATATAATATCTAAATTATAAACTGAACAATAATTTTAAATGTAATCGACAGATTAATCAACAATGCAATAAGTAACATCTTTATTCTACAAATGTGTTGAATAAGGCTTGCATGATTTGTGTGCGGAGAGTTGTGTACACGTGAACTAAAATAACAGTGCTTTGCAATACACTGAATATACTGCATGACGATGCTTTACTATGGAGAGCTATTCCGAGCATGACACCGTGAAAAACATCTATTGTCATCCTCCAAACCAAATCCGTATTTCATTTCATAATCCAACCATTTTGTGTGTGTGTGTGTGTACACATGTACATACACGTGATGCCTTTCTCCAGGCATTCATAGAAGGCACAGGCACAGATCTGCAGTAAGAGCGGAGGTGGGAACCTATGGAAGGCTTTGACCTCTCTCAATCTGGTCAGGATAATGTCCACATCCTCTCCCGAGCGCTCAGAGGGCCTGTGCAGGGAAGAACAGATCGAACATTAGGTGTTGAAGAACCTCATCGGTGGTTTTTCAAATTAACTGCAAAACTATTTAAACAAAATGATTAACTGATGTCACTTTCACTGTGATGGATTATCTATTTTAAGCGAGTCTGTTGCTGCATGGAGGGTAAGAAATCAATCAAGAATGCACAGAATGCTTTGGAAAGCGGCTCACAGTAACGCTAAATATCAGCAGTTAATGGACTAAAACATGACAATATGGTTGGAATTGTCCTTCAGAGATAAAAGGAAGCTCCGTGGTTTTAGTGTTACCCATGTTTGTGTGCGTTTGTGTGCGTGTGTGTGTGTGTGTGTGTGCACGCTGCTTCATTGTTCGGCATGGTGTCTCAACGATAACAGTGGAACGCTGCAGGCGTTACTTCTCTCGGCTCAGACCCCCCACAGGGTGTTGATGTAAGATCTCATTTGTACTGCTGCTACTCCTAATACACTTAAATCTGAATACACACACAGAAACACGTCATTATTGGACGTCTACATGGGAGAACCCACAGAAGTTTGATATGAGAGCTTAAACATTCTGCTCTGCAATGTGGTGGAGAACAAACGACAGAGCCAACACGCCTCAGAGTAACACACACTGCAGTTAGCCCCACTCATTCACTTATTTTCCCATCCTTGCGCATGTGTGCGCGTGTGTTCATAAAGAATAGCTAATGCAGTGTGTGCGCCTTCCGTCACAGAGGAGAGGCGCTCTATCCCCTCTCCTCCCTCAGCTCTCTTCCTCTTCCCTTCCTTCCAGCTCTCTCTTTTCTGTCTGCCTCCACTAAACACTTCTCTAATCTCCATCCATTTTTCTCCTCTCCCCCTTCCAAGACTTGCCCTCTTCTTCTGTAAGCTACCCATTTTGTCCTCTACATTACTGGCACATCCACTTTTCCTTGTATCCATCCACCCATTATTATCCCTTTATTCCTGCTTTGCAAGCTCACAGGCAGCGATGACTCCCCTCTTACCCACACGCACATGTACATACAGAGATAAACACAAATGTATTTGTGTCTCCGAGCAGTAGTAGATTGTCCTCCGTAGCCAGGACGGTACTCCCAGATAAACACAGACTTAGCCTCGAGGGCCGCACTGCACAGCACATCTTCCAGTCCCACAACTGCCACGAGCTCATGGCTGTTACAGATGTGCCTTTGCCTTCTCTCTCTGTCTTTTTATCCCTTTTTTTTTCGTCTCTGACTCATCCTCCAATCATCCTCCCACTGCCTGTGTATTGGCCTTGGGTGCTCCGACAGAGCGTCATATCCCAGTGTAGGCTGGGGGTTAATGGTGTAGACAGGTGGACTCCCACACACTGCAATCGGGGGAGACAGGGAGGTTAACTCTACGGGGTTGAATGGGCAATACCGGCATCACCCTTCACCCATCCGTCTACAGTGAAACTGTTAAGATCCGTCAGTTATAATCCCCTGGTCGTATCCTTGTCCTCTTTGTCGTTGTCTTGCGCTTTGCTCGTTCCCTGCCTGTCCAGAGAAATCTGCCTCCCCTGTTGGTGAGAGACAGATGTGACCTGAGAGCTGTTCACCTTATCCCACTCACCCTCCATCCCTCTTGTCTCTCTTCTTTGACTTCTCCCTTCCTCAGCCTCCTGCTCTGTATTTCAGCAGAGATCTCAGCTTTCAACCACAAATGATGGCCGCACACACACACACACACACACGCGCGCGTTCGGGATTTACAAAATCGACCGGCACACTGAAGAGAAAATCGAGAGACAACCAGAAGGTTCTTGCAGACTGTTTCAGGAAACATCCATCTGGGAGACAAATAAATCATAGGTTGATTTGTGGCAGGCAGCCAAAACGCCAGACAGCCTCAACACAACAGATTCCCCCGAGCTGGCAGATGAACACATTACTGTAGCAGAGATACCCTTGAATTGTATGCGCGTTTCCTTTGACACCCATCCGCATGACCGCTACCAAACTGCGATCCTGTTAAACACGCTGAATATTAAAGTACTCATAAATGTACTCATCCAGCCTCGTCATATTTGCAAATGAACCTCCATAATATTTATATGAGACCATAGCTTTAACTGAAGACTTTTTTTTCTTCTTTTGTCTCAGACTGTGTGTGAACTGGTCACGATGTTCTGCGATTCTATTTTTTCCTGCCGCAGACTGACATTAAACCTCAACCGGCATCTGGACCAGTGCTGTGCGTGTGTTGACTGGACCGTCTATTACCTGCCCGGGGCAAAAGAAATCTCACCTTATCTCACATACTTCACACTCACTGGCAATAAATGTCTTCGGACAGATATATTAGAGACAGTCCTATCTTAACCTCTGTCTTTCTTTTAGCTTCCGCCTCTCTTCACGTCAACAGTTACTGTTGACGAAAGCTCTCAAACACACACACACACACACAGACACACACTGATGGGTATTGATTGAATGAGGAGGTGCACATAGCTGAGGAGCACTGAGTGGTCTACAATATCCAAGATACTGTCCGGTCTAATCTTACAACCCTGGCTGTCCTCACTGACATCCACCTACTGCTGCATATCTGCTGCATTTAGTTGATTATATACAGTGTTGTTCTGTTCTGTTTGGTAGTTGATTTATCGTAAACACCAGACTGTAAACATGTCAGCACAGTAAGAATCACACCCCTCTCACTATGATTTTATGTCATACGTTACTCAATTCTCCACATCCAACAACAAGTCACGCTTGACTAACGCTGAAACAATTCGACGACTAATCGAGAAGAAATTAATTGGCAGTTGAATGAATTATTTAAGCAAAAATGTAGTGGTTCCAGCTCCTCAAATATGAATAGCTGGTGGTTATTTAAATATTTTATGATAGAAAATTGAATATCTTTAGATCTTGGTCCAAATAAAACAAGCAATGGGAAGCTGTCACCTGAGAATATATTTTATAGATCAGCTGATCGCGAAAACGACAATCAGATTAATGACATATGAAAGTCATCGGTAGTTGCAGCCCTACACTTCATTACTTCTATCAATGACAGAACATAACGGCACTTAGATCACGTATCCAGTCGTTATGACAGGTGAGGACAAGATGGTAGCTTCAGGTTGCCAATAGTAACGTGGGGATGTGTCATAGCGAGGTGTGTAGGCTACAGTGTGTGTGGGTGTGAGCTGTAGGTGGCACGTCTTATGCATCATTGTTTGTTTGAGGTGTGAGGTGCATCATCTACAGTACTTAGTGTATGGCTGACCTTTCATCCTCTTCATTTATTCAAGCTCTCTCCCTTGGATAGTATGCTTTTTGGGGCACAGACATTTAATGTTAACTGGACAGACACAGTAAGGGACTAAAAGGGTTTCGAAACACTTCAGCTTCTGGATTGTGAAGAGTTGTTCATAATTATTCTGTAAACTGGCTGTTCAATTATTCTAACCTGTTCAGTCAGATCAGACAAATACACCCTCACATGCAGCATTGTGTCAAAAATGGAAAAAAAACAACAATGCACATGTCTGCCACAAATCCATATTTTGAGAAAATCTCCAACATGCACGCCACGGTAGTACTTTAAAAATGTATGACTGTTTGATTTAAGCAGAAAGACATAAACCATGTGCGTTAATCAGCCATCTCTCAGCCCATGCAGTGTGGAGACATCCTCGAAGCCACCAACGCCTTTTCGACCGTGCAGATGCAAAAGCGAGAGGGTGTAATTTTTTTTAGGCACTGCAGCCTTTACCATCACTGTCTGAGGGCTAGTTATCCCCTGAAAATGACAGTAACCTATAGCAGGCTGAAAACAAAGCCCGTCGTGCCATTACTGCACACTCACACTCTGCACACGCAGCGATCGCCGGTTGCGATTGATCCACGTTGACGCGAATGAATGAAAGAGAGGTTGAGAAAACACAGCCATCGCTGCGTGTGTGGATGCGCGGCGTGGACGTGTACTCGTGTAGCGTAATTCACCCACCTTTTATCCAGGCAGCATATCCACTCCGCCGACGGAGACGAGTTAGGGGACGTCTGCACCGCGACCATCTTCCCGGTCGTGTGTCGGTTGCACGCCGCGATGCTGACGGAGGAAGCTTCCCCGGTTGTCGGTGGTCGCTAATGAACGTGCGCTCCTGCTGCGCCCCCTCCCCGCCCCTCTGCTTCGAGCTGCCTCACGCAACTACAGACTGCTGCTGCTGCTGCTGCCTTCATCGTGGCATGGTCTTTATGGGGCTTTGGAGGGCAACTGTAGGGCTAAAAAAAAAAAATAAAAAAAAAATAAAAAAACACATTGTGCTCGGAGAAATAATAATTGCCTGTTGGAGCAATTAATAAAGGATACATTAACAGTTCAGTTGTAGGCCTAATAGTACAATGTAGCCTGCTAGGACATATAAGGCTCAGAAATAGAATTTAGACCTACTGTATGATAATATATCTGTTAAGCAATATCAACAAACTCAAATATGTATTTGATCAAATATTTCAATACATGGTGCACATGGTGGGCGTGTGCACCAGTGGTGTGCACATGGGTGGTGTGTGCAGGGCGGCACAAGTGCCCCTTGTCATCTGTGGTTGGCCTCGGTTGCTCTGGTGTGACTTTAGGGTGTGATGCTGTAGAGAGAACATTGGAATGTAAACAATCAAAACGTTCATTTTCCAACAAGGGCCTTGTTTCACAAAAGTGATTTGCGAGCAGTGGTTGCATGCTGGTCGCTAACAGTGGCAGCGACTTGTTTTGAAAAATGATTGTCACTCGCAAATTGCAAATGAATCCTGCAGTCCCACAGGGTTCCTGCACGCTCGTGCCATATGATCATTCGATTTGACCAGTTAAAAATGTCAAAATTCACCGGCGAGGTAAATATCTCATGAAGTGAAATCGCAGATTGCGCGTTGCAAATTTGGGGAAAAGGGCCCCATGGTTTCCCAATGTTAGAGTAGTGTTATGCCGGGTTCTGACTGTGTCAGATGAGGCGATTATAGTCGTGAATTCTTGCTGTGACTTGGCCGAGTGACATGACAGACGACAGGTTGGTCCCTGTCTTTCACAAGGCGTGTGACGTCATCAAAAGTGAGGCGCAAGGAACCGACTTCCAGGAACAAGAACGTAAACAAACAATGGAGGTGTGTGTGATGCCAGGTTGCAAAACTTAGCAAAAAAATCAGAGCAGTAGCCTTCTTATATACAGTCTATGAGCAGTGCACACTACAGTGGAAGCAGGGTATTGCTTCTGCCCCCTACTGTAAAAACCCACCAAGTGCAATGCAGCTTAGGGAAATCTCTGTTGCTCAATTTCAATAGGATGTGAGTCACCTTCCAAGACATTGATGGATAGCAGGGAGAATGAAAGGGGCATGCAACGGAAAAGGGAGGGATATGAATTTTGACATTTTTTACTTTATGCAAATAAAGGAGAACTGGGTCAGGAAGTAGGAAAGTGATCGACCGAAAACCTGACAGAAGAGGAAGAAGATGCAGAGGGCTTGCACTATCTTGACTAATGAAGACTTAAACACATGACCCAGAACTGTATGATAATCATTATATATATATATATATATATATATATATATATATATATATATATATATTCTTGACAAACTATTACAATGATGACAGGATTTGGTAAGACCCAAATCTTGTGATCAAAGAGGTGGAGAGGAGCCTAATCAGAGAATTGTCAGTATTAAGTCGTCCATACAAGGCAACTAGCATACAGAAGCTGTATATGAACATTGTTTGCGTACACAGAGGCGTTTATGTGCCCAAATAAAGATCAGTGCAAGATGCAACTGCTGTGGCATTGAAGGATGCCTCGTGTGAAATGATGTATGAATAGTAACAAAGCAGTGCTAGTTTCACTTGTTTTCTTGAAACCGGAGAGAGATGAGAGAGACTAGAGCAGCTGGTCACCAGGATGACCGCAGCCACCGCCGTAAAGGGAGCAAGGGAGCGAGAGGGGGAGGGAGGGCGGATGAGGGGGGGAGCTGCGAGGTTTTGAGCATGAAGCATTGCCTAAAACCATAACTTATGTCCCATGCATGAACTATGTGAAAATGGGGGAGAGGGTAGTAATAAATTCCTCAATTGGAATTTAGGGATGTTCTCTGTGTTCATTATTGAAAAAGCATAGCAGGTCAGATAGAAAGGAGGACAAGGATTGTTTGTAGCATGATAGATGAGAAACAAGGGAGGCAGGAGAATTTACATGTTGCACCTCAAACTCCTCCAACTTAGACCCTCTTTGTCTCCCTGCCTCCCTGCATGCGGACATTGTAGAAGCCATTACTGTACTGCATCAGGTGAATTACAATGTGTGAATGTGTGCACCTGTTGCAACTGTGTGTGTGTGTGTGTGTGTGTGTGTGTGTGTGTGTGTGTGTGTGTGTGTGTGCCTACACTTGCCTTACTGCATCTGTTTGAAATAGCACTTCAGCACGCATGACTGTAATACTGGAGGGTGATTGAGCAAGTTTTCACCATATTGTTAAAATGAAGTGTGCGTGCATGTGTGTGTGTGTGTGTGTGTGTGTGTGTGTGTGGGTGTGTGTGTCAGCCCCAGCTGTCTCAGAATTGGCAACATTCTATTTTTAAGACGCTCCTTTTGAAACATTTGGAGAAAAGAAAGCTTGATGACTAAAGCATGAAAAAGAACAGAAGTGAAGTCGTATCTATTGGCATTCAGAATGTGTTTTTGCAGAATTATTGCATCATTATTACTGATGCCGTTAAAACAATATATGTGCAGTACACACGTCTAGACACAAAGTGGCAGTACCATTGTTTATGGAGATGCACCAACACTTGAGCTATAAAAAGTGTTGTATAAGGGACACGCCAGACTGATTCACAGCAGCGTATAAACTAACTGTGCAGAGCTGCAGAACTGCTACATTGCGCTTTGCTCATTTAAACTGCTGACTTGTGTGTTCATCCCAGCCATGGGTCGAGTGAAGAGAGAGTGTGTGTGTGTGTGTGTGTGTGTCTGCATTTAAATGTTCAGAGGATTGAGCGTAATTCCCTCGTGAAGCTGGGAAACTCTAAATATGGTTGACGGAACAGATAACCATATGGGGCATGACAGTCTGCCAAATGCAGCCTCCATGACGACACACACACACACACACACACACACACACACAGCTAACATCATTGGCTGTCAGACAATATCTCAGTCTAAATAAAGCCTCTGTCCTTTCCACCTAATTATACTCTTTAAATGAACAGTGTTAATGTAGTAGCAGTTCATCAAAAAAGGATTACAAATTATAATTAGAACTACAGCCACACAGATGCTTTAAAAAAAACAACATTTTAAAGTAAAAAGAAAAAGTATCACATAACCATAGACTGGTTGATATTGTTTTTAAACATAAATGGGAAACATAAACATTTTACAAGGTTCCCTGAAAATGAAAAGAATATGTACCGAGTGGGACACGTCGTCTAGCTTCGTGTAGACGCCACTAAGACTGATTTGTTTTGATCTGCAGTCATTAAAAGGTGTGGATTAGCAAAAGGTGAAAGGAGGTTCATTCCTGCGCCCCCACCATCCCGTCACCTGCTTAACCATCGTCATCCAGCTCAACACTGTGACTCTCCACAGCGTTGTGAATCCTCTAATGTGTGTGTAAACTGTAGACCCAATTTTCAAAAAAGAACCTCTTTTGTGAGCTTGAAGAAGTCAAGGTGACCTGCTGCTGGTTAGAGAACGTTGAGGATTATGTCAGCACACAAAGATTCCTGTATTTCTCTATGTACCCGCCATTAATTATGAATACCACTGTTGAGTTAAACAGAGGGGACTTGCGCTCCACTTGTACCTCTCACTTCATATGATTGCCACTCTCTTTCACATTTCCACTGATCCTACCAATCTAGGTTACACTTCTGCCTTCAGTCTCAATCTACTCTGCCTAACTCACCATCTTGCCTGTAACTCTAAATTGACTTTGCCACCCACCATAACACCACTCCCTCATTTATTTCATCTCTACTTCAATTCACTTTTCCTCCTTCCCCTCCCTCCTTTGGTTAGCCTCATTCAGAAGAAGGCTTTTGTGATTGGCCAGTATTTATATCAACTAGGTCCCAATGCCACCTGGGACAATGGTCTCCAGTCAGATCCAGGTCACACCAAGCAGAACCATTCTTTCGGCTCGGCGCGGATCAGTCCAGTCCAGTCCAGTTGAGTCCAGTCCAGTTCATCTGCCACAAAAGCCAGCTTCACAGACAGACATAGGTACTGCACCGACTCCCCCACTGGCATCATACACAGGTAGGTAGGAACACACACACACACACACACACACACACACACACACACACACACATCAGCAGGTGCTGCATCACCGCTCTTGTTTGCCTCACACAGGTAGACAGTGTGAGATCTGGCTGACTGCACTGCCCTGCATCATGCAGACAGGTGAATATTCACACAAAGATTACCTCTGAAGCCCAGCACCACCTCTGTCAGAGTGATATCGGTGTACACAGCAGATGGCAACGCTGGCAGTGATACTGAAAGACAGGTAAAGGTAAGTGCATGTAGCAGCAACCTGCATGTTGCATAGTAGTGTAAGATCCAACTGTAGTAGATTATACGTACAGTGTGTGATGCCAAAAATGTAAATGACTGGCTATATCATAGAGAGACACAGGTGCAAAAATGGCAATAAAGCAGTATTTGTTGTGACAGAAGGCATCACTGGCATTACATTAGCCTTCACACTTATTGCATATGGTCATTTATCACAGGGGCAATATTTTGAACGGGCTGAAGCTGGGACCTAAATGTTAAGACTTCCTGCTGTAGGTAAATACCCGAGACCACACAGGTAGGCTGACTTGTCCCAGTGCTGGTGCCCGCTCACCATCAGTGTGTTGCTGTTACTAGAGTAGTTTACACAGGATTACCAGAGGATAATCCATTTACAGTATTTAGAGACATGAGTTGCCATCTGTCTGTATTTATCGCAGCGAGGGAGCCGTCAGCACCGGCTGGCTGCAAACAAACACTTCTACGGTAAGATGAAGCTGTCGAGAACAGTGCAAGACAATGCTACGTAGCAGCCATTCGTGTACATTGGCTAATTATTAAGTTAAATTGGCCGTTTGTTGGCACTCGGGACGACCCGACGTTCGTCACGACCTTTAAACTGCGCGCGCACTGCAGCCAGGTTGGTGCGAGATTTGCTGCCTTTAAATGTCGTCGTAAACCCCTGTTGCTATCGTTGTGCATTTCGTGTTCATTTTAGGTAGCATCAAGGTTAATGGCTCAAAACATTGCCGTTTTATTTCATGGTTTACTGTAGTAGCAGTGAAGAGAAGACAAAACACACCAGCTGTACATTTAAGGTTGAGTAACGGCAATTAATGTAGTTAATTGAGTAAA
The DNA here is from genome assembly GCF_050575085.1 of Anarhichas minor. Lineage (NCBI taxonomy): Eukaryota > Metazoa > Chordata > Actinopteri > Perciformes > Anarhichadidae > Anarhichas > Anarhichas minor. The sequence goes on along the minus strand of NW_027466470.1, from coordinate 13,081,246 downwards.
CAAAACTGAAACGTACACATCCTCGCTTTATTTCTTTATTTGATGCATAATGCCAAGACAGTAAGAGCAAAAAGGGGTCAATTAAAACGGTTGTTGTTAAATGCACCATTTCCCCCTGAGATATTTAACACGTGCCTGTGTAGGTACTGTATCCGTTCAATGTCCGACCGCCCTCGAAAGCAGCAGTTGTCCCCAGCACTTCATTGCTCCAAACAAGTTAATTGTAAGTAGGTGTGTGACAAGAAATCCTGATGGCTACGTTTGGCGTTTTTGACGGTGCTCACAATCCTTAATCTTCCAATTTCGTGAGTGTGAATGAAAATGTGAATGCTGATTTTAATTTTTGCATTGAGCTGCAAGTTATAAGTAAGCCACTTAAATTGTTTGTCTAGGCAGTCATTTGCATGAATGCTTTTTAGGGCCAGTTCACCTCAATGAATGTGTTGCACTTTACCTTTGCTCAAACCACTCTTCCAGGGTACTCTTGCTGAGGTGGTGACGGTGAATATCTAAAGATTCCCTGGTGACAATGACGTTTCCAGACCAAGAGCCTGCCTTTGTTCCCTGCTGTCTTCAAACAAATGCAGTATAACCTCTTAAAACACACTTGAACTTCTTAAAACACATATTCCAGCATAGTCCTTGCCTTATTGCTACCTTTCCACTGTACCAGCAAATCGTCAAACATTATCTACCTGCTCAACATTTAGCTTTTAGCTGCTTTTAGTTGCTTTTAGCTATAAAAAGCTCCTCCAGAGTTTTTTTTCTCACTTCAGAGAACCTCCATTCCCAGATGATGCGGACAGACGGCAAAGGCCGAAGCGCCTCCCCTCACAGGATAACCTATAAGTCTGACTTCCATGCCATCAAATGTTCATTTGACACTGCGACCAGTCTACAACCAGGAACCAAAACTGCTTCTGCCCAGCACTCTGCTGTGCACCCAGCCAGGCTGCCATCCAGCCTGTCGGATCCCATAATGTCCCACACCAGCACCATTGCCAGCACAGGCAGCAGAGGGAGAGTCCACAGTACCAGGGGGGCCAAGATCAGAGACAACATCTTCCTACAAATGGACAACCAGCAGCTGAAAAAAGATGTTGATCCAGTGCAGAGTTCTGGCTCCACAACCCTCCTTACTCCCCATAATCCCACTCTACAGCTCCAAACTTCACCTTTCTCTGCATCCAGACACTCAGTCATCAGTTCCTCGTCTGTTCTGAGCGCTGCGGCCAACATTTCAACTCCAGAATCTTCTCTGCAAGATAAATCATCCAGATCGGAGGAGATAGTGGATATTGACAGAGCTGCTCTGGCTCAGAAGTTCTCTGTAACGCGGAGGTTGTTTGAGACCAAGGGGGTGAAGGTTGGAGGTGGTGGAGGCCATGTTTCAAAGAGTATTGCTGGCAGGGGAAGCAAGGGGATGGCAGGTGGAGAAGGAGAAGGGGAAGAGATGGAAAAAGAGGAAGACGAGAGTGGGAAAAGGAATCACACCGAAGAGGATAGCTTTAATAAAGACAAATCCATAAACCTACCCATCATAAATATTCCCTTGCCAAAGCCTACTGCACAGGCCTCGCTGACAAGTCACCATAAATCTCCCGTAGCGGATGGCCCTAGTGAATCATCCAACAGATCTCCCTCCTGTCTTGACAAACATGGTCGAACCACGGGATCACAAACGGAGGAAAAAAGGACGACAAGCCTCTTCTTGACCCCTGAGGAGCCAGTGAGGGCAGAACTAGTTGACGTGAAGAACGGGTCATCAGAAAGTGATGAGAATGAAGATGAAAAGGAGCGGAAAGAGGGCAAAATCTGTCTTAAGGATGAGGGGGTAAAGAACATGGACAAAGTTGCAGCAGAGACTGTGCAAGTTGATGATGTTTTGGAAAAGCCCAGCATGGAAACATCACCCTGTGTGTTGGAAAACAGAGTGGAACTGAGAGCGAGAGAAGGTGGGCCAGTTGTTCCCTCAGACGACCACCAGAAGGAGTTATCAACCGGCATGTCATGGAAAAGAGAGACCAAGGATGACAGTGAAGGGGGAAGAGACAAGTATCAGCAGGTGAAGGAAGAATGGGAGGGTGAAAGGGAGGGGCAGACCAGACAGTTCTTGGCTGAGAAGTCGAGAGAAAACGGGGACACGGGGGAGAAAAAGGCTGTTGCAGGAGTGGGAGAAAGTTGTGGAACGGCCGAGAGAGGCATGATGCAAGAGGACAATGACAAGGAAGTTAAGACACACGGTCAAGAGACGAAAAGAACTGAGAAAGAAGAAGATTCAACATCCGAGCTGCAAGAGGAGGTCAAGCGTGAGGAGGGCAGAGAAGGAAAAGATGATGTAGGAGGAGGCCAAGAGGACCAGACAGGACCTGCAGTAATCGGTGGGATTGAGAACAAGGCTTTTGTGTATGAGCAGAAATCCCACTCTCACCCAGAACATTTAGGACAGGAATGGGAAAACGCTGTACGTGATAATCGGCTTTTATTGCAATATGAGGAAATTCCTGGTGTGCCTGAACTGGAGGAGGAGGATGTCGAGGATGCAGCAGAAGAGCAGCAGAGGAGAAGGGTCAGGTTCACCTCAGGACCAATCAAAGTAAGGGAAACCTTTATTTATTTATTTTTGAAGAAAAAATGTACAAATTCAGGCGTTTTGAATTTATTATTCACTTAATTGACAGCTGCAGGGTGTCGCTTGCTTTTACGCAAGCTCTGTATAGTAGATTTGTGTTACTGTCAGTTCCGGCTGGAGTTGCAATCCATCCAAGAGAAGCGTTAGCCCCAAGCCATGTTTCTAATCCATTAGAGGGAAGGAAAGGCAAGATCCCTCATGCTTCGTTCTGTCAGCACTCCGCTCAGAGGTGCCTCGACATTAAAAAAGCACAGAAAACATTCCTGTGGGTGTGTATGGCATTTATAGAGCATCGCAAACTATTGGAGTAGCTGTCTGTGTAGTGTCAGCGACTAGAAGTTGCATGTGCGCATTGATATTTTTTTTTTGATAATCATGGATGTACAGTTTGTGTCGTCTGCACTTCCTGGTTCTCTCCCTCTCTCGCACTCTGGCAGATTTGCCAAAAATAAACAGTGTCTTGTTGTGTCAATAGCTGCAGATGGCCCTCTTTACAATCTGCTCAGTGGTGAACACATGTACAAGCTATCCATGCATAAAACAGTTTTTTCAGTAGGCCAAGATTTGACATGGGTGTTGACATAAGCTGAGGCTGTCGCAGTGACTTAAACCGTAGATTGACTGCTGTCTTTTTAGGTGTACAGCACTTATTCTAATGCCGAGTACGACAGACGCAATGAAGACATTGACCCGGTGGCCGCCTCAGCTGAGTTCGAGCTGGAGAAGAGAGTGGACAGGATGGACGTCTTACCAGTGGACATAGAGAAGGGTGTGTAGTTCCTCTTTCACACGTCTGTCTTCCTTTTGTTTTTAGTGTCCATGTGTGTTTCCACATTAGGACCCAGAAGGAAGGTAAGAAGTCATGTAAATGGTTTTATCTGGTGGTAAATTGGGTTAGTTTAACTATTCAATATCACAATATTCTCACCTTATTCAAAGAACCAGGTTTTTCCTTTTTATGGTGCAACAGTCTCTCCCTGACTAATGTTGTTATTATGAGGATAACTTCCTTCTATTATATATTTTCCTTCTAGGAGATGAGGGCCTGGGCATCAGTATAATAGGAATGGGTGTTGGAGCTGACCAGGGACTGGAAAAACTTGGGATCTTTGTCAAGACGGTCACTGAAGGAGGAGCAACACAGAAGGATGGAAGGTACATTTCAACGCCGGTCTCTTGTTTGCTGGGAAGTGAGTTTGGCTCTAATAACAGGAGATTCTCTTTCTAGGATTCAGGTGAATGACCAGATAGTGGAGGTGGACGGGGTGAGTTTGGTCGGGGTCTCCCAGCTGTTTGCAGCCACAGTCCTCAAGAATACGTCAGGCCTTGTCAAGTAAGTTATCATGTTTCAGTACCGTTCCCCCTATTTGTATACATGGCTAGAGATTAGTGATTTGGAGGCTATGTATTGCAGTGTATTTTCTTTTTAGAGTTAAAAAAAAAACTGACAGTCAGACTTCTAAATGTTTGCTACATAATTGAAGTTATTTAAAGATGAAACGGTAGCAAGATAAATATAATTTTTCTCCACCTAGATGTTGTTTTTTTTAAAGAGCCACACTTTTAAAAACGACACCCGGGATATTTTATCTTATCAACTACACATGATATACACTTAACATTCCTGCCAACCATTCTTAAGCATATCACCGTGTTCAAACCGTCTGCCAGCCTTTCAGGTACTAACGAATAACTCTGTTAGTGGCATTTTCAAGAATGCTTTAACACCTGAGAGTACAGATCAGGATGCCAGCCAACAAAGAAGTTGATGACAGAAATGACCACGTTAACGTTTCCTCTTCAAAACATCCATCAACTTGTGAATGAGATGCTTCTCAGCCACCTCCAACATTTTAATATCACCAACATTAGTATCTATATTTTTCACTGAGGTCTTAAAGCAAAAGTATAAATTATAATATGACTGCTTCAGTTTCAGGGGGGTGTTAATTAATATTGTTTGCAACACCTGTGCTTTACCTGGATGTGGTGATTGCTCACAGCTGTGACTGATTTCTCTGTTTGGCTGCAGGTTTTTCATTGGGAGAGAGAAGGAGGGGGTGGAGAGCGAGGTGGCACGACTGATCAATGAAAGCCTGGAAATGGATAAAACACCCAGAGAGGTGTGTTTCCTAAAAGGAGAGCGGAGCGTCAGTCGTGTTTACAGGGTTTATGTGGGTTGATTGTACTGTTTTTCTGCGTGGGTTTTTCTATATGAAGAGCGGAAGCGGGGACGAGGATGATGATGATGATGGTAGCGTTTCAGAGAAGTCGGTCACCGAGGAAGAGGAGGAAGACGAAGAGGAAGATGTGTCTGTTATTTCCAGTCTGGACAATTACCAGCTCTGCCTCAAATACCAGCAGGTACGTAACAATCAACATGAGTTCATTGATTAACATTCTTAAACCAGATGTATACACCAACCCTTCTGTTGGATATCGGGTCAATACTAAATTAAAATAGGACTTTGAATCACAGAAAAAAAACTCTGAAAACACAAATACTGACACACAAGAGGTGTGTAAAACTAGTAATGTATATCCTCTCATAAATTGCAGTATAATCACATTTTCACCCGTTCTGTCTTTTATAGCTTCAGTCAAAACTACGGAGCAGAGCAGCCCAACTTCAACATGCTCGAGAAAAGGTAGGTCACTCATCTGCGATTGAGATCTCTCTCACACACAAACCAATTACTGGTCTCACTTTACTACCTTTTTTTCCCCTCCCCCCCACATTTGGAACAGTCTGACCCATTTAAGTGTGTATGAGATGGCTCGGTGTGGAGTTACTAGGACACGGGCCGTGTTCCAACACTGCTTTTTCTGCCTTTGCCTTGAAGTAATCACCGCTGTGACATAATTGGGTTGGCAGACTTTAGCCATTTAGTAGAAAATCTGTCTTTCTTCTACCCAACCGTGGTAGATCAGTGAGTTCTTAGTTTGTTATATCAAAACCTCTTTGAAGTAAGAGGATTTAAGAAGTGTATAAGAATAGTTTTTTTTTTATTACATTTTTTTCCTTCCCCTTGTGCATATAACTGCTATCACAGACATTCATAAAAACATACATAATCTCTTCTTTTTACTCTGTCTACCAAGTTAAAGGCATGGGAGGAGCAGCAAGTCGATTGGGAGAGCAAGAAGATTGAGCTGGAGCATGGAGTGGAGGATGGAGAGGACAAAGCTGAGAAACTAGAGAAGTATGACGTTACAGACTCTATGCTTGTGACCATTCTACTACAGCATATGTCATTCGAGGTGTGCTTGACACGATAGTGGATCATTTGTAAGTATATACAGATCCAGGTTAAAGACTTGACGGGAGCCTAAAGCCTGCAAAAGTAATGTCATGTTAAGAAAGATGATGATAATGGTTAAACTGTTAAAGCCCCCTCACTCTATTTATCAGGTATTGGCAGGAGGCCCAGACACTGTGCAGGGTTGTGAGCCAGCGACTGGCTGATGCCCAGAGCCAATCGGAAAGCTTGGAGATCAAATACAGCAAAGCCAAGAGACTGGTCAGAGAATACCAGAGCAGGTATTCATCTAATCCATCCAATCCAGTTTATTTCTCTTGACAATATAGAATAATATTCTAAAAGGACTGGGATGTATTTTTTTTATTTTTTTTTTCCAGAGACGAAGACCGAGAGAAGAGAGAAGCCGAGTTGATAAGAGAAATGGTGGAGAGAGATAAGCTGCACAGGGAGACAGTTGAAAGACTACAAATCCAGGTGAGAGGAGATTGCTCAGTCCTGTATGGATTCACTTTGCTGAGCCTGCCATTTCTCTGTAGTCATTGTTTCACACTGCTTATCACAGATAGCACAGCTAGAGGGAAAAGAGGCTTCACCTGAAAGACAGAACCACTCTGTGGACACTTCAGTCACAGGTAAGCAGCTGAATTACAGTCACTGTAAAGCGGACTGTTTATGTGGCTGTATGTCTCTTTGACTTTGTGTAGCTGCTGGCAAGTAAAACCACTACTATTTAATGTTTTGACCTCTAATTATGTGTATGGATTCAGAACAGGGACAATTCAAAGCTTTTTGTATCATGCAAACAATGTAATCAAAGAGAGAAAATGAAACCTCTTGGATAAAAACGTCTTTTTTGACGGAGCAAAAGGAATTGTGTTTTGTCTCGGGTCCAGACTGGTATATTCCACTTCCTGATACGGGACTTCTGGACTCCAGTGCTCACAAAGCCAGAGCTCAGCTGGCCCAGAAATCCAAGCGCCACCCGCCCTCTCGAGACAAACTCAGAGAGAGCTTTAGAAAAAAGGTAGGAGACAGAGGTCTAAAATGTGACGGATCGCGGATTAGCCGATTTCTGACTGTGAAACCCACACACACGTTATCTGTTGCTTTTAGGAATGTGACATTCAGAAGTCACAGGAGAGCCAATCGCTGTCTGCTCCCACAGTGACGCGCAGGAGCAGCAGGAGTGACGTGTCCAGTACCTCGTCTTTCCCAGCCCTCAGCCCTCAACCTCCCAACAGCTCCGTCTTCACTCCTCCCACCTTCATCACTGACGTCACTCCCTCACCGTGCAAATCTTCCGCATCCAGAAAGTCCAAAAAGAAATTTCCAGACTTCAGGTGCAGGGTCTCTTTCTTTTGTCTTAGATCTCGGGGTCATATTTCCTGGTTTCAAAGCCATAGTCGTTTACATTCTCCCTTTCAGCCATCGCAGATTTCATGTTACTTGCCACAGTAGCTGGTTGAGAAGGGACACTGAGCAGTTTGCTGTTGGTATGCTTGTTCCTGGTGCTTTTTAATAACTATAGTCCGTTTCTTCTTTCAGTGGCCTTCGCAAGTCTCTTAGCAAAAGGAGAAGTGACAAACACTTCAAAAGGTCCATGAACAGGTTGGATAACGGGATAAATGGGTTTCTGTCTAGTACTGGATAACTTTTATTGAATTACTGAAATTTCAGAAATTTGCTTAAAACACATGTCACATTTTTAATTGAAATGTAAATATTGTTGTTTTTGACCAGGGGTTCATTTGACCTGGTGGATGGGCCTGCTGAAGTTTCTCCATCAGCTTCAATAACCTCCATGCCTTCCTGCCTGCCCTTCCTCTGGTTTGGAGAGCGAGGGAGAGAAAAAGAAGTGGCCGGTGAGAGAGGCAGGGAGAGACTTCGGTCTGTGTCCAGCAGCAGCTTACCGTACCTGACCACCACCGGTAGAGACAAGGTAAGAAAAGATGGTCCGCTTTCCCCGCATGCCGCCATCCTCCTCTTCTGTCTGAGCCGTCTGATCTAAGTACGGCTCTAGATATCTCTCGTAAAGAAATCCGTTTTTAAAATAGACACGCATACAACAGATGTGAACCAGAATGTGCAGGCAGCCTAGGTCTTCTCTTGGTTCCAGAGTATTGGCTCTCCAGTGGGCTGCTCCAGCATGGTGGGTCATGTCTCTGATCTCTCCCTCTCTGGACACTCTGCTGCTTTCACCTTTTCCTCCACCGAGGTGAGTCTGTCCTTCCCTTCTACTTTTTTCTTACTTCTTTCCCATGGAGCACTCATTGTCCAATCATTTTATCTCCCCTGTTCTCTCCTTTTTTTAAATTACCGTTTAGTCTCATATCTGTCCTTCACTTCTCCTTACTCTGTCTGCGTATTGTCTCTGGTGTTCTGTCAGACGTTGGACGATGACCCAGTTCCCACCAATAACAACAACCACCAGTGGCAAAATCGACCCATGTTGGAGTGGGACAACCAGCAGGTGTGTCTGTGGTTAATTGCCATGAACATGGACGAGTATGTGTCCGAGTTCGCTGTCAGAGGTGTGGATGGGACACAGCTGCTCAACATGGACGGTGAGAAACTCAAGGTGAGTGGTTAAGGTGTAGATGAGAGGAGTCAATGATTTATCAAATGTGGTCGGCACAGGTACACTGATCACATTAAATAACCCATTCTGGAATATTGCATTCTGATGTATGAGTTTTGTTTGAGTATTTTTCTTCCTCTCTTTTCTTTTATCTGTTAAACATTTATGTACGATCTGAATTGAAACTCTGAATGCTGCTTGTTATCTATTTTCTGTTAAATTCAGTAAACAAAGTTGAGCAATAACTACTGCGCAGTATAAATATTTGGTAGGTTTAAAAAAATCTGATGCATAAGTATGTTAGATAAACATCTCCTTGAAACTGGTTATTCAAAGAATTGTTACAAAGATGCATACTGAGCGGAACATTTCAGTTTAAAATGTGCTTGTTCAAATGTATCTTTAATATTTCTGTGCAGCATTTTGTACATGGTGATACTTTTCTGTGAGCTAATATACAGGAGGCCATGCTGATGTATCGGCAAGGTTCTACTGGTTAGACCTACCTTTTTAAGTGAAACTGCCTCTGTCCCCTTTATTGAGTTTATGAGAGTGACTAATGCAGATTAACATCTGTATTAGTCACTCTCGTTGCCAATTGTGAACCTATTTAACAATGAAATCTGGTTTAGTTTGAGGGTCATTAAGCTGAACCTGTAGAGTGTCTTCTGTTTACATTTGCATGCCCTGTTTCTCTTTCTTTTCTCTGCTCTCAGGCTCTGGGGGTGTGCAGTCAAAGCGACCGGTCTGCCCTCAAGAGAAAGCTGAAGGAGATAAAGAAAAGAGAGGAAAAAGGACAGAGGAAAGGAGAGAAGAAGCTGGAAAAGAAGACCACCGTTTTGGATAAGGAGGGCGAAGACAAAGAGAGAGCTCGGACGATGATGATGGAGAAGTCTGTAAAAGATGCCAGAGGCGGCAGCAAAACTGTAAGAACTGAGTCACTTTTATAAAAAAAGAGAGGTGATGTCAGAGATACACTACCAGCATGAGGGCGTGTTTGCAGCCTAAGGCGCACAGAAATACACTTGAACCAATTTCTATTTAGTCAATAGAAACCGCTAGATGTACTGCACACAGCCGTCATTGTTCACATCTTAGTAGCTATTATTTAGGATACACAACACTGGTTGATTTTAATTGATGGAAAGATCTTTGGAGCGGAGGTGGACTCCAGCCCCAAAGTTCACAGTCACAGCAGATATGTGTCTCTCAGTATGTCTGTTGTAAAGTGTGTTTACATACTGTCTTAAAATGATGTTTTTCTTTTTTATCATGAACCTTAAATTATCCTGAAAATGATTTTAATATTTAACGACGTGCTGCTTTAAGCACTCAGGTATTTGCTGTAAATGCTTTTTTATGTATTAATAAATAACTTTAAACATCTTCCTTTTGCCTTTAACTCATTCATTTGGCCTCCAATAATCACACATGTAAGACATGGATATGACGTTTAAAAATTTTATTAAAGAAACTTTGTTCGCTCTTTATTTTTTTACAGCCAGTGAGTAAAAGGTGAATTCAGCAGAGGCTTGGTAGTATATTTAAAAACCCGAGTGCTCGATCACTGTGATAAGTTGCAGTTTCATCCATAAACTACAACTGATTGATCAACAGTTACGGCAGATGCACAGTAGAAATGCAAAAAAAAAATACCCACTTTTGCATGGCACATTTTAGTTAAAAACGGAAATAATAAAGATGGCCCTGTATGCAATTTATTGACTCGTTGGCCTGTAGGGCACATAACATGAAGAATAAGTACAAAACAATTCTGCAAACCATTCAAAAAAAATGTACAAAAGCTCTAGAAATAACCCCCCCCCCCCCCCCCCCAGTCAACACTGTGAATGTAGTAAACGTATAACACGAGCTCCAAAGCGCTGACAGACAGTAAATGTGCAGGACCATCTCCCACACTGCTACTCTCCTTCCAGTGATTCATAAAGACTTTATCCAAGATCAATTCAGCCCCTGAAGCACAATGTCTGATCAAGGATTTAACGTTTTGTTTTTGTTTTTTTACGGATTTTCTTTTTGTTATATATATATTTACATTCCACACTGTGCAAAGAAAATCAGTGAAATTGGGAGTTCATCAGTAAGTGACAGGAAATCTGTGTGGTGTCACATTCTCATTGGCTGTTAAGAATAATGTTCCTTGTCATGCCAGGTTGTCATCCAGGGCTTCTTTTCCAGATTTTCCCAGTTCCCGTTCCTGGGGTTCATTGCTCTCTCCTCCTGTTTGATGCGAACAGCGTTGTAACTGGGAACCTTGTCTTCATATTTGGCACGCTTAAAAAAGCCACTCTGTAGAGAAGACGAGGAAAACAAAAATCAATATTTTGTTTGGGGCGAATGCTATTTAAAAGAATTCAGAGAAAGCAAAAAGAAGGTTGATGAGACATTTAATGTCATCGGTCTGTTCGACAGACGAGAGCCAAGATGCAGTGAATCCATTGAGAGGTGTAGTCAAGCCATCTGCACTCTTAAAGAAATTTAGAGAAAGAAACCTTCAGACCAAGTGACTGCATGTGCGATAGCAACAAAAGAAAGCAGAAATAGAGGAAGTGAGAAAATCAAAGAGCTGCAGAGAAGCCCCCATGGTGTAGTTCCTCATCACCTCCCTGTGGCCATGCAGGTAAGCCGTAACCATTCACACATAATCATGTGTGAAAAGCTATTCGGCATAAACTCTTTGCAGAAATAATCAGTCAGCTGACATTCATGTCACAGTGTGAGAATTGCCCACTGCCTGCCTAATACCAGGAAGCAACGCTTTTAGAGCAAAAAAGGAGCGAGAGAGAAAGTTTCACTCATTCATGGCAGGCCGGGTAATTTTACCCTCTCTCTTTTTTTATGCATTTGATGTCAGTTTCTCTTTTTCTGTCGGGTCCTCTTTATCCTTTTTCTCAAAGACTCCACACTGAGGAGAGGAAAATTGTTAGAAATTGTGTGTATTTGCTGTTATGGATACCTACAGTTGCTCTGTAGGTGGTACTTTACAGACTGCTAGGTCTTCATAAGTCATGAAATTGTTGGTGTGAGTTTTTATTAGCTGGGTCAGCTGGGCCCGCCCCGTGCCCTTCAGTCCTACCTTCCACAGAAGGAAAGCCAACAGGGCCAACAGCAGCAGCCCGAACAGGATGGACAGCACGATGATCCACCATGGCACTCCTCCGTGCATGGCTTCAACCCTCTCTGGGAACACCGTCAGTCTCGCCTGGGGAAAACAATACAGTGGCAGAACATCTGTATTAACATCTCTGTCTCAGAGTGTCGACTACACTTTCAAATCTCCTTTTTTATTCTCACTATATAGCTTGTGTACTATACACTATAGCACACAAGCTCATGTTTTTAATGTCCATGTGCTACACTGACATCAGCATTTAAGGCCTGTTGTATAAAACTGCCATGTCATGCAATAATCACGTCCCCTTCCTGCACCCAGAGCTGTCACATATTGCAAATCATTGTTTTTCTGTTGTGTTTAATTACCTCTGTCTCGTGGTGTTTTATCACTGTGTTCTTTGATGTGCTGTTGATATGCAGAGCGGCCTTCACTTTTACCTCCACATGATGGAGCTTGGAAAAATCCTGTTTAAAAAAAACAAAACAAGAGAAGATCAAGTCAAATACACATTACTAATTTGCCGCAGTAACCTGTTTACCTTGAATTAAAAAAAGTTAATAAGTAATAAGTTAATGCAATTAATATTACTAAAAACTAAAAAATAATGTTTGTGTAATTAGTTTTTAGTTTAGTTTAGTAAGTCCCACAACCCAATTTTTGTTTCCCTTTAACATCGTACACCAGAGACTCAATAAAGCTTCTGACATAAAAACTGAGTAGAAAAACGTAATTGTCCTGCAGTCTCTTTTGTTACCTCTATGAAGGTGCTGCTCCAAAGGCGAGAGTTGAGAGTGATGACTGCAGTACTGTCCAGGCCCCGTAGGGGGCACGTTATCTTCACACATTTTGCCCCATCCTCACAGGACTGTCAACAAAGAAAGGAGCACAAAGTTACCAATCGTTTCCTCTACTACTGGTTGCAAATATACATTAAAAACTCATAATAGAAGTTGGTAGTGTGGGGTTACCAGAACTTTAGATTTCCTGTCACGTAAACGTGACAAAGTGGCCTCCTCACTTCCCTGGGTGTTTTCTGCCGCTCTTCTCTTCCTCTTGTCATCTGGTTTCTTCAAGCAGAGAAGAATACGTATATTCGAATATTTGATTAAATTAAAGCCTCTTTATTTGATCAAATAAATATACATCTATAACCACATACTACCTCTACTGCAATTTAAAAAGAGACACCAAGTGAAAAAGTATACGTGCAAGCTGGGTGACCAACACATCTTAATGTGATGTTTTCACTGACCATGTTAAGAGGGTTGGCCACCCCTTTGGGAGAGCACTCTATGTGGTCCACTCCACTGGAGGTGATATTGATCAGGTAGAGCAGCCACTTCCCATCCACTGTGTTTTTTGGCCATTGGATTTCAAGGCTGGCGGTGGCAAAGTCTTTCAAGGGCTTTCCCAGATTGATTATCTGCAAATCAAGACAGGATCAGTGTCCCACCTCAGATGATGTAGTATTATTATCTTACCAAAGAACACGTTCATGCAGAATGCTGCAGTAATAAACATTTCAATGAGATAGAGGGATAAATGAGAACTAGCCACTTCTGATCGAGTGGTCGTCCTGTACTCACTCTGAACTGGTGTGTGATGGCACTGCCAATGTCACTTTCTTTCTTCATGGCCGACTCACCTTTGGCCTTTCCTGCAAAGTAGGCCTGAGACGGCTGGGCTTGTCTAGGGAGACAGTCAAAATCAGTGAGTGGCATGAATCTGTGCATACTGTGTGTTTTTGGATATCAGCTGCATGTGTGTGTGTGTGTGTTTCTTACCCTGATATAGACAGCTGCACCATGATGGCCACCTTTGCCTTTGCTTTAACAGGGACTATTACCTGATCGCTTGTCCTGTCGGATGAGAGGTTACACACAGGCCAAGTCAGAAACTCCTAATATAGGCCTACTATAAATGTTAATGCATAATTAAGGTGCATTACGGTCCAGGAATGTATTTCCTGTATCTATAGTCTTATTTATTCGTTTGAAGTATTCCTTGATACTATTGCAAGCTTAGATTTACTTACGTTTTTAGCTGAAGATCAATCTCCAGTTCAGTAGTATTTAGAGGGAAGCCTGATGTACCCAGAATAATGTGGAAGGTCGCCTATATGCACAAACACATACACATTAATACGTATTAACAGTGCACCTTCTGCAGAGGACATTGTCCAAAAGTTATATTTTCTCTCACCTCTGAGCCACTTCTGAAGGGGTTTCCGAGCTCACACTTTGGCTGAGAACCATTTGTATTGGCTGCACAGGTTATCTGCAACTCCTGAAATCAATAACAAGTTCCAATCAGAACCACATTGGAATGTGTGCTCATGTGCGTGTGTGAAGGAGAGCGAGAGAGTGATTGAGAAAAAAAGACTCACATTTGCAGCGTGGAAAGTAGAGTAGGTAAGGAAGGGTGGGAAGGAGGTGGTCACCGAGGCTTCGTATGCATCATCTCCTTTTAGATTGGACACTGTGATCTCCAAGGCAATCTCCTTCTGGTTACTGAGCGTGATCACCGGCACGCCGTCCACCCTTTAGACACACACACAAGTTATGAGCTCGTATGCGACGGAAGAAATAAACACGATGCTCTTAAGAAAAATAGCTGTGCGTGTATCCTCTTACATTGCTAATGGAGTGAATGTTTCTTTGTCAGTTGCCATGTAGCCGTAGCGATATTTCACCTGCAAGTTGCTCTGACAAACATTGTCGGTGCCACACCCTTCCTTCAGGAAATTCACCTACAATCGCATTCACACACAAAAAAAAAAAAGATTACGTAGATACAGCAGGAACATCAAATCGACTACGTGGCTATATAATCTATCTTTCATGCATAAGCACCTCTGATCGATCTGGCAATAGCTCCTTGGGGTCCATGACAGGTAGCATTTGAGAAGATGAGCTCTGTCTGCGTTTACGTTTCCCGCCCTGGATGTTCACTGACACTTCGACGGCGATCCCATTCAGCTTGTCTTGAATATTTTCCTGTAGAATGACACATTACTCACCACCCACAATGCACTTAGATGAAGAGAGGAGAAAGAACATTTCCAGAGAGAGCTACTACCTGTATGTTAAGCTGACGCTTAATGCACTTTTTCCCTTTGGTGTCCATGATGATGGTCCCTTTGGACTGGTGGGCATTGTCAGAGGAGTCAACGAAGATCGCCCTGGGTTTAAGACCTTTCTCCACATGGTCAGCGTCTGCCTCGAGGGAGTAATCCAGGGCTAGATGGGACAGAGACAAGATGAGGGTAAAGAATGACAGTGTATCATTAAAATTACTACGTATGGTTTCTCCCTGTTTGATCTCTGATGGTGAGAAGCAAAAAACACTATAAAGATGACATGTTGCTTTAATTAAAATAGATGGCTCAGCTTACTCAGACTGGGAGCGTTGTCCTTGGAGTTGGCAGTGTAGGTGAAGCATGCCTCAACGTTCAAGCTGGGGACACAGTGCAGTGTATTTACAATCAGACACAGTATTGGCATAGTGTTAAATAGTTTATCCTCATAAGTTAATCGAAGCACCTACAGAAAAAAGATAAACAAACCAGGTATGGCTGCCACAGTTCTTGTTGGTGAGGTCGATTTCCTTTGGCGAGAAGCTGATTTCCTTCATGATGGTAATAACTGGGCGGGATCTGGGGAGAACAGAACTCAAGTCAGCAAACGCTGACTATAACCACAATGAGAGATGTACAGTGAGAACAATGTGCCTGTTCATTCACCTGAAGACAAAGACAGAGTCAGAGAGCGATCCCACAGCCAAGTCAGGGTAGGCGTTCATATCCAGGTCCATGTTTCCTGCCAAAGAGTAGCCAAACATTCTCACTCCTAAAGGCTTGCCGGACAAAAGCTGAAGCAAAAGAAAGACACATTTTGAATCCAGCCACTTACTGTCGAGTATGTATTCATCAAAATTCGTGCCGAGCTTCCGATCAAAAAACAACTGTCATAACTTTAGTGTAAGCGACAACCTAGCAAAAGTAGCAGTATGCTGGACACTAGTCACACATTTTACCGAAATTCATTTTATTTAGAAGCTTTTAGTGCGCAAGCATGATGTGACTAAAGCATTAAACATTTGGACAAAATGTATATAGAATGTCTGTTGTGGAAAATTCAAAAAGAAAGTTAAATTAGCTAGTGTACCAGTTTATTTCATACCTGAGATTCCTTTTTAAAGCTGAGATCCTTGGCTGCTCCGTGGTAGATGTATACAGCCCCTGCCTCATCATTCGCATAAGGAGCTCCTACTGCAAAATCTGACCGCAAGAACGACACCGATGACTTGCAGTGTGGTTATACAGGAACATATATTTCATTCAACCGGGGATTCAAGAAAGACCAACCGACAGTAGTATACCTATGCACACACAAACACATTGCAGCCTTACCATGGTAACCGTCCTGATTGATGTCCCCCAGGTTTTCCACAGCCCGGCCAAACATGGAGTCCTGAGGTCCTTCTATTTTGATGGGGGTGACTTCCTTCCACTTTCCGGCTTTGTTGACATAGACGTAGACGGCTCCTCCTATTGTCTTGTCTTTCTCAAAGTACTGAGGTGCTCCCACCACTATGTCCAGCCAACTAACAAACAAGGGCATTGTTTGTTAGTGAGCATGCAGAAATAGTGATCGCTCTTTCCAAAACAGAAGTTACCGGTTGTGTGCATCGCCCTGCGCAACTCACCCGTCCTTATTGAGATCCAGCACGGTCAGATCGTAGCCGAAAGACGAGGCCAGCCCTTCCCCTTTCAGGGTGTGCTCGTCTACCAAGCCGTTGCCTGTGTCTTTCTTCATCAGCACCACAGCTCCACTGTAGTACGCTCTGGGAGCCCCTGCCACCACTGTGAGCTGGTTCTTCTTGATCAGACCCATCCCCGAGTCCAGAGAGAAGCCTGAGACACAGAGACAAAGGAATACTTGCTTACATAGTCAGAGGTAGTCAGGTACTTGAATAAGCTTCTTCGTGACGATGGAGCAAATGAAGCAATGGGGTTAGATTGGCAATGAATGGATTAAGAGAGCGAGTTGCATTTTACCAAGGTAGCTGTTGTCAGGGACATTGTACAGACTAGGGTCCTTTTCCTTCTCATCTCCAGCCTCAAAAGGGCCATCGTCATAGATGCCGAGGTCTAGCAAGGAATCGTTCTTTTGTTCCAAGCGTACCACACCTGGAAGAAAATGAGAGGAGAGGAGAAGACAGGTTGAGTCTGGAGAGACCTGGCTTGTAATACTGGGATGCAAAACCCATTACACAATCATCTTAAATAGCAGTAATGTTGAACACATGATAGAAAAACATCATCACAAGCAAATTCCTTTGTAATAAAAAGCAAACATCATAAATCATATGGAATAGATTGATAATGAAGGACATGTGCAGTTAAGTTTTCTTACAGTAAATCTTTCATAGCTTACTTACTAACTGCAAGCTGCTAGCTAGGACACACACACACACACACACACACACACACACACACACACACACACATTAGACTACCTTTCCAGTTGTAGGCTCCAGGAGCCCCAAAGATGAGGTAGTGGTAGTCCTTGTCGAATGTGGCAGACATGCCCTGCTGGCAGGAGCCGAACATCTCGTGGCCTCTGTTCCGGTTCGCACAGAAATGCCAGCTACCTCCCTCATCCAACAATGAGGTATCAATAGTCAAGGACTGACTCAACACGTAGCAGCGGCCGATAATGTCACGGGCCTCGAGTTTTTTGCCCACATTAGCCCGAAACTGGTAGCGATGGGCACAGGTCTACCAGGGAAACAAAAACACACTTTCAAGTTGAGGTAATGTCGATCAAACAAAAAATGCTTATGTTGAAATGACTAATTAGAGTTTCGATGCTATAGTGATTAACCATTTGAACTCCAATTCCCATAAATTTTCAAGTTAAGTATTTTCAAAGCCAGATAAGCCAAACATCGTATATTTGACATAGTATATATTGTGAAGGGCCAAAACTTTTATGCTGCTTTTCTTTGTTTTATAAAATTGTAAATTGAAAGAATTGAGTTTAGAATTGTTGGTTGGACAAAACAAGCCATTTGAAAACGTCCCCTTGGGCTCTGCAGCATTTTAATGTAGAGACAAACAAACAATCTAAAAAAATGTTTTTTTTTCAAAAGGGCTGAATCTGATGATTTTCATTATCAATGAATCGACCTGAATGTGAAGTCTATAAAATATCTTAAAATAGTGAAAAATGCCACCTTTAAATGTCTTATTTTCTATCCAATCAACAGTCCAAAACCCGAATATTTATGACTATATAAAACAAAGAAAAAGAAAAAATCCTCACAATGGAAAAGCTGAAACCAGAGACGTTTTGCCACTTTTGCCTCATAAATGACTGAAACGATTAATCGATTATCAAAGTAGTTGCTTATTCATTTTCTGTTGATTGACAAATCGATTAGGTCAACTAATTGTTTCAGTTCTAACATCTGAGTTTGTAATATCAAACTGAAGTAATTCAAAGACAGACTTACCACAACCTTGCCTCCTGGGCCCTGACTATTGACTGACACTCCCATCCACTGGTTCTCTTTGCTTTCTTTCTCTAGATCCTCTACAAAGACAGACAGAAATAGACATGCAGAGGATATTGTGACTCAAATATTAGGAGGGGGGGAGGGGGTGAGTGTGTCAAACAGCGTAAACCATATTAGAGAAATGCACAGGTGTCAGCAGATATCTCACCGTTGTCATCAAACTTAACTCTGGTGCAACTACTTGAGGAGGAGGTCATGTCACAGTTGTACAGTCCTCCCGGCACCTCAGATTTCTGATTTCCCCATTTTCTTGCTCTCGGGGCACCAACCAGCAGCCTGCGGCAGACACACAAAAGAATCCGTTGACGCATATGCAGCTCGATCAAACGCACATTGTGAAAGAAGACTCAAGCTGTGGCACTCGTTTTTGTCAAGCACTCAGAATGAGAAGCATTCTGGCATTTCTTCCACTTGCACATTATGTTATCACACATACCAGTCTACTGTGTGTCGCAGCAGCCATGTGCACACACACACACAAACATCCGCCACCGACATGATGTTCCATGTCCTCACGGTCCAGCTGAGTCAAAGACCCCTTTCAAACGCCTGCTGTGGTTGATTGAACCACCAGGCTTTCTATCTCTCTCCACACACACACACACACACACACACACACACACACACACACACACACACACACACACACACACACACACATAGAGGCTGCCATTGTGAACAAAGGACAAGAGAAAATGCCATATCCAAGTCTTGACGATGGGCATCCAGTTCCCAGGGTTTCCTACAGAGTAAATCAAACAACTCAAGGATGTCATCTTTTGAACTGACGCTTTGGGGACGTTTACATTTTCAATACGCCCGTCTCTCTCTTTGTGTGTCTCAGTATGATCCAGGAGCTTTCTCTGGTTTGCTTTGTCTGTCCGACGACCTCCAGAGTTAATGTTGGACAGCACATTGTCTTCACCAGATGAGATTGAGCAAAGCCTTTTTTTTAGCTGGAACACAAAGCATTCTCAGATCCCCATCTGGGAAGGAATCGACAGAGATATAGTCAGAGTGAAGAGCTGAAGCTTAATGTGATCGGCATGTTTGCAGCGCCAGTCAACGCCGCAAACACTGGCTGCAATGTGGGAGAAGATGTCAAAATATAAAGCGCGACAGCGTAAATTATTGTGAATATTGAGTTCAGCGGGCATGATGGGGATTAGCAATCAGCTAATAAATCAATTTGTATGAAATAAAAAAAATATGGCTGGGTAAAACTGTTTACGATGTTCTCTACAGTCTTATAAAGCTGCAGTGATGAGGTGGATTGAAATGGGTTCGACGGGAAATATTGAGAAAGTATGAAGAAATGTCTTTGAAAAATTCCCTACGACAAGTCATCAAAATGGAAACAAACTCACACTGTTTACCCAATGTGAACCACTGGATTGGTTTGGCCTTGTTTCAAAAACTAGAGCACTATAATTTGTGCCGTTATCCCACCCAGTACGTGTCCAATCCTGCTTTTTTAAACTACTAGGGATGGGAAAGACACTTGACACAGAAGTCAACTCTCCACCTCTACGTGCACTACCGTAGCAAACAAAAAAACACGTTTTCACATTCAGTGAACTCGTTCGGGCGTCTCATTCAAATGAGCCACTTCAAAGATGAGGGACTCGGGGTGAATCCCAGTTGGGTACATCTCCGCTCACCGTTATCCTCAGAGACACAGGAAGCCGGGAGAATGGACGGAAAGAGCTCAGGCCAGGACCCTTTGGACTCTGGGAAATGGGGTCCCTGGGTCTAGGGTCTCTGTTGCATTAATGGCCGCTGTAGTTCTACTGCCACATAATCACACTGTGATGCTCATTCAGCGTCTCATTCCGCTGTTTCCTTTGGAGTAAATGCAACAAACAACAGGACACAAACAGCATCATATCAAGATTATGTTACTGATTCATCGAATACTACAGACAGCAGGAAGTTAGAGCAGTTCTTTACATATGATGCACATTTTAAAACATCATTTTGTAAATATAAATTGGAGACTAATGTCAATAGACACATATTATCATTGTTGCTACACATTGAGGAGTGAAGCGCTGACATGATGGATCAGGGACTGGCACTGCGATAAGGTTGGCCCGCTGTTCTGTATCTAATCGTGCACCACCAACAGAGGAAGCCCCAATACACAGGCTTAGTCTGCAGGAAGGACAAAGACAAACAGAGAGAGAGAGAGAGAGAGAGAGAGAGAGAGAGAGAGAGAGAGAGTCTATGTGTGTGCCAGGATCGAGCCCGCTGAGTCTGAGTAACAGCTGATATTCGGTGGTCCAGATGTAACACTGATTTATGTTCCTCGCAGCATTCTTTCAGCCATCGACTCTCGCTTTCCCTCAGCTCTTTTCTCTCTCTCTTTGATGTTGATTATCCTCAACTAACCTGAAGGGAAGGGTGTGGGTGGGGGGGGGGCTAAATCTGACTCTCATACTTGTACACTCTCACACACAAAGTTGACTGAAATACTAAACTCTCCAGTCTTCCCAGATCCTCATCGTCCATTTCTACGATCTAGACACAGCATGACACTGACATTACTATTTAACACGCCTGCATGTCTTGCTTTTCGTCGTTGTCACAGTGCGTCCCTGCATCCTTTACTCTTCTCGCTACATCTTCGTTTCTCCGGCGCACGTTCCGTTTCTCAGAAACACACATTTCTCAGACTCGATCCAAACTCTTAGAACTTCCCTAACCTCTCACTCGGTCTCCTTCTCCCTCCTCTCTCCATTCTTGATTTTATTATACAGACAGCTCCATCTGGCAATTATGACAGACCACGGAATGCGACGCACACACTGACACGTGCACACATGCATATACACGATTCCCATTGGCTCCTGTCCTCTTGCATGTACATGTACGACTCATCCCTGTGGGGCATGAAAGGTACTGGAATATATAAAACGGAATAAAAATTGGCATGCATGGCTGGCAAAGGATTATGACGCACTATCCACACCCAGCAGATGTTGTTGAATTCTAAGTTATAATCTATCTATCTATCTATCTATCTATCTATCTATCTATCTATCTATCTATCTATCTCTAATTTCTATTCTCACTGTCTCTACTCTATTGCCTCAGGTTAGGAATGTTTCAGCCAACACGTTGAGCTCTCTAACACTGTTCCAAGTGACTGACAACAAGGCAACGCCTCAGTGCTCAGCCACAGCATGCATCAGCACCGTTAGAGTTAAGCACACCGAACAGGCACTCACAAACATGCACAAACTCACACATGCATCCACAGGCGGCAGGCACACCAATGCATGTGCCTGCCATACACCCAAACACACAGTCGACAGGGAGACGCACATTCCGCCTCTATAACAGCGGTAGGAGCGGCGACGCTGGCGAAAACAAACATGGCCTCCTGCTCGAACATGCACACACACACACATTTTTGTTATAATGTAACACCGACATGCTGCTGAGGGATCAAGCTCATCGGATTAGAGCATACCTAGATGTTACACAAACTATTCAACTATGTGGAATATAATTGTTTTTTGACAAAATAATACCCGTCGCAATTTCCCAAAGACACAATTGTTGATCCAAAACTCTAAATATTTAGTTTAGCATCATAGACGATGAGGAAAAGAAGCGTATCTTCATCTTCACGCAAATGTTTGGCATTTTGTGCTTTAAAATTACTTAATTATTTTCTGTCTATCTACTTCTTGGTTACTGTAATCGCCTAGTTGTTTCAGGAGTTTACACCTCCACTGACAACTAAATGTGCATTATCTACACTGAATCCAGTCATGTTAGGTTTTCTTGTGTTTAACTTAACACCATGAAGCACGGGGACTTTGTGGTGGCTTTGGTCTTGTGCTTATCACCATGTGTCTTTCATCTAGACAACCTAAAACACACACTGCCACTGTGTGTGTCTGCGTGTGTGTGTGTGTGTGCATGTACAGCAGTTGTAAAAGTGTGTAAATAGGTCTAAGAACCACATTTAACCTCTGTGGGGAAGGGTAAAGAGTTGGGAATGCGTAACAACTGCATAATAAGGGCCATAATAAGTCTCAGTATCTTCCAGTGGTACACGCTGTGGTGACCTTTAGGCATTAGTTGTACAAATACAAAATGCTATTTGGAGCACAGTTTCACCCAATCCCCTGACCAATTACAGGATAGAAAAGGCGGTGTACTGATCATTTCTGTGTAAAAATCCAGTTAATCGCAGCAATAATAATACAATTAAATAATTTTTCTGCATTATCTACTTTTACTTTTGGCAGTTTAAGTACATCATTTTGATAGCTACTAACTTTAATTTCCAATTCAGGACTTTTACTTAAGTATTTTACTTAACGTAACATGCAGTTTTACAGTGTGACATTGCTGTATACTTCCTCCACTACTAATTATGGACCAGCAAACGCCCTTTAATCACAAACACAGACAACCGTGTACATTTATTTCTGGCTGGTCCATTATAGTCAAACAGACTCCCAGATTACAGAATTCCACTGGCGGTTAAAGTTCAGGCTATTGAAACCAGTGACCACTTGATGGCAGTTAGCCTTTATGCAGAATGACAAACCCCTCTGAATCCATGCCCATAAAAATGCCATCAATGATTCAATGAGATGTTTTGGCCCTACAAGCCAAAGCTCGGTGTCACCTAAGACAAATCTGGGAGAAAGTCAGCAAAAACA
Organism: Anarhichas minor; assembly: GCF_050575085.1. Taxonomy (NCBI): domain Eukaryota; kingdom Metazoa; phylum Chordata; class Actinopteri; order Perciformes; family Anarhichadidae; genus Anarhichas; species Anarhichas minor. The sequence continues at coordinate 13,058,373 of NW_027466470.1, read as the reverse complement.
AAAGAAAGAGAGAGAGAGAGAGAGAGAGAGAGAGAGAGAGAGAGAGAGAGAGAGAGAGAGAGAGAGCTGTGTGGGCGCGCAAGTGAGCAAAAGAAATCTGGTGCGGCGGTCCAATAACACGAATAGGTAACCTGGAAGGTGATTAACAAAGGGCAGGGCTATGGTTACAGGTCTTTAAAGTACAGCACGTTCTGTTAAGAAACTCAACGAACTATTTGCTAAACTTTTCCGGGGGAAAAAAACAGTTTAACAGCGTAATCCTTTGAAACTACCTGCGACCTACCTGAGCTCAAATCATTACGCAGCATTTAGCGCTCGCGACTTAAATGTGGTTTCTTCACCTCCTGTGGCAGCTCCATACACTCCTAAATAAACTTACAGTCGTCAACGTAGCGGTGACATTTTAATTGCGTGGCTGCATGAGTTGTTTCATTAACATATAAAGCCTGTTTCCAAGGCTGGGAGGACCAAACTTACATTCTCTTATTCACCGGGGCAAGCTGCCAGTGCATGGCGAGAGAGAAGCCGAACAAACTGCCTTTCTCTCCGTTCTTCCGCTGGACGTTCTCGTCGTCCAGGTTGAACGCCGACAGCCGTCCACATCCCAAGAGAAAGACGACCACCCACAGCCCACAGGTGACCCTGCCCTCCATGAGATCCACTCGAATACAAAAAAAAATCCACTTGACCGGTGAAAGGTGGGTCCTCGCTGAAGGAGGTGCAGAGCGCGACTGACTGCTGGAGGGGGTTGAATGTGGTGCACTTTACTTGCAGCCGCCCCTCCCACTGGACAAGCACACACACACACACACACACACACACACCATCCCACTGTACCTCACATGAGATTGCTTTTTAATCTGATTCATATTGTCAAGTACATTTTTTTTTGTTAGAGTGCTTGGATATCTATTGCCAAGTTTATTTTTGTTTGGAAAAGATCAACACCTTGTTTGTCTGTTTTTCGTTTGCAGCAGATCAACACTGTAATCTAAGCAGGTCAATGATGCCTGAGCCTGAGGCTTTGTCAAAACACATTTGCAGCAATAACATGGTGCTTCAAGCTACCCTGTCATCCTCTGGCGGTAGGCCTCTAAGTATAACACTGTAATAAAGACTTCTGTTTAAACTTGGACACAGGCGCAATCAAAGCATGCGCAAAGTCCTACAGCAGGAAAATATTGGCAAAAATACCTGGTGACACGAGAGCGCTATCTGGACACTTGCTTCACGTTCTCACAGTAGATTGTGTTTACTGACATCCTTGTTAACAAGTAGAAGCAGAGACAACAGGCTGGGAGAGAGAAGAGGGCGAATCTGGTAGTTAGTCAGAAATACCAATATTCCTTTTTGGCTTTGGACAACAGACAACAATAGCAATGTGACCTACAGAGGGACAAATGGAAACAGAGACTGAGATAAAGATACCATTTTTTGACCAAAGGAATTGAAGAGATAGAGATATGCAGCAGTGTGTTTGCAATACAGTAGCTGGCTTCTCCAAAAAACGCGGCCCAGAAATCCAGAGTTGGAAATTAGTCCGAGTTTAGAGTAACAATCCTTTCTGCGTTCTCACTCCGATCGTTACATGCTATCACCACAGGGCCTGTGTCTTCTGTAATGACTCATTGGATGAGTCACAGAGCCAGAAGGACCCCGGAGACCAGACATGGGCACAGACCTGCACATTAACACACTCCCTCACTTGACGGTTTTCAAGGCATTCCATGAGACGCTGACCCAAAGCCTGTCCCCGCAACACAGCATTTCAGCGGACAACGCCGGCTTTGTCTGCACATTGAGAAAGAGGGCTGACAGAAAGGGAGAGGGAGAAACTAACTGCCCACACACAGTATAAAAGGCACAAATAATGGTGGAAGAGGGGAATGCAGAGAGGGGAAATTGGACAGGGGAGGAATGTGGTTCAATGTGCAGGTCTGTTAAGTCTTCCTGATCTCCAGTGAGGATCAGCTGAATCAACATTACTTTTATATCAGATTTTAAATTAACAGGTATAGGAACAAATTGGTGCATTTGATATATATTTGAACTCAAGGAAAGGCTAATTGAATCAGAGGTTCAAAACATGTTCTGGTCGGTCTCGTGTTTGGCAGATATCTAATAAAAATGACTCTTATCTAAAAATGTCCCACTTTGAAGTCGTTGAATTCCTAAATCATGTGACCATCTGCTTGTTGACTCTATTTTTGCATCTGTGTTAAAGTTTTTCCCGTCTAGTTTGGGCTGTTCCAGGTAAGAGCAGCAGCCTGCTGGACAATCACCAGTGGATTTTGGCTCTGTCTGCAGAGGCTCAGAAACAGGAATCGACCGTATCACCGATAAGAACCACAGTTTGTAAAGTGAGGAGTGTTAGTTCTTTCACAATAAACTCCCATGCCCAAAGTTTGTGTGTGTGTGTGTGTGTGTGTGTGTGTGTGTGTGTGTGTGTAATTATGGTAACATATTGACACAGTGACGACTGAAGGACCACCAATTAATCAACGGACATATGACACTTAATCACAGAAAAAACAACATTCTTTATTGTGTTCATGTAATTTTTTCAATCGTCTGTCCTCAGCACCACAGCCTGTCAACATCATTATACCTCATTTTCTTCTTCTCCTCTCTTCTCTTCTCGGGAAAGAAAGGCCACACATCTTACACTTAAACAGACTGAAAGACCACTGCAGTTCCAGTCGAGCATCTGTCTATTGATATTCAGTCATGGTTTTAGTGTAAAGGCACACAGATGCCAAAGAACAGATCAGAATGAAAGAAAAAGTAAGCAAGTAGTTCCCAACATTGAATAAACAAAGATATAATTAATACTGCCAAGATACTTGAGGGCAGCCTGTTAAATGAACCACCATCGAATGATTGGTTAGATGCATATGTCGAAATTGGCTTCCTGATCATTCTATTAATGAATCATTGCTGATGAACTCTGAGTCAGGAGCTGAATGGCACACAAGCATAATTAGTCATTAGTTGCATACATACATTAGCGACTATCAGTGACTGCTTATTTTAAAGAGTTTTAGTTTATCTTCAACAAACAAGAATCCTGATAAAACATTATACATGCACGCGCACACTGCAATTATTTTAATTACCTCTAACCAGAATTGAGAACTGAGTCATGTGTGTGTGCTCCGTGTACAGCATGTTCAGTATTACGACAGCAGAGGAGCACAGACCTCGCCTTGGGTGCTAAAGTAGAGGAATAACAGTGAAAGCAATGTTCTCTGACACACACACACACACACCTAAAATTCAGCGCCTAGACTCGCCCGAGCCACATCCCTTCCTGTATTTGTTCTTAAAGCTCCAGGTACACTAAGGGAAAACAAACGTACACTCACCTGAGGGTGTGGCGAAATGAGCTGAGTGGTAGGATGTGTGTGTGTTTTTATGACACTGTAGAAACATGTAGCCTTGGGATACTGATAAATATACACACACACACACACACACACACAATCAGTTTCACAATCATATTGAACTCCAAACCGGAGATCTTTCACAGCTTACACATCAATGCACTTTCCCTGATCACTTGTGTAAGCCTGTAGATATGTTCAGAGAAGATCATCTCTGAATTAGTTTATGGCTGATTCAGAATCAGTTTAGAGAAATGTATGAAAACTTTGTTAGCTGAAAACCCAGAGTGCCTTCAACCAAAACAGAGGACAGAGGAGGAATGAGTGCTGACGCAGCTTTTCTCAACAAACAGCAGGCCAGTAGGGACATTTTGCCAGGAGTTTGATACCCTTCTCATATCTGTACAGTAAATATGAAGCTACAGCCAGTAGGCAGTTAGCTTAGCATAAAAGCAGGGGCGGGGACAGATAGCCTGCCTAAAATATCTGAAGCTCCCTAGTTATTTAATACTTAACTTTTGATACTAGTTTTTGTATGGATCAAACAGAACATGTAAAAGTGCTGGTAGGCTGATTTTCACACCTTGGCACAGAGTCAAGCTAGTTGTTTCCTCCTGTTTCTAGTTTTTATGCTAAGCTAAGCTAACATGCTGCTGGCTATAGCTGCATATTACCACACAGACATGAGGGTGTTAATCTTGCCATCTAACTCTCTGCAATAAAGAAAATAAGACCCAAATTGTCATACTATTCCCACTAGGAGGACATTACAAGTACATTCCTGAACTCACAGCTCACAGTTCTAATTCAAAGGTATTTTTTAAATATCTTTTCTTCAGGTAATCATGAAAAAACATAAGTTGTACAACTGAATCTACATGACCCAATAATGTTGAAATAATACAAATCAAACAAAGAGACTTCCTGGTCTAATGCATTTTAATACCCATAAAATTTCTGCTTTAATCTGCTTTAATTTCTGAATAGCTGTCCTCAGACCAAAGGACGTTGTTGATAACATTGAGGACATATAAGCGTGGTGAGGACAATGTCCTGCAAAACAGAAAGAAAGCAAAGCTATGGTAAGCAAGCAAGTGACATTGTGGGGACAGATGTCTAATTTACATCCCCTATGTGGTATCTCATATTCACATGTTGTATGCTGTAACAAATCCTTTACCCCTCTTGATGAGTGTATTGATTACAGTCAATAAGGTGTAATTGATGTCTTCTCTTGCCAAGCAGTGCTGTAACACCGTCGGGACAATTGCAACCCCCCTTTGTACATTTACCTCCTGAGTTAAGGTTGTGTGTGTGTGTGTGTGTGTGTGTGTGTGTGTGTGTGTGTGTGTGTGTGTGTGTGTGTGTGTCAGGCCAGCCCTGGCCAGAGGATGTAATGTGAGATGGCAGGAGTTGTGAGAGGGGTCCCGGTGTTGCTGGGTCCAGGTGTGCTACAAAGAGATGTAAGCTAACCTGAGGGAGGTGCACAGTGAGAAAAGTTGACTTCCATTCTGTTCAGTTCCCCCTGACAGAGTCCTGTTGGTGGTGGATGTTTGTCTCAACACATACAACATCATTCTTACAGGTTTTCACTTGTAAGGGAATGTGCCACATTCCATTGAAATCAGGTGCTCTGTATAGTTTTATTGTTTTTCCTCTCTTCTCAACTCTGATGATATAATGCATTTTGAATTGTGTCTTCAACCCTTAAAGGTTCTCAATACGTGGTTTAGATCATTTCTATTGCCTCCACATGGCTCTCAACATGGCGACTGACAGCACCAACAGTGCAAACAACATTACTCCACAAATGGTAGTTTGCTGCTCTAATGCTCTGAAAATCATCTTGAGAACCTTTAATTTAGCTTTTAGCCGAAAATATCTGCCACATTGAAGTCACAATTTAACTCCCACCACCCACACACACACACACACACACACATATCTCTCTCTGACAGTAGTGAAACTGTAAAGTTTATTTGATGATATATATATTTTTTAAAAGCCATGGTGACCAGGCTATAATACAAGTTGAGACTGGCTGGGACAATAATGGAAGGGTTGTAAATATGGCTCTCCCCTCTCTTTTGAGAAAGACAGTAAAGTCCAAATTGCTCCAGTAAAGTGGTCTTAGTGGCAAACAGTAAAATACTGTGACTTGTGTAGCGCCCACGTCAGTGTGCAGCAGCTGGAAAATAAAACAACTGCTGACATCATAATCTATCTATGGGCACTCATTACATAGCAATGAGCAAACCAAATATAACAGAATATCATTACCTGCAGATCTATCTCACCTGTCTTCCTACATGTTAACAGTGCCCAGCCCCTCCCTGCTAAGAAGACATAATGAGGCCAACCTGTTTGCACATCGCTTGATTAAACTGCTGAGAAGCTGATTTACCGCAACATCCCAGTCAAAACAGCAAATAGAACAGACAAACGAAAGAAGCTTGTGTGATTTATACGCCTTAATGGATAATGTATCAAGTAAACCAAAACATTGGACTGAAAGTAATCAAGCAGACACAAACTGTTAGTGTTGGGGAGCAGGGCTTAGTGAAGCGGGAGAAGGCAACCTTTTCACAGTGAATTTAATGTCATTAATTTAACAGAAATACGGATAAATTATACTACACGTATCTTCCTTTTTTCAGTGTGATACTTAATTGTTAAAATCTTCAATTATTTGTTGGCCAAAAAATATATATAGTTATTTTCATGAAACAAAAGAGTGAATACATCCAAAATATCATAATCAAAATATAGCAGAAACAATACAGTATAATAAGGAAATATTACTATAAATCTACCACTTCAACCACAACTCTAATATGGGGAATGTGCACACACACACACACACACACACACACACACACACACACACACACATACATACATACATACAGAGAGCTCAGTTACTATTGTTGAAAATATCTTTGGTCTGTAGGAAGGAACATAGTCAAAGCAGGAAAGCTAAATGTGATGTCTGTCACTCATCAACTTCTCTGTTCTCTCATCAAGACAGGAAACTTACATCAATATCACATATATCAAATGAAAGGATTGTCTATCAATGACAATGACATTAATATCATCGGCACTGCAAGTCTTTGTTGTGGTGAAACCTTTCTGAAATAGATCAAAGAAATGAGGGAGGGCTTTCCTTGAGGAATAAAGCTTATCTGATCCTAAACAAATAACTCTCTCTCGCTCACACACACACACGGCTAAAAGGGTATTGCTCTGAGCTGCATAACTTGTTTTCTTCTGGTCCAAGCACTGCAATAGAGGACATTGTGCCAGGCAGTGAGCACCAGTGTGTGTGTGTGTGTGTGTGTGTGTGTGTCTATGGGAATCTCACAACACAACAGAGGCAGACAGTCTATTTATCATTGACCTTTTAGCGCTGCCTCGGGTGATGTTTACCATCTACACGCGCGCACACACACACACACACACACACACACACACACACACACACACACACAGCACCTCTGCTCTTATTTTGGCAGTCTGCTGCAGTTGTTTAGAGTCAGGAAGGGTGTCAAAGGAACAAAGAGACACAGAAGCCAAAGAGGTACATACAGTAAACAGAGCTACACACTGGGATAAGTGGATGGCGTCCTTATCTGTGGTCTGGGAGCACCAAAACACTCCCCCAAAATATTTCCACAGTGTTAAAAAGACAAAAAAAAAACATTCCTCGCAGTGAAAGACTCAAGAGGTCAAACGAGAAAGTTTCCGCCTTGTAAGTGTCAATCAAGAGGGAGCCCTCCCTGCGCCAGTCTGGTGACTCGAGTTTACAACTGAGTGTCACACACACACACACACACACACACACACACACACACACACACACACACACACACACACAAATGCATTCTTGCACATTAACTGTAACTTGTGACACACATACTCTATGTGGCCGAATTTGACACCAAAACATCCTTCATATAAATGTCCACGGAAGCATGTTCCCAGGGTCCTATGTTCCCCAGTTTAATATCCTCTTAATGTGACACATAAAGGACACCTTGAAGGTTTCTTTTGTTCTCAGCTATGTTTTTTCCCTCAGTCAGTCAAAGGTTCTGTGTATGTTTCAGTAAGTCAGTGTGTTGAAAACACCGCCCTACAGCCAAAAGCCTACTTTTGTAATACTTCTTGAAACCTGCACCAGGTAAGAACGTTTTTTTTTTTAACTTTAGACATTGATATCTCCACAGCAGCTGAACAGATTTATTTTTTGTTTTTATCATTCAAACTGCATTTGAAATGTCAAACCCCCTTCGTTCTTTTGCAATTTGAACTGTAAATATAGCCTTTATCAATATCTTACAATGTTAGTTCATATCAATGGACACATGCGCAAAATACAACGCCAGACTCAAAACAGAAGAAAAGCAACAGAACAACTATGTGAGGACATAATTTCAGGTTGAGGTTCAATTTACCGTTATCTCTTACCTTTATATGCACTGATTACAACAAGTACAGATACAATGCAGACAGTAGAATAGCATAGGCTACTTGGATGCAAAAAACAGATGAGTGTGTGTGTAAATCCTTTTAAAATCCCTAAGAAGACAGATGTTAAGTGTGTATTATTGTTATATTTAGGGGATGTAGAGCTGGAGAACAAAGGATCCTGGGAACATAAGGATGACCCCAATGTGCCCCACTTTGGTCCAGACTGAAATGTGCCAATATGTTAAACTAAAATAGTAAACATGGTTAACATTATACCTGCCAAATATTAGTATTGTCATTAGCGTTGTCATTGTGAGTGTTAGCATGCTGAAATGAGCATTTAGCTCAAAGCACCACAGCTCCTATACACTGACTCACATGCTAGCATGCCTGTAGTCGTGTTACACGCAGAGTTTGGCAACGAAAAAAGAGTGGATAATGAAATAACAAACATGAAGAAACAAAATGAAAGGACATTAAGAAGGTAGAGCACTGTGAGTAGCTGCGTTCAGACCACGATCTTGACCAGATGAAAAGTTGTGTGTAGGAATATTAAAGTGATTTTTCTGTTGTTTGCCTCATTTCCTGCAGGTCTATGATGAAAACAAATACCCATCACCGCAAGGATTTCCATGAAGGTGTTTACTCACTCGACATCACCCTGCAGCTGCTTGTCCCGGCACAGTGCATGTTTGATCCCATAAAACAATCTCAGCTGTTTTTGCTTGGCCTTCGGGTGCTTTGACTCAGTGCAGAGAGGGTTACTCGGTTAAATTCAGTACATATGTGTCAGAGGGATCTGCCTCTACAAGTCTGAAAACAATACTTTGCTTTACTAATGCCACAATCGTACAGGTCACCAAGGAAAGCAAGAATTCCTGTGGAGCTCCTCAGTGAGATACCAGCTAAGTGTGATATATCACAGTCTCAGTCTCACACACACAGGGACGTAGGTGTGCACACCTGGAATGTGGGAACACATTAATCTACTCATCCAGTAGTTAGAGAACAACTGACCACATAGACAGTAAATATGTTAACAAACACACACACACACACACACACACACACACACAGAGAAGTGTCCTCACACATGCTGGAATGAATGAGGAATGCAGATATGAACTTCACATGTATCGTCAGCATGGTAAAGATTATGTTAATATTGTCGGAATGAATCGTGAAAAAGTCATTTTGCAATAAATTCTGAGTGTAAAAAAAGGCGTGAAGTGTCCCATGATGGCACTATTTGTACCATCATGAACTTTTTACCCAATGTCATTGGAATAGTTATGAAGATATCCTGCTAACTAACAGCCAAACAGGAATAAAAACATAACCTTCTTTAGCAGAAGTAATGACAATCCACAGTCATAAGCAACAGAAGCGCATCATATATTTTAAATGGTGGGCGTGTTATTTGAAAATCAAATACCAAAGAACAGACAAGGATTTACAGGAGAGCAGGAATGAGTCCCAACATGCAGGAAAAGGAGAGGCAGAAGAGAAGATTCATGACTACAGTCCAACACCTCACCCCGCCACTCCCTGCTCCTCCCTAAGACTCTTACCACCTCTACTCTCCCTAGCTTCTGCTCTATCTTCACTTTCTCTCCTTCTTGCTGACAAAACCTCTGTCTTTTCAGATTTTTATGTTTCAAATTGAATGAATCATATGCTGGTAGAAGGCCGTCAAGAGTTGTTTTTACTTACTCCTGATTCACAAGAAACACACACTCCTTCAGACACGCACCCTAAAATGAAATGGGGAGTAATGCATTGCTTCAACAAGATGCAAAAAAAAAAAAAGACACTTAGTTTGGTATTCAAGAAGGTCTTTCTTTACAGTTTTAAATTTTGACTTTGTCTCTCAAGTTTAATAAAACCTGAATAAATAACCAAGTAATCCTTATCATCATATGTATTGCATCATATGTGAATCATTTCCTGGCTGGACATGACCAGGCTCCTGAGTAACCCATCCACCTTTATTTGTCTAATCCTTACTGCCTCACCCACAAACTGGCACTGGCTTGAGTGCGCACACACACACACACACACACACACTCAGAGAGTACATTGGCAGGAAGTGAAAACACACCCAGTAGGCTGGAATCCAATTTCTCTGCCTATGCATTTTTTTCCCTCTGCTTCACTTCACCATATTCAGTTACAGACGCATTAAGGAGTATTATTACAAAACCATAAAGTTTACATTTCTCCACACAGCACTGTGGACAGAACTCTTAAAGGACTTGACAAAGGTTGTAGGAGAAGAATTTGATCACTCACGTACTGCACATTGTAATCTAACTTTAATGTAAACTAACAAGCCAGTAATTTGAGCTCTAAGTGTCAGGTAACAAAAAGGAGGTGAGAAAGAGCTTTGTGAGATACTGGATTGCATGTTCTCTTCTTTATCAAATCCACCTGTGGACAAAAGATATAGTTAAGAGGAATAGGAATAATAGACCAAAAGGGTGATGCTGAGTGGAATTTACAACCCCCGCGCAGCATTTTTGTCCTCTAGATTGTGCAGATGTCATTGTTCAGCATGTAAGCTGCACTGAATCACTCGATCATGCTTGGTAAACTGAGTCTGGTGGTAGTGTGAAAAGCCCTCGTCATGTTGGGCAGTTGATAATCAAGTTGGCCTCAGCCCCTGGGAGCAGACGTTACAAAACAATTCATTATTGACACTTGGTTTAGATTAATCTAAATGTGCTTTCCACTTATGGTTATGGGCCATAAACAGATTAGAGATGGTCAGATGTGGTGTGTTGTGCTGCAGCCCGTTATGAGTGACATGAGGGAGGATGTGGAGCCTGTGCTTGCTGCAAGGTCCAATGTATTAGTGTTTGCTGCCACCTACTGGCTACACTTGATGACAGTCACTTTCCAAGAGTCACTTCTCCACTGACCTACACTGCAGTCAGCTGACCTTACAGAGTGCGCACTGTTGCATACAGTAAGCATTGAACGGGACACACGTCTTCGTCATAACATTACACCTTGAACTTAGACCCTCTTGCTCAGAGGATTGTGGATCAGGATAGCCAGCAAAGCTAGCTGGCATGCATTCTGAAACAGCAATAGGATGGAGGAGGACATCCTGATATGTTTGGCATTCTGCATTTTTGTATTAGGACATACCTGTGAGTTCCAATACCCATACTACTTAGTATGCAAGAAGAGATTTAGTATGTCCCAAATCTAAAAATTTGATTTGTTTTTTGACAACAAAAAATAACAAGGACTTGGAATTTTACAGCACAATTAAATACCTTGTAGTGTAGAGAACGCTATGAAACATTCAAACAATGATGGAGTGAGATAAATATAATCAAACAGCTAAATTTGTACACAAAATTTGGACTCATGACCTCAGTATTTCTAAAATCCTTGCCATGGTCTTGTGTTGCTCCCATTTAACTGTTTTAAGTCTCTCTTAATTGGCATAAATCACATTTAGCTATCATGGGCTTCATTAAGGATCACACAAATCTGAGTGTTGACTCTACAAAAAAAACAAAAAACTGCCTAAACTGGCCACCAGCTGATAGGTTAGCAAAAGAACAGACTGAGATTTGAAGAATATTGGGATCTCTTATAATGACAATATAAACACTCACGACATGCATAGATCTCTACTTCAGCAATTAGATGCAGCAGCAGCCACGTCTTCCTCTGTACATGTGCTCCTCAGTCTTTTAATAAACGTTTCAGGTAGAAACAACACGCTCGTTTTGAATATCTCCAGGTGAATCACTACTCAAGTTCTTGTCACAGTGTTTTGTTATCTCAGGTAGCTTGAGGTAAAGAGATTTCTAACAGCTGGACATCAGTTAGATTCCTTCAGGTCACATGTGTTGCTCTCTTCTGGCAGTTTAGTGAGAATATCCACTCCGTCAGATGTGATGACCACAGTGTGTTCAAACTGAGCAGACCTGCATGAATGTCAATTAAGAAAACACACGTAAGATTTTAAAGGAATAGTTCAACATGTGGGGAAATATGCTGATTCACACTTTTGAGAGTGTGAGATTAGAAAATACATCCATGTTGTGTCTCATTCGGTTAAAATCCACACACAAACAGTAGTGTAAAAACAACTATGTGTGGTTTTATGGGCTTTTACTTGATGCCGGATGGGAAACCATTCGGTCGGATAAAAAACGAGATATTTCTGTTTGTCCACCACGTACCGCTTATCGTCTGCAGACACTGCGGTCCACTTGTCCTTCAGGATCCTAAACTCTGCCGACCCCTCCATCAGTATGGGCTCTACAAATCAACAGACAATATCAGCCCCACGTTCATACACAGGGGCATCTTAGTGTGTGTGCAAAAACATGAAAAAGTGAACTTGCCTATTGTGAAAGACATCCCTTCATCCATGGTCATGTCATTGTCGTTAGCTGAAAATAAAGAGAAAAAGAGAATTTTCTTCATTAATTACAAAGACCCTTTATCACATGACCATGGTTTCCATCTCAGTTTTCAGTATCCTTGTCTCACAAACTTAACTAGTCTTGTGAGTCTCTTCTGCTCACAAAGCTATCAATACCCCAGAGTCCATTAACATTTACAGTACAATGACTATTGCAGTATGCCATAGACATTATATTAAGACAGTCCATACTGGATTATAAGGAAGCCAAACGATCCCACAGAAAGTATTGACAAACGCATAGTATACATGCACACAAACACACGTGTGATGCACACAAGGGCAGGTGCTCCTGTCCCAGTCTCTGCTGGCCACAGAGCCAAACTTACCATGGTGCCAGATCTCAGGATGGCAGTGGAAGCAAGAACCTATTCCATGTCCAATGAAATAAGGACACACTTGAAAGCCACTGGCGTGGGCGATTTCACTGCCAGAAGAACAAAAAAGTATTAGTTGGCAACAGTGAATGTAATTATATGGTATGTATGTTTTTGTTTACATGTAATTATGTATGTATGTGTGTGTGTGTGTGTGTACCTGATAGTGTTTCCTATAACACAGAGCTGTGCACCCGGCTTGCAGGCAGCGATGGCCTCATCTCGGCAGCGCCTGGCAGTTTCCACCAATCGCTGCCCGACCTCATCCACCTGGCCAATCAGGAAGGTTTCTGAAGTGTCGCCATGGTAACCATCTAAATACACCTACCGTGACGAGGGCAAAGGTCAGTCACGGGCGCAGCATTGTTCTGACCGGCGAGTTTGTTTGTGTGTTCGGCAACAACTCACAGTGACATCGACGTTGACGATATCTCCGTCTTCAAGTTGCCGACTGCAGGACACCGGCATATAACAAATTAATGCTGCATACACAGAGAACCCCTCACGTTTTCAATAAATGTACAACTTTTGCGTAATAATACCATTAATGCTGGGCGTCAACATAGCACCTTACCTTTTAAACATACAGTATATTTCTATATTTTGTATTTATTTATCTAAGAAGACAAATTGTCCAATAATGACATAAGAGGATAAGAAACAGTTTACAAACTTCTCAACCAAGTTCATCATCAAAAGTTTCTATAAAAAGGTCCAACATTTAACAGCAGTTTGTTACAATGTGTAAATGTGTTTTACTTTTGAGGTAAAAGTTATTATCTCAGTGGCCATGTTTATTTTCCCATTGGTAGAATATCATTTTGGCAGGAAACAAAGAGAAAACCTTGAACAACAAAACTGTAAAAAACAATTCATCTTAATTTATATGGCTTGTGAGTTACTTTTAATGTATGTATGAGTAGATGTCCTGCACATTTACCTGTCGGGGATGCCATGGCAGACCACGTTGTTCACAGATGTGCAGACTGACTTGGGGAAACCCCCGTATCTGAGAGGGGATGGGTAGGCATTGCACTTGATTGTCTCTTGGTGCACGATGAAGTCTATTTCATCCGTTGTCATACCCACCTGGAAGTCGCAGGTCAAAATCGATATGTTGCTTTTGATGACACGTAAGCACAAACATTACGTGTAGTGATGAGGCGCTTACCCTCAGACAGCGTCCAGCTAGTAGCAGTACATGTCTGGCTAGCTGACAGGCTCTGGCGAGGCCTTCGATCTGCTCTTGGCTTTTGATCTCTATGTAGTTTGGCCATTCTGGGATCAGTCTAGTGTTTACATAGTCAGGCCGCACAATGTGCTACAGTCAGAGAAGAGAGGAAAGACAGAATGAGAAGGGTGGCACATATTGTTGTCCCAAGGCTTCATATAAAATCTGGAGTATGAGGTACTGTACCGTGGGCACTGCATAGGCAGGCTTAACAGTAGCTGGGCGAACTATGTCAGAACTTTTCCACTTCCTCCAGAAGAAGTGGCGATGTTGCGGACACAGTAGGGCTTTTGGGGGACCGCAGCTTCTTAAAGAACAAACTCTCCGCAGGAAACCCCCCAGTCCTGGTGAAAAGGAGAGCAACGGAATGAAGAAGAGAGCTTTCTCTGTCACAGAACTTTTTTTGCGAATAAATGGCAGAAAGGTCATTCTTATGTTGAGCCCCAGCCCCCCTCACCAGTGCTCTCTTTTTAGTCAACTGAACAACAATGAAAATGTGTATCCAACCAAGGCTGGTGAGAATATGTAACAACAAGTAACTGCATGGGGTGTCCTGGTGACCCCATCATTCCCAGTTCGAGTCTGCACAATGAACTTTGTAGCATTCGGTCCCTCTCTTTCACTATCCAATAAAGGCACAAAATGATATGGGAATAAAATAAAATAATACATGTTACTACAGGTCAGATCTACAGGCACAAAGATACACACAAAAGCAGTCCCCGACCGGATACACAGATTAGCCTGATTTAGCTATACCTAGCAAGCTAACAGATGTCAACACACAGCCTCGTCATGTACAAAACATTATGTTTCAATACACTTTTTTAATACGTAGTTCGTTTTTACGTTGGGCGAGAACAAGAGTGGTCCGACCTGCCGCTCATCACAGCTGTCTACCTGAGTTTTAGGTTAGTACCTGCTGATCTTGTTGCCAGTCCCACGGAACAGTGAGCCGCCATGTTCTTTTATTGGTGGTCACGTGGTGTAGACGCCACGTGATGCATGACTCACAACTACAACAGCTACATTAGTATTCCTGCACTCCCCAGGCCAAATGAAGAAATATAAAGGCGTCATTTTTTTGTCATTACATTTTTTCCTATTAATTTATACTTTTACAATACCTCTTCCAGCAGGTGACCTCACAGCGATTTTTAAAATCACATAACACATGGCTAGAGCTGTAGTGCAGGGAGTGGAGACACTGTAATAGGTCACTGCCTTATCAGTGACAACAAACACTGTTGACATCTGGATAGCTCAGGTCAATGAGATAGTGTGTTGTTTATTTTTGTGCTGAGAAAGATTTTAATAAGTAGCCTCAACCTACTAGTGGTAGTAGCAGCAGTAGAAGTAGCAGTAATAGTATGACAGTATTAGCAAATTACTATTTTGTACTAGCAGCATAAGTAATAGTAATAGTTGTAGTAGTAAAGCAACATTTTGAGGTGAGGTGATTTTACTTTACTTTGATATTAGTAGACTGGAATAGAGTATTTCCATTTGATGCCAGTTTATACTTCTACTTCACTGCATTTTGGAAGTCAATGTTGTACTTTATACTACAACATCAGTTATGATAGTTATTTGTACTAGTCAACTAATACATTATGATGTATAATACAGATTAAGCTACCCAGCAGTATTTTTTACTCCTTCCACCACAGGTAGTAGTAATAATACTAGTATTCATGGAGAAGAGAGCCTGCAGGTTCCATACAAAAGTTTGTGAATCTATAATTTCACATCAGTGCAAACACGTTTACATCAGCTTCAGTGTATGTGTGTGTGTGTGTGTGTGTGAGAGAGCGAGAGAGAGAGAGAGTGCATGCGCGCAGAGAGACAGAGAGAGAGAGAGAGCATGCGCGCAGAGAGAGAGAGCATGCGCGCAGAGAGAGAGAGCATGCGCGCAGAGAGAGAGAGAGAGTGCATGCGCGCACGGTACTTGGATGCGGTCGTGCTCGCGCTACTACTCACGTTACACGACGCGTCCGAGGGCGTACGTCTGCGCCTTCCTCGCTCACTGTGCGTGACGTCGAATCAGCATGGCGGTCAAGGTGACTTCGGCATCGCTCTCTCAGCGATTTTCAACCCTCTGCTTTAACGTGTCTGCGTGTCTTCTGCTCGTTTTCGTGTGTGTGTGAATGACCCAAAGCTAGTCCTCCCGGTGCAGCCCGAGGCAGGGTGTCTCTGGCGCGGTGTCCTCCTCCGTGGCTGTAGCATCACTGGGCTAGCTGTCGCACCGGTTGGCCTTGATGAGACACCCACAACCTCGAAGTTAGCGAGATAACGCTAAACCGCTGTCGGATTGTTGTTACTAACCGCGATACGACCACAAACACTAGCTTAACGTGGCATCTTTTTACAGCAGCCGTCTGCAGATTCAAAGCTTAACATGTCGCTGCATCGCGTTGTGTCCTCTTCATACGTGTAGTGTGTGTGTTTGCTAGCCGGCGACCCAAGTGTAACAGTAGTTTGAGCTTGAAGCAGCTTGGTCGGTGGTTTCGCTTGCTGTCTTGCTCAACGAGAGTCTTGTTGTCCGGCTGTAGTCGTTTAACTCTGATTGTGTCTGTTGTGTGTCTCCTTCACGACAGTGGACGTTTCAAGGAGACAGAAGCCCAAAGCAGCTAGCTTGTTTTGGTTCATGTTATGTGCAGTACCCACCGCCTGCAGGACTTGCTTTGAACACGAGCCTTATTTGTGGGGATGTAAAAAACGCATATTGTCAAATAATGCCATGTGTTATTTTAGGTGCAATCTACCAAACGTGGGGACCCAAGTGAGCTGAAATCAATCTTCCAGAAGGTAAGGTCTGCACAGATCTGATCCTATCAAAGTCAAATGTTTCTTTGGTCAATGTCAGATTACGCATGTATGTATGTATGTATGTATTTTTATACGTGTGTGCTCATCATGTACATATCCATCAGATGTATTTGTGAGCTCTCCGTGTAGCAAACAGCTCACCCAGGACTGTGTTCACTTTGGGTGAAATGAGCTTGTCGGTCTGTCATGGGGTTTGAATTACAGCATTAGCCACACAGCTAAAAGTCCAGCACAGACGCCTGTTGTTACATTACAGCACACATAGCTGTAACCGAATAGTTTGTCAGTGTTTTTATTCATCAGTTAGCCTAATATTTATTTGTCAGACGGGAGACTTTAAACATGATTGTGCTTCACAGTTGATGAGTCAGCAGCAGCTGTGAGAGGAGTTTCGGGTTCAGTTCTGCGAGAGAATCGCTGCTTTTCTCAATTTCAATCTGCTACAATCTCCATGACATGTTAAGGGATTGTGTTGCAGTCTTTTCGAGGCAAAGGCCAATGCTCTATACACACTAGGTACTTTTAATCAGAGGGCCCAGGGTTCAAGTCCCTGTTCAGGCTGAAATGTCAGTTTTGCTGCTTCTAGAACAGCACAAGCTTTTGACTTCATTCAAGGACCTGAATGTTGTACTTGTCGGATCAGAGAGCACAGCGTCACTCCAGTGCTCATGCCATGTATATACATATTTAGTAATGTCAGAGGAGGCAAACTCGGAGTACTCTTGTGCATGACCATGATATGTCAAGTGAGCGATAGGTTAACCTTCACTCTGCTCCACTGTGCGGTGAGTGTGCCAGCAGTTGCCGGCACCCTGATGGATCAAATAGCTCTCAGGCTAAAAACAACAGAGCACGTGTTCCTGCTCAGCGTGTAACTCTGACACGCCACCCCACAACCGAAATAACACTGACCTTTGTTATT
Organism: Anarhichas minor; assembly: GCF_050575085.1. NCBI lineage: Eukaryota > Metazoa > Chordata > Actinopteri > Perciformes > Anarhichadidae > Anarhichas > Anarhichas minor. The sequence continues at coordinate 13,040,711 of NW_027466470.1, read as the reverse complement.
GAGGTGCAGCTCGAATCACCAGCAAACTTTAGTAAAACGACCAATGACAGAGCTGAAAGGAGAAGTGAATGTGTTGTAGCGAGTAAAACATGCACCTTATAGTGTTGTATGACGTTCACACAGCTTGTGACACTATAGTACATATCATACTCAACCCTCATGCCTTTGACCAAACAGCTGATTTGTCATGCTATTGATGCGTCATCTCCAGGTGATGTAGAAGGTGCCCACACTTTCTGAAGATGATTGGAGGTTTACAGCAATGTTTGTTCTGTAGTTTGAATAAAACCGCCCACATTTTCTGTGGTTATTTAACTGTGTATAAGGAACAGTTGTTGTAGTTGTTTATTAAATATAGTCTGGGTTAGGTATTGATGCTGGTGTTGTCTTTGGTCCCCTCAGTATGCCAGTGTAGCAGACAATGATGGAGAGAGGTTTATGACCCCAGGAGACTTCGTCCAGAGGTATCTAGGACTACACACGCAGATCCACCACAACCCCAAAACTGTACAGCTTATCGCTGCTGTGGCCGACACCACAAAGGACGGGTATGTACTGACACACACACACAGATTATCATTACTAATTGACAGTTTATTGAGCCATGTCTGATATGTACTTGCCATTATTTACATTTAAAGATAAGATAAAACTGCCAATGACTGCCATTTCCCAGATTGTTTGTGCATGCATGTATGTGCACACATTCAACTGATTAAGTGACTTAGTGTGTAGATCCGCTCAGAAACTTTAGTATCGAATGTGCTTTTTTTACACAGAAATGAGCTGTAAGTCATTTGCTGCCTGGCCTTTCATTTAATACCAAAACATTTTACAGTTTATGTTTGCATATCTTTTTATATCAGCGGAAAACTGTCTAAAAGAACAAAGAAAATGTTTTTTTTGTGTGCGTGACTTCTGTGAACTAACACTGTATGATCTGATCTTTGCTTCATTCCAACATCTTTGATGTGTTTTGTTTAACAATATATAAAATGTTTTTTTTCCTCTTCCACCACATGTACAATGGCAGGCTGATCTCGTTCCAGGAGTTTGTAGCATTTGAGTCGGTGTTGTGTGCGCCCGACACGCTCTTCATAACAGCCTTCCAGCTGTTTGACAAGACTGGAACCGGAAACATTTCCTTTGGTATGTGTCTTCACACACACACACACACACACACACACACACACACACACAGCTTTACGTTATGGCATTGAGATTATATGATTTAATTATTGTTGTATCAAAATTTGTCCGGATGATGAATTATTATGCTTTATTGTGCTTTTGCTGCAGAGAATGTCCGGGACATCTTCAGCCAGACCACAGTGCACCACCACATCCCCTTCAACTGGGAATGTGAGTTCATCCGTCTGCACTTTGGGCACGACCGCAAGAAACGCCTCAGCTACCTGGAGTTCACCCAGTTCCTGCAGGTGTGCTGATTACACACACACACACACACACACTGATCAGCGTTTGATTGCTTTTTCTCTACTTTTCTTACTTTATTTGTCTTTTTCAAGTTCCACTACATACTATATTTACGCACAGCGTCGCCGTGTCGTGTTTTTAGGAGCTGCAGCTGGAGCATGCACGGCAGGCGTTTGCCCAGAAGGACAAAGGGAAGAATGGCGTCATCTCCGCCATGGACTTCAGTGACATTATGGCCACCATCAGACACCACATGCTCACACCGTTTGTGGAGGAGAACCTTGTCTCTGTGAGTGCATGGACAGCTTTCTGACAGTAATTTGAACAATTTTCCATGAGGCCGTAAAATATTCAGTTCTGATTGACTTGAGGAGGATTGTTATTTTCAGATAAACACAGCTCTGGTTGTTCTAAATTCCTTTTTTATAATTGGAAGCTCATTCATCTTAGTTTTTACAGAGCAGCAAACTGTTTCAAGGCGAACAGGGACGTAAAGTTTTTCCATTTAACCGACCTTTAAAAACAGTACTTGTGTTTTGTTCACTGGCTAGTGGCAATATAATCCACTCTGACCTGTTGGGTTCAATGAACACACTCAACAGTAAATCATCCTGTGCTTTGCATGTTGGGTTAAGAGCCTTAAAGGATAATACTGGTAATTTTCAACTTAATTCTGCTGCATTTCTAATTGTAATAATAAGCTTAGCTCAGGCTCTTCATTGTTCTCTTGCAATAGGTGTGTCATACATTCCCACATTAATCTCCCTGACACATCTTGACAGGGAAACCTGAAGCCCAGGCTATAATAAAAGAAATGCGCTGGACAATATAACCATTAAAGTAAAGGAGTACAGTTACTCCTTAGCCCTCGCAATAAAAGAAAAAAAAGGTACAGTTTAAATTTAAATATGGCAATATTGAGTAATGTATGAAACCTGTGGATCTTGCTTTCTCATTGAGAGTTGAATATAAGAAACCAAAACGTATTGTTTATAGTGAAACCAGTACCTGTGCCTTTCTTCTGCCAGGCTGCGGGTGGCAGTACCTCTCACTTGGTCAGCTTCTCCTACTTCAACGCCTTCAACGCCCTCCTGAACAACATGGAGCTGATTCGCAAGATCTACAGCACGCTGGCTGGCACGCGGAACGACACGCTCCTGACCAAAGGTGCACAGATTCACTGTGCTCCCGTTATTGTCCCGTTGTGTCTTTGACTTCCAGCCAAAGATGTTGCATGGGTGTGTCAGGAGTGTGTTATTGTAAAAGATTATAATCTGGTCTCTCTCTCTCGCTCTCTCTCTCTCTCTCTCTCTCTCTCTCTCTCTCTCTCTCTCTCTCTCTCTCTCTCTCTCTCTCTCTCTCTCTCTCTCTCTCTCTCTCTCTCTCTCTCTCTCTCTGTGCAGAGGAGTTTGTTCATGCTGCCAACAGGTTCGGTCAGATCACTCCCATGGAAATTGACATCCTGTACCAGTTGTCAGGCCTGCACTCCCCCTCCGGGTAACACTCACTCTGATACTCCGTTAGATGCTTTGCTGACATTCATTGAAGGATATTATGATGACAATGATGCAAATAACAGGAAATAAACCCATGTGTATCAGGCGCCTGAATCTTGCTGACATTGAGAGGATTGCTCCACTAGAGGAAGGATGTCTGCCTCATCACCTGGTTGAAACCCAAAAACAGGTAGGATGATTGTGGCAGTCGGTTATGTGAAACTCCTAATTTGCGATAAAATTGATGTCATTGTCAGTGATGTTTTTTTTTTTCTTCCCATCAGGCCCATGGGGACAGTTCCAGGCCTATTTGGCTCCAGGTTGCAGAGTCTGCCTACAGGTTCTCCCTCGGCGCCATCGCCGGAGGTGAGTTATCCTGTGGCCGGAGGCAGAATGCAGCCTGATGGACACAGCCACATCCGATATGTCTAATTCATATCGGATGTTATTAAGTCTGATTTTGTGTGTGTTTATCTCAGCTACGGGAGCGACGGCAGTGTACCCCATCGACTTGGTAAAGACCCGTATGCAGAACCAGAGGTCCACTGGGTCCTTTGTTGGAGAGCTGATGTACAAGAACAGCTTTGACTGTGCTAAGAAGGTGCTTCGCTATGAGGGCTTCTTCGGCTTCTATAGAGGTAAGCCAGAAAGGCACCTGTGATGTTCCCCCGTGTGCAGTCGCACCACCAGTGATTTCTCCTTTAGTGTCTTTTATTTGATTCATTCATCTTAGCCGTGTGTTTCATCTTTCTCCACTTTTATATTGCTTTTCCTCTCCATGCCAGTCATTTCTTGAACAACATATCTGTATGTATTTTGGATTTCTCCTCTCTTGCTACTGTCTGCACAGTAATACTAATGAGCCCTGATGCTCTACAGGTCTGGTGCCTCAGCTTATAGGTGTAGCGCCTGAGAAAGCTATCAAACTCACAGTGAGTACCTGCCCTCACCAACACAACGCACAACCCTCCTGCACTTCAATTTCACTTTGCATGCACACTTATAATGTTCCATTGGTAAAAATGATTTATTAATGAGCTTGAAAACACATGAAAATGTAAGGATTTAAACAACATAAAACAAAAGGGGTCCATAAAATGACAAATACGATGAGAAGTTAAATTAAGTAAATATTTAAAATCGAATTGAAATTTAATAGGATGAAAAGTACGACATTAGGGGAATCTACAACGGCAAGATGAAAATGAGGGAGGGATTTTTATCATTACTCTGAATGGTCTTTGCTTGTGTCCCACAGGTGAATGACTTGGTGAGAGACAAGTTCACCAACAAGGACAACACCATTCCTTTTTTGGCTGAGGTTGTGTCTGGTGCTTGTGTAAGTACCATATCCCCAAACACTTTTGTATCTGTCTGTGAATGCATCCATGAACACTAGATAACAACGAATGCAGTCAGGTGTTTGAGGGCGTTACTTTTTAATGGCCTTAACAACTAACTCGTGCATGCAGTCTGTTTTATCTGTTGTATTAACCGTCTTGCAGAGCTCCTAACATCTAACATCAGACAGCAATGCTATAAACTGCACCCAGAGTAAAATTGCCCTCGTCCAATGCAACGTGTTTTTGTTTTTGTTTTTGTTTTTGATAGCGTTGTTCATCCTTACACACATTGGCCCAGCACACCTTACCGTCCGAGGAAATGGCAAAGTAAATGATTGATCAGGATTTAATTTTTTACTTTTGATACATTTCATGAGCAAGACTCCCTCGGCTGCGTACGTGTGAGATGCAGGAGCAGTAATCTATTTTTTTTTTTTTTTTTTTTTTTTTTTTATGTAATGCGTGAACAAGCTCCTCCTTCTCTTCCAGGCTGGAGGCTCTCAGGTGATCTTTACCAACCCTCTGGAGATTGTGAAGATTCGCCTGCAGGTGGCAGGCGAGATCACCACCGGACCTCGGGTCAGTGCGGTCAACGTGGTTCGTGAGCTGGGCTTCTTCGGCCTCTACAAGGTAATGTGTCTCAGGCCGCCCTGTGATGAGTTGCTTGCGTTGTTGGCAGGAGTGCAAACCGCGTTCTCACTGTATATCATTTAATGGCACTCCCTCTGTCTGGCATGTATGCACTCTTCCTCTTTGCCTCCCTCTTTCATAGTCTGCTCTCAAGCACAGTCTCATACATCTGTCTGCTCTTTGTGTGTCTCTCTAGGGTGCTAAAGCATGTTTCCTGAGAGACATCCCCTTCTCTGCCATCTATTTCCCCGCGTACGCCCACCTCAAGACCCAGTTTGCTGACGAGCAAGGCAGGCTGGGAGCTCTGCAGCTTCTCACTGCTGGAGCCATTGCAGGTATCCTCAGCAGAAATAAGCAATGCTAATAAACTAGCTGTTGTTATTCATTACGACTGACTTTTTACTGCCCTTTAAGTCATGGAGACCACATTTTACACAGGTTTGAAGAAACATGCGTCATCTGTCGTCTTCGTAACTCTATTTCCCAGGTATCCCTGCAGCCTCCCTCGTGACGCCTGCCGATGTCATCAAGACTCGTCTGCAAGTGGCAGCGAGGGCAGGACAGACCACGTACACGGGAGTCATCGATTGTTTCAGGAAGATAATGAAAGAGGAGGGGTTCAGGGCTCTGTGGAAGGGAGCTGGAGGTGCGTGTTTGTGTTTGTGTACATGCATCGACACAATGCATGTCTGGTTTTTGTAATTAAACCGTGTTGACTTGTTTTGTCTGTCTTTTCTCCAGCTCGTATGTGCCGGTCTTCTCCTCAGTTTGGTGTCACACTGGTGACTTATGAGCTCTTGCAGCGATGGTTATACGTTGATTTTGGAGGACAGTAAGTTGATCTTTTTGTTAACAGGAGAGTGAGCAGTGAAGTCACTTATGTAGCCTTTTTAAAAATGTAGACGGCTGTTAGGTAGACGGGGAGGGACGCTGGGGAAGCACATGTGAGGATGCATCATGCGCTTGTAGGATTCATGGCCAGCACGGAAATACAGAACATATAGTTTTAGAGGGAGTACATATTACTCTTTATGACTTTTGATGCTTGATTGCTTGCTTTCTTCTCTTTTTCTCCTCTCTGCAGTCGCCCGGCAGGATCTGAACCCACACCCAAGTCTCGTATCTCAGAGCTTCCTCCTATCAACGCCGACCACGTCGGAGGCTACCGCCTGGCTGCAGCCACCTTTGCCGGCGTGGAGAACAAATTTGGCCTCCACCTTCCCAAATTCAAGTCATCCGGTGTGGTTTCCATACATCACCCAGAGCCAGTCGCCGCCGCGCCGGCCCCATAGAGGTCTGAACCTCCATATCACTTTGCCATCCCTCTCCTCCTCCACCAGGAGCCAGACACTTTGATAGATACACAAACAAAAACACGCACACGGTTGAAAACGCACTCCTTAAAAACAAAACAACACCAGGTGACGGTGTGCTCCACTGGTCCCCAGCCAGTAGTGGAGGTGGAGAGCTGGCTGCAGCTGTGGATGTGACCGAGCAGACGGCGACGGGACCGGAGCGCTGACTGTGTTGTATCTTCAGTGGCTGGAGGCTCCTGGCGTCTCATCTTTTGTGTTCTTCTCTCCAGCATTCGTATGAATCGGAGCCTCGGGCACTCCTCTTCCTTTCTCTCTCATGACTAGCTGATTTGATTTTCATTCTGTTTTCCGTCTGATACTCAGTGCGAGCAGGACGTTTCTCCTATTGGACAGCGGGCATCGAAAATATTAGATTGTTGAGCATGGTGTTGGGTTTCCCTCTCGATTGGTCCTTCCACAGGAGGCTAGATACTGTACATATTGTATAACTGTGGTGAGACGGCTCATTGACGGGAAGGAAAGGGTTACAATACAAAGGTCCGTAACGTTCGGTCTGCGTCGTTATACAGTAACTGTCATGGAAACGTGGGGGAGATTCAGTCTTACTGATGTACAGAACTTTACAATCAAGTGTGTTCTTGATAAAACCAGAATCATGAGATAAGAATTAGATAATAATAAATTAAATGTATCTCAATTCATTCACTGTATTTTATTGAAATAAATCATCCATATGGTTTTAATTTTACCAACTGAGTTTGAGTTTTATTCCAATGGAAAAGTGCAACCATTAACTGTATCTGGAACAGCAGGAAAGCATACAGTACAATACGTATATGCAGAGAATACTGATCTTGTTCATGTCTTATCAAATATGGTTGCAACAGTGCATTCTTAGCTAATTTTAAACATTAAAGAGAAAGCGTTTGAGTCTGCTGAGGTCGGACTGCTGCATCCTGGAGGGAGGTAACGACTGGATGGAAAAGGAAAAGAATAAAACTCATTCATGTTCTGTGGTAAAGGGTAAACTAGTTTCCAACCTCAGCTTTGCACCTGTTAAATCTAAATGTAGTTTATTTGGATCCTCATAAAGTGGACAAGTCAGGAAACTGTTCTACTAATTACACAGGTACAGAGTATAAAACGATAACCTTTGGTACAGAAATCACCTTTAAATTATACTAGTGTCAATAGAGTCGAGGCAAGTATAGGAACAGATTTTTGCCTGGTAAAAAGCTTGCAGTGCTAATCTTAGTAATGTACTAAAGCATTTAGTACAAAGCAGCATTTTTTTAAACAATACACAAAATATTTAAATAAGTGCAACCACCAGAATAAATATTAAATATTGTAGTGGTTGGAATGTAAGAATGACACACTTCCGCACAGGCCAGAGGTCGCATGTGAGAGCACATTAGCTGTTGGTCATCAAATTCAAGTGCTGCTGAGGATCTGATAGAGATATGTCAGCTTTTCTTTCTTTTAGCTCTGCTGAATTACTTAGACAGCCATGTGCACAAGCGTGTCCCGAAAATATTAAAACATGTAAAAACACTCAAATGGTAATAAAAAGGTGCAAGTACAAAGGTTTGCATATTTAAAAAAGGGCTGAGTTGGTTGAGGCCTGAGGAGAAGAGCAGTTTCTGAAAACCCTGAGGATGTTCTCAAAGCTAGAAGTCACATCTGTGCTGAAAATCACTTCCCTGTATTCCTTTGCAAGTTTAACTTTCAACCACTTAAACTGTGGTTGCTGTACTACTACTGCTACACATGACATCCATCGTCCCTTCAAATGTACTCAAACTCTCACATTCAAAAACGGGTCTTTTCTATCCATTCTAGCTCTGCAAATCTCCTCAGGCCAATCCATGTAGTAGTAGGTGGAAAAGCTGGAAGCCACAGAGAGGAGAGCGCTGCTCCTCTGGCAGTGTCGGGTAGTGTGCTATAGGTGGCGTAGTGTACTAGAGAGAAATGTATGAGCGGTCGTCGGTGCGGCGTTTGCAGCATCAGACGTTGGCCAGTTCCTCGGCTTCGTCTCGGCTCTCATTGATCTCAGCCAGCGTCCTGACGAAGCGCGTCCACTCGTCGGCCTTAGGCACGCATATTTGCTGCAGAGAGAGAGACGACGGACAAACGCATGTAATCAGCATGTAAAGGGAAAAGCTGGAGAGAGTGACGTCAAAAAAAAAAAAAAAAAGGACAGATAACATGACATCTCACCTCCCCTACGTCGTAGACCTGCACCTGCCCCTCCGAGTCCCCGGTGGCAATCTCTTTACCGGAGTGAGCCCATCTAACGCGGTTCAGTGCTGGAGCGCCCTCCACATACACGCTGGCGGTGGGAACCTTAAAACACACACACACACACACACACACACACACACACACACACACACACACACACACACACACACACACACACACACACACACACACACACACACACACACACACACACACACACACACACACACACACACAGCAACTTACAGATTCATGTATGGCCATCAGTGTTCCCCCGTTAGACAGCCACATGTAGATGTGACTCATGGAAGAATAGTAGGAAATGCGCTTAATCAAGTCAGATGAGAACATTGATGCCATAACAAAAAAAGGCGTGTTTCCCAAAATGTCAAGCTATGGGGGTGAAATTAAAGGTCTTAATCAGTGAATTGTGTGTGTGTGTGTGTGTGTGTGTGTGTGTGTGCGTACCTCGGTATCATTATTGAGGTTCCACAGGTCCAGGCGTCCGGCCAGGTCCACGCAAGCAAACAGAGCCGGGTGTGTTGGAGACCACATGGCGTCATAGACGTAGTCACAACTGTCTTCGAACGAGTACAACGGGCGGGTGCTCTGTACAGAGGAACGGGAAGAACAGAGGGAGAGTTGGATTAATGTTGGGTATCGTGACTGAAAGGGGATTTAACAAAAGCAGCTCTGCAAGTGACTGTGTGAATATCTCACCTTAGTGCTCCAGAGTTTGACAGTCCAGTCAAAAGAGGAGGAGATGAAGAGATGAGAGAAGTCAACGGGTCCTCCAGCACTGTGACAGCTCAGCCCGGTCACCGGACCATGATGGCCCTCAAACACCTCAGTGATGCCCGCCTTACTGTAACGCACATAAAAACAACCGTGAAAGGTTCTGCTAATTACCTTCCTTCCCCTCAAGGCTTTTATTTCACAATGTGTTGGAAGTCGCAACCGTCGCTCCTTTGGTGCTAATGAGGACAGAGGTCAAAGATCACACACCTCCCGTGGCGACAGGCTGTGTAGACCGAGCCGTCCTCGCTCCCCACCACAAAGTTGTTCACATCGCCCAGAGGGAAGGCCATGGAGGTGACAGCCACCGCTTTGCTCTGTTTGAAGACCAGCTCCAGACTGTCCTGCAGGGAAAACAAACACGCACAGGGTCAGACTCTACCATCTGATATTCATGACGGCGTGTCCGTCATTAATCCGTCCATACGAGCTCAGCGTACCTGTGGCTGGGAGAGCATGTCGAGGCTCCAGGAGCACATCTTGCCGTCGGTGGAAATGCTGATCAGGTTGTTAGCATTTTGGGTTCCTACCACGTTCACACAGTAAACTGGGTGCTGAACGGAGCAGAGCACAGTTAAGAGGAGTAGAACAACACACACTTACCAGATGTAAAGATGCAGAGACAAAAAAACGCATTGGCTGGAAAAACTACCACAAAAACACACAGTAGTGTCGATCATTTCAAAAGACCGTAAATGAAATAGTTTGTGAGAGTGTGTCGACATAAAGGTGTGTGCGCTCCAGTGCATTACTGTGTGTGCAGATGCAGACAGAGGAGTTCTCTGAACAGGGGTGCGCTTGTTGCTCCTGTTGTCCCACAAGACGATCTGTCCGGAGTATGTCCCACCCACCACCAGGTTGGGGTGGAACTTTGCAAACCCGGCTGACATCACCTCTGACTAGAGGAAGAAAAAAAACGTGTTATAAACAGTATATTTGCTTCTGCCTGGGTATTTGGTTGTATTAGGCTTACAACTATTCATTTTGACTCTTGAAGTCTGGAATTGAACCTGGCACATTGCGGTAACATGCACTGTAACCACAGGGCTACGAAGGCGCCCCACGTAACCTCTCCTCAAGATACTGTTTTCATGGTGAATTATTTCCTTACCTGGCAGTGGAAGATGTACTCGGGTGTGTTCTTCTTGTACTTCAGGTTCCAGACCAGTGCCACTCCATCCGGCTCATGGGGAGCATCCTCATTGTTGTTATACGAGGCCACCAGCAGCTCTGGATACTGAGAGGAACACAGCATTAATCAACACAGGAGTCTGCTCTCACTGACCCTCTGCCAGGTGTGCGGGTTTGGACATCTAATAGGATGAATTTCTCCGTGGGGATCAATGACAAATACAACCCACCTGAGGTGACCAGTCGAGACAGGTGACCACTCTGTTTTTAGTCCAGCGCTCATCTGCAAACTGTCTGTTGAGAACCAGCTTTGCACCTGCTTGCAAATCACTGCGAAGGAAAACCCCCACCCCAACAAAAAAGGATTATCAAGCCTGCCGTCATTAAACTTCTGTCTTAGCTATTTATTTACTTTCTTTAAACACTTTTTTTTCGTGTGCCTCACCCTTCCTTGTCCTCGAGGTCTCTGCCGCTGTAGTCGAAGCAGACGTCCACGTGCTCAGCAAGAGCTCTCTCCACGATTCTGCTGCCTCGTTCGAAAAACGACAGGAATTCCTCGGAGTGCAGGACTTGCAGCTTCTCTTCTTCTGTCAGCTCTTTGGGATTGTCTGTACACATGAATGAGAGTTCAATAAAGATAGAAGAATAAAATAGTTCTTGGTTACCGGTAACATGTTGCTGGATGGATAGAAATGACTGTTTTTTTCCCCCTATTAATCAGCAATATTAAAGCACAGTGGATTTCCTGCCACAGTTATTGGTATTAATAATTAAGATGTCATCAACAACCAGCTCACACTTTGAGGGTTTACGTGTTACAAACTTCTGTCCTTACCCTCGTCTTGCTGATCGCCATGTTCACCTTTGTCCTCCTGGGCATCCTCTGCAGTTGGGGGAGCAGTTATCTCCTCATCCTCTTCCTCATCTGGACAACAAACAGATTTGATTTAGTTCTTATTGAATGTTGATTAAACCACAGTAGAAAGTTGGGACAACACTCTTTTTTGGTGTATATGTTCGTTTACCTGCTTTTTGATCGGTGTGCGTCAGAGCCTCGGTGGGCGTCTGTGTTTCTTTGGAGTAGGCTACTAATTCCTTCGGGGCAAAGTCGACCTGGGTCACTTTGGACATGCCCAGCCTCACGGCTCCACGTCTACACACACACACACACACACACACACACACACACACACCATGGTGGAAATAAGGTCACGCATACAAAGGTTTGCGATGCAAGGCAGAACGGAATGAAAATTGTACATGTAGAGACGTAAATAACGATGTACAGACATAATACTAACACATTTAGACAAATCTAAAGGTGAAAAAACACAAACTGAATAAAGTCGGAAGACAAGCTAAAGGAGAGAGGAGGAGCAGTACCCCATCAGCTCAGAGTCGGAGTGCAGTTGCAGAGTAGAGGGGTCAGGGTCCCAATGCAATGTCCTACAGCCAAACCACCAGACGGTGTTAGTCAGAGAAAGACGGGACAGACAGAAAGAAAAAGGAAAACAAGAGGATGAAACCAAACGCAAAAGGACAGGCAGAAAGGTAAGCCAATCAAGAAATGTTAAAGACAGAACACAGAGAAGAGGAAAGACAGAGAGAGAAGAAGAACGAAGTGCGGGTTAATTGAGAAACGTCAGCGTGCCGGTGAAAAGGCAAAGAGGAGAGGAGGTCAGAACTCATCAAGTATATTCAACACGTTGATACACACACACTTGGCATGCAGGTACAACCCAAAATTACATAAAAATGACCTTAAATAACCACACATACACACGCGCGTGCGCACACATACACAGACCTCGGTCCTGCGTTTCCATCCCCAGAGTCTTGGCTTCCTGCATCGCTGCCCACTGATTTGTTGGAGGGAGACATGGGGGCGGGGACTAGGTAGTGAAACAGACATGTATCTTCTGTTACTACCCTCAGGGCCTGAGCTGTGAGTGTGTGTGTGTGTGTTTGTAAGTCAATGAATGGATGAGTGAGTGAGGGAGAGAGTGAGTGAGGGATGGAGGGAGAGAGTGAGTGAGGGAGGGAGGGAGGGAAGAAGTGTGTGAGGGAGCGAGTGAGTGAGTGAGTGAGCCAGTGAGCGAGTAAGTGAGTTTGCATGCAGTAAGGAGGACAAAACAAAAAAAAGGACACACAAAGGAGAGAGAAGAGAGAATGAAAATAAATGGCAGGCAGGTTTTAGGTGTCATGCAGAAACATATAAAATGTTCAGATGTTGAGTGAGGGGGGGGGGGGGGGGGGGGGGGCAGTGACAGAAACCAAGCCAGACCACAAAGTTAGAAGGGACTTTTATTAACACTGCAACTGCAACAAGCAAACCAGAAATCGATGGCAGATAAGTGGGGGTGAAAGGTAGAAATAGAAGCATGCGGACATGGTGTGTTTACCGTGGTGTATGTCAGGGGTGATGCCGACACTCTGCAGCAGCGCCTCCGCCTCCCTCCTCTTCCTCTCCAGGTCAGAGTCTTCATGACCACCACCCGCCTCAGCTCCTCGCTTGGAGTCTCCCTACAGAGTACAGAACAGGCTCAACACAAAGCAGCAGCCACGCAGGTTCTTCAAGTGACACGTACTATACTAGAAACGTTGAAGCTATTGTTTCTACCACTTACATCCTTCTTTTTCTTCTCCTCCTCTTTTCTCTTCTTCTCCTCTCGAATCTGGGCGATCCGTTGCTTCTTCCTCTCCAGTTCAGCCTTCAGCTCGCTCTTGTCAGACATACTGCAGGAGGACGAGAGGATGTTACAGGGCGACACTTATGAGTTATTTAATTACGGTTCATCAATTCGCTTCACTCACAATGAGCCCTGTCCAGGATCCTCAACTAAATATCAGCAAATTAAATACTAGGCTTACAGCGTGTCTAGTAGGACTGCAACTAACGAATATTGGTAGTCAGACAACTATTAATACAGACAAGAAAAAGCAGCAAGTTATCCGCTGGAACCATCACAAAAAACTACTTGATTGATTAATCAGTTATCAAAAGAGTGGCCAATCATCCTCTGTCAAACAACTAATCGTTGACTCATCACTTCAGCCCTAATGTTTAGGTAAGCAGGGAGACCGGAGACTGACATTCAAGTGGAGGACCAGAGTGAAAGCTTCAGTGTGAACAACATCAGATATCACCTTGAGCAACACACACAGTCTGTACATCCTGTACTGTGACTTAAAAATGACCTTGTGTGAAGGCGAAAAGAAATCTCTTTTCAGGGACATTATTATGATCTTATTATAATAATTCCATCGCTCCTAATTGCCCTGTTAGTCCATGTGAGCATTGAGGTGCATCTACCAATCAACATTAATTTATGTATCAACCCTGAGCACCGAGATGGTCTAATTACAAACGCTTCAAAACTACACAGCAGATCTATTTTAGAGTGGAAATGATTCGTTGATAAATTGATTAAACAAATTGTCAGCTATTTTGATTATCAATTAACAGTTTAGTCATTTTTCAAGCAAAAAATACCAAATATTCTAAGTTTTCAGCTTCTCAAAGCTGAAGATTTTCATGGTAGTAAACATGGTAGTAAACTAAAGTATGACATGAGTGTTGGAGTGTTGCAACAAGTAATGCGATTTTGGACAAAATGACTAATAGATATATTGAGAAACAAAATAATGATCGGTCCCTGTCCTCTATTTGATGCAATGTTATCTTAAACATAGAGAAACACTTCAATTACCATGACATTTAAATCATGTAACAAGAAATCTAACTGGCTTGCTTATTCTAGACTGAGGCAAAGTTGGTAAAAAAAAAAAAAAAAAACACTTCAAAAAGCTGAATGCTGAGCTAAGTGACAGATATATTCAAGTAATTCATTAAACATTAGCACCAGTAATTCAGCTTTCCCAGTGTGCAAACTGCACATATCAGTGCTGCAATATCCAGATTGTGTTGTTTGCAGCAGTAACGTATCAGTGCTGCATTAGCCGTTAGCCCTGGGCCGGTCATACTGGTGACATGTGAACACCAGCCAGCTGTTCATAACAAGGTTCCCTTTATCTGTTTTCTCCTGATGAAATGAAACGACTGAGAGGGTGGATTAGTCCAAAAAAGATACATACTAAATCTGTAAAGGCTAGGTAATTATAAAATACCCTGGTTATGTTTACAAATAAATAGTATTAGTATATTAGACTCTTACACAAATGTTAAAAGTCAGAGCTAGCAGTGTTTTAGTGATGGTGTGGCTATTCATACACAGCATATAGATACACCAGCTAAAACCACGATCATTCATCATCAGGTCACATTCATGTCCTAACGCTGATCGTATTATGTTACGTTTGTGTCGGGAGTGTCCAGCTGGACCACCGAGACGCCAATAACCGCCCTCACAAATCTGCAGATAACAATGTAAACTCGCTATTGTGTCCATTTCATCGTTTGTGTATTCATCACAAATCGCGTATTTACTGAATGCGTTATGTTACGGAGGCTTTCTTCTGGCTCGAACATTATTATAATCTAATTAACGGCTACATTGTCGGCACAGACGTCTAGTTTAGCTGTGCTAGCATGCTAATCTCCATGGCAGCCGGTAGGGCCTACTGTCACAATGAGCGACTATAACGGTAGCATCGCCGACCAACGCCCGAGCCTCTCCGCTGTACTGTCCCGTTTACTGACACGTATAAAAACAACACGGTTATGAAGGCGTGATGAAATACCTGGTATCAGATATTAGATTTACGTAGATAGATGACAATAGAATCCTGTTTTGCGTGCGTTAAGCCTGAAGAGAAGAGAGGTGATGGTGGAGACTGATGATGCTGGAAGAGAGGCAGTTAGCCAATTAACTCCGCTGCGGACTTCTTCTTCGGTGGTTGGCCGCACAACTGTTAAAGTAGAGTACCACTGCCCCCTACTGGCGGAAGTTGCAATTTCCTGAAAAATGTCTCAATGTTTGATGGGTTTTGTTCAGCAGCAGTAGTGAAAGAAGTATTCAGATCCTTTATTTAACTAAAATCATCACTGCCACAAAATCAATACATTACGTATAAAAGTATTGAAATAAAAGAAGTAGAACGTCCAATTCCAGAGTCTTAAATACAAATAAAATGATTATAATATATGATTATTATACCATTAACGATGTAAGCAGCATTTTAATGTTGTAGCTTCCTGAAATTGAGACAATTTTAGCTACTTTACAAACTGTTTGGTTGTTTAGTCAAAACAATAAAAAAAACTAAAATTAAATATAAAATCACACATATTTATTAACATTTGTCAATCATTTTTATTATTATTTTTTATGTTTTTACTCCATACAAAAGTTTTTGTGCATTTCTTATGAACACTCATACAATTCAGTCAGTGTGGTTTGTCATGTGGAAAACTGCGAACACAATAAAGGCATTGTCTACATGTCTGTACAACATTTGATGATTTGCATGATTTGAATATTAACCTTTGTTTTTAAAGTGGATTTGCTGACAGTCCTGCACTGGTTTGGTCTTGCGATTTAATATTGTAGTCTTACCCTGTATGGAAGGCCATCATCTCTTAGGTATTTCTTTGTTTTTACTGTGGTTCAGGAGCTGGATCGGCATAACGCAAGGGGTCGTAAAGGTCACGTTTGAAATCATAAGGGTCGAAGTAAGGGCTTTTCATGATGGCTGGTTCTTTAGTAACACTTTCCTTGGCTTCTGCTACTTCCTCCTCTTTCTCTTCAGCGGGTGCCTCTGGTGTTTCCTGGCTGGGGCGGGGAGGGTGATCGATGAGGCAGTCAGGGTCCCAGTATGGATCACAGACATACTCCATACCTTTGACAGTAAGAGGAGGGGGAGTTTGCACAGACTTTTTGGGAGCCAGAGGAGCTAGGGGTGGTTGGGGAGGAGCAACAGCTTTTATCTCCTCCGTTTTGGGCCTGCAGGCGGGGTTGACTCGTGGGTCACACAGTACTGCAACAGCCCCTGTTGGCAGGTAGACGATCTGAGGTTTGCACAGTGGGTCTTTGGGGTTACACAGATAGATCCTCTGAGCATTCTCCAGAGGGTCTGGTGTGGGGGCAGGGGTGGTGGGTGGTGGAGGGGGCTGAGTGGTAGTAGTTGGTGGTGCGGTGGTAGTCAGCACACCCATTACATTTTGGTAACTGGAGGCATCTGGGCCATAGGTTACCTCCAAGTGACGCATCTGCTGATACAACATTCTGATCCTGTCGATCTCATAGAGCTGATAGAGAAACATATCAGAGAGGAAATGAAAACAAGTTTCTTTCGGCTGAATAGTGTAATACAAGTACAACCATTTATATAAGAATCTGAAATCAACCTCAACTTACTCCTTCAATGTGTCCGATACTGTTGTAGAAGCGGTAATAGGACTGGAAATCAGGCGTGCCTCTGTACCACTTTGGATCAATGTTCCTCTTAGGTGGAGAATTAGTAAAGAAATCATGTGCCTGATCAGAGCCGATGTTAACTGGATTCTCTGGAAGAACAAAAAAATCAGGAATTATAAGGGGGGAAAGAATTGCAATATAAATTCCAATTCGCAAGGCATTAAGTTTACAATCACTCAAAAAAAATGTATGTAAGGTTATAGGTTTTCAAATCTTAGGATCAGCTGGGCCATTTTAAATCCTATAGAAATATAAGTATTATTGATTATTTGCACAGTTTACAGGATAACAATTATTTGTATGAAGAACGTTACTGCCAGTATAATAGTATTGAAAGCAGAGTGCCAGTATCTGCAAGAAGGTGGTAAATTAAATACCTCCGGGATTCTTTACTTTCATCAGAGATGTTGCTTCTAGCAAACCTGGAGGGAGGCAGAGAATATATTAGACACCACAAAACAACAAAACTCTGCAAAGCAATACAGAGCAATTAAAGGGACGCTCAACTTGTGACTATATGAACAGTGCTATCAACAGATACAATTCAATCCATTCAATCATATTCAACTTTTTATTGGTGTGGTTTTAACTTCTACATAAAGAAGAATCATTTCATGCACTTTATTTAGACAAACCTGCCATTAACAGCACGTAGCAAAGCCTCCTCAACAGGGACACCTGGGAAATCATCCTGGACTTCTGCAATACACAACATAAACATTGCAAAGCAAAGGTTGCCTTATATGTATAGCTCTACTTTTAAACTTGACTACTAGAGTGAATAAGAAAACGACTCACCTGTTGTTGCATCTCCCCAGTCCAGGTCTAATCTGCTGCACAACACAACTGTTCATAAATACTGTCATTAATACTGGGGCCTTTCCATTGGCCGCTGAGCTGCAAGAAGCCCTAACTCCACCCCTCATGCATTTTCTGTTGAGACGTGGAAGAACTCATTAGGACACTGAGCATGAACCAGAGATAAAAGGCCAACTTCAAACAGAATAGGACTCCTTGTAAAGCCACAAGAAACCGTCCTGTGGCAGCAGGGCTCCTACTAGTGGCACAGGCAGTCCAGTTTCTGGAGTCATAGTCCTTGATGAAGCCATCAGTGGAGGTAGAAGTTATGCATTCCTTAATTAAGATATTGGTTTTTAGAATTGTTAAGCTTATATTTCTAGAGGTGTAATTCTCCAGGTGGCGTTGTTGGTTCCCACACACCACACATTCAAAAGCATTATGTTTTCCTAAATCTATAGCTGTCAAACAAACAAACATTTTCTGTTTTGTTTTATGGACCCAATTTGCAAAACATGGTGACACACACCGTTCCATCGTAGCCGAATTCTTGACAAAACATGCCTGGAAGGTAAAAATTAACCCTCCGTCCCAAAACAGCTGGATACGTCCTTTTAACTTTGGTCTTGGC
Organism: Anarhichas minor; assembly: GCF_050575085.1. NCBI lineage: Eukaryota > Metazoa > Chordata > Actinopteri > Perciformes > Anarhichadidae > Anarhichas > Anarhichas minor. The sequence goes on along the minus strand of NW_027466470.1, from coordinate 13,022,513 downwards.
CAGTCAAAAAATAGGGGGCGAGCGCAGTCAACTGCTGTTTAAGTCCCCAAGAAATATGCAAGAATTATGGGCTAGCTTGTCCAAACACCAAGTCACCAAGTAACACAGCCTGGGAAATTGTTGTTTAGAGTTCTCAACACGCCACTTTTATTAGTTTCCACATTGATAGATATATTCCTGAATTGCTAGATAGCAAGAATCCACATCAATGCACAAAAAAAAGTTATAAAGTTACTGTTTCAATAAATGTGTAGAACAATTTTCAGGATATTTCCCACCAGAACCTTCATCCCATGTCTTAAACTCTGTGTCCTTCCTCTCACAATTGGAGACAAAATGTTGGGAAACATCAGTTTTGGTTCAAGTGTAGAACTATTAGATGTGATCCGGAATATATTGTGGCGAGGCCTGAGAAATCCCATGTTATATAAAGAACCACACATTATTACAAGTGTGAACAGGCTGCATTAGGGATTGCTGATCGTCGTAAAAGATGATGTAACCCATTAGTCAGAAGCTTTCTGCGTGTGTTTGTTTCAGCTGACCCACAAGCTACAACACGCAAAGGACATGCTCTGTCAAATCAGGCCGAACACCTACACCCAGCTCAAGCTTTTCAGATGAATGAATCAAAGACAGAGTGAACTGATTTTGCTTCATTACATTCTCAGGTTATCATTTTCCTCAGGGGTTTGCATGCCTGCTCAGTGTTTGTCATTTCAACAGTGCAGCAAATGCTCTCCTTCAAACCAGCAGGTGAGGCTACGATCAAAGAGTGCAAGGAGAGACAGGGAGTCTATAGGGGCTCTGCCAGGTGGCTAATGGTGAAGATCGTGTCAAAAATGGAAGGGTAAGGGTACCTGTTACTTTTAAATGATATACATTTATTTTACCTGTACGCTGAGATAAACAGCCGCCTCACAAAATAAATCAACTTGTTTCAAAAAAGGTGTAATTAGGGCAAAAAAATATTTTGTTTCAATGTCAATATTTTTGCTGCCTTGTCAGAATAATATTTGTATATTATTTCCATGTATTGTCAATATTTCACAAACAATTTGAGCCATTTGTAGGATAAAGTCTATCTGGATGAACCATGTGGCAATTTGAAAGTAAACTGATGAGATAAACTCCATGGAGAATTCATTGTTATGCTGTCTTTAAATTTGACAAAACAGTGCATGTTACACTGCAGGGTTTACAATGTTGAATGAGATTGTAAATATTACCTCCATTGTTTTGTGATGGAAAAATGTAAATATGTTACAAGGATCTAACATCTGGGATGTTGGTTACACACACTACATCACAACACATTTTACCAGAAGTTATTCTCCTAATTGGCATAAAACTCTTCTTAATAGCAGTGAATCACATGATTGCTCTCTGTTCTTCATTTCAAGTCAAACTGATAACGAAGAGGACCACAGAATAGTTGCATAACTGCAATGTACAGCAGATTTTGTTGCACTACTTTACCACCACCTCCAGGGTATCAATTATTTTAATTTGTGCCCCTCTGATCTTCAAGTGAAATTACACCTTGTCCTGGAGCTCTCTGCAGGACATGAGAGGATCAGCTCGAGAGTAATGTTTTCAGCTCTTGACCCATCATTCCACAGCTTCACTACCTCTGCGCTTAAACCAGATTACCACCATGCACGTTAAAGGGCAGTGCTCAGTTTTCCTCTTCTAAAATCTTGTAACATTGCAGATATTTTAATGAAACTTCTCTCTTGCTTGCTGCAGAGGACATTTTGCCGTTCCTGAGTCAAAATGGGCTGAAAAGAACCCACACAGTAAAGTACAGCCAGCGTACTTTATAAAAAAATAGAAAATAAAAAATACTCATTCTGCAGAGAAATGGTCATTGTTTTACTGTTATGGCTACTAAATGAATCAATTAGAGAAAACTAGATATCAAACTATAAAAAGTTATTCTAATTAACTGAATCAAAAGCTGGAATAGTGTCGTTTAATTAAAAACAAAACACATTTGGCCCTTCTCCTTTTGCTCGTTACTCTTACAGCTACTGTTTCTAATTTGGGAGTGTTGGTGATATAGCTGGATTTTTGCTTCCCCCATGTGGCCAAAGAATTGTTTACATTTTCTAAAAAAAGAAAAGAAAAGAAAAGTGGTGCATGCATATGTATTCACACCAATTTTCAGAAATCTCATAATTAGTCCACCTGTGCAATCTCACATAATCTCAGTATTTATCAGGAACATCCCACAGAGCACCATAAAATCCACCATTATAACATGATAACAAATATGGCAGCACAAAAGAAAGACAGAAGAAAAAAAAGAAAGACAACACGTTTGGATTTCCCCAAAATACATGTGGGGAACACCAAACTATATTCCTTCAACAAATGACTATTTTTCTGGCAACTTTTCCAAAAAGCCCAACTCTGTGGAGTGTGCGGTCCTACAGGACAGATACTCCTGCTGTGGAGCTGTCCATCTCCTTCAGGGTTATCTTTGGTCTCTTTGTTGCCTGATTAATCTGATTAATGCCTAATCTGATTTTAATCGCACACAGGTGAACTTAATTTAACAAATGATGTGACATCTGAAGGTAATTGTTCACATCATATCATATTTAGAGGTTTCATAGCAAAAAGGGTAAAACATATGCATGACTATTTTGTGTAGACCCATTACATAAAATCCTGATAAAAAGCCATTTAAATTCAACAAATAAGGAAAAACACCAACAAATTAATATCATTCTTATAATCAAGGCTGTATAGCTTTTTTTATATAATCACTTGTCTTAAGTGCGCAACAGTTACAAAAAAACAAAAAAAACAAGCTACAATCTACATAAAATTGCTTTAAATATAGATTTCAAAAACTGTATTACAGGCCATTTCAGGAAAAGTACAGGCGTAAATGATCAAAAATATAATAATTAAATCAATCAGAGGATCGGCGGTTCGATCCCCAGCTCAGGCTCCACTAGTTTTATTTATTTATTTATTTATTTATTTAGTTGCTTGTTGATGTGTCCTTGAGCAAGACACTTAACCCCAAAATTGCTCCTGTAGGTGTAGAATTGTGATAGAATCTGAATTGTAAGTCGCTTTGGATAAAAGCATCTGCTAAATGACTGTAATGTAATGTAAATGTAATATATATATATGTATATATATTCAAGAAGCCTAGTAGTAATAACGTCTGTGTAGTCAACAACTGTCAAATCAAATAAAGAAAGTACAAATCAATTATATTTTAATAATTATTATTCTCAGTTTTCAAATTTAACTGGATGGATTATAAAGAATACATAGAAATACATAAATAAATGTTCTTCTCATTTCAAGTAAAATAAGGGCTGCATTAAAGAATAACTGACATAACAGAAATCTTTTGAAAAATGTGCATCTTAAAATAAAGTAATTCGTTTTAGAAAAATGAATTTCACTGAATTGCCCTGCAGCTTTAAATTCACTTCATTCAGGTGTGAAGTGATGCCAATCAAAAAAGCCACGATATTATATTTTTCTCATTTAAGAAATGTGTGTGCATGAACTTTATCTGTGGTTATTAAATCACTTGATTCAGCTCTATTCTCTCTGCTATATCTTTCCTCGTGTCTCCCCCTTGTGTCACGGTGTGTGTACATCTCACTCAAGTCAGGAAACTTGTCAGAATACCCATATTTGATTGGCTGAGCTGCATCACGTGATGTGATTTACACCGAATTGGTCGGTGTGTTTCCTGCGCCGCTGAACAAGTGCCGTAAATGCTGGAAAAGAAGCGCTCCGTCAAAATTAAATAGTTCTCAATTATCTATCGGTTTTAGGTCCAGGGTCCGGATACAACTGCGTCTGGGTCCGGACCGCGGTCCGCCAGTTAGTGACCCCTGAAGGTCCTTCTGCAGCATACAGAACCTCCACTGTCCACTAGGTGGCAGCGCGAGACAACACCGGAAATGTCCCACTCGTTATATCAGTTCCTTTAAGGATGTTGAAGTTTTGTAGTTCCTGGGTTGTTGACCTGTCAGCGTTGTAGTACATGCTGTCACTGCTGATACTTTTTCTGTCCTTCACATAGTTGTATTTTCGGCCAATAACACAAGGAGCCTCAGTGCGTCGGACCCACAGGGTTGTTCGTAACGTATTTACCGTTGTTGTTGGTGTCAGCTAACCAGTGAGCTAACGGCTAAAGTTAGCTAACAAGCCGACTAGCTTTACAGCCAGCTTGCTACCTAGCATCCGACAGTAGCAGGGTTAGCTAGCTTTTCTTTTTTTGCTGTTAGTTAGCTAACCTGCATTACGAAGACGCCCAGTCCTGCAAAGCAGCATTCCGGACAAAAGAGTGAACAGTAAGTGACGTTAAGCAGTAACCTAAAGTTGTTAAACGTAAGCTAACATTGCTATTGGGGGTAGTTAGCATATTGATTTTAAGATTTTGTGTAATAGGCGAAAGCGTCCAGTAAGCCAGGGTTTGACAGAAGCTGCACGACCGGTGGCACCAGCGCAACTCATCTGTTAGTTGTTTTACTCATATAATGAACTAACTGTCATTAGTCTAAGGATCCGTGTGTGTATCATGCTAACTCAAGTTAACTTCTGGCATGACTGTGTGACGGTAAGTTAAGTGACATTTTAACAGAAGCGAGAAGCCAGGCATCGGGAACATTGTGTGAAATGCAGTTGAAGCTTGTGGTTCTCAATCTGTGGTCCGGGAATCATCAGGAGCCCGGATTCCAGTGGGCTTTTTGCAAAATTGACAGTTGATCTCTGCATTTTTACTTTTCTGAAAGTACAATAACAGAATACAACATTTACTTTTTAATGGAGCTCCATGTCCACACTGTTGTACCAAGAAATAGTAATATATATATATATATGTACAGCTAACAGTGAGTCATCTTAGAGCTGAAACAATTAGTAGATTGAAAATTGATCGGCATCTGTTTTGATCATCGATGAACCATTTGATTCTTTTATCAAGAAAAATGCCAATCTCTAATTCCACCTTCTCAAAATATGTAGTCGTCATAGCCCTGGTCACAGGTGCCTACTGTAAATATAAGTCTTATTCACTAAAAAAAAAATCAATTTTTCTTACTAAATAAGTTAGCAGGGGCTATCATGAACCTCTGTTGCTTTCTTTTTATAGCAGCCTGTTCAGTTATGATCACATGTGCTGGTCATGTAAATCTCCGCTGTCACTGTGTGAGAGCTCTGCAGGGCTTCTCACTCTCAGCTGTTGCAAATGCCCCGTGTTGGATCAGGTATGTGAGAATGTGTACTGCTACATCTGTCTCTCGTTCCACTGAGTCACACTTTCGTAATTGAACCGCAGCAACAGTCCAGCCAAGGGTTATTAAGTCGTAATAGCAAGTTAAAAGAAGTGACAAGACTAAACATTTAAAAAATGATGAACCCCTCCCTGGTGACCTCTGGCTTCATTTTTGGTGGCGTGATGGAATGTGTGGAATGAGGCAGAGAGTCTTAACCAATTACACAGGAGCCCTTGTGATAGGATATCAACAGGAGTTGCTATTGTTTAAATACCTGATTGGGGTGGATGTCCCATCATCATTGTGGAAGAGGTCTTTGAAGGTGTTTGAAACTCTGTTTAGAGAACTTAATGTCATGTTAAAACTAAAAGACTATTTTAGCTCCCAGTCCTGTTCTACCGGGATACAAAGGACAGTTAGTGGCTCTATTAACTCCGGCTGTTGAACTTAGACTCTTCCAGGTTTATTTGGTTCTGCGTAGATTGTCAGAAGTTGCAAGAAAATTGTCAAATCTGCATCTATTTTGATACATAATTAATAATTTAGTCATATAGTCATATAAAATATGGTTGGGTTTTCAATGTTGTTTGGACAAAACAAGATATTTCAAGACAATGACCATGGGCTAATTATTTTTTACTGTTAAATAATCAGCAGATTAAGTAATGTTTGTTGTTTTCATTCCTTCTTTATGATATCTAGTACAGACACCCAGGATGTTGAGTTTGTTGACATTCTATACATACAATCTTTTCTCGAAACCTTAAACGATTCACCGTGGCTTACTGGGTAGAGAGGGTTGTCCGCCAACCGAAAGGTCACCGGTTCGATCCTCGGCTGCACCGTGTCCTGTGTCGAAGTGTCCCTGAGCAAGACACTGTACCCCTAACTGCTAATAAAGGAATGTTTCTTTCTTAAACAGCATTTAAGTAGCCTTAAATAAACCAGTGTGTGAAGTCACTGGAAAGTCATCCAGCGGACTGTTATGTGACCTACAGAACAAAGTCAGCTGAAATCGGTTGCCAACTAATATGAAAGTTCGCCCACTTGTGGCGGACTGCTGACATGTGGTGAAGGATCTCCTGATGCCAAACTTTATCTCCGTGACTCTTGATTTGTGGGAATATCAGCAGAATCACAGAAGACTGGACATGTTTGATTTTCTCTATGTTTAGGAACAACATGTTCTATCTTGAAGAAACAAGCTTCTATTGTCCAATTGACCTTCATGTGTGTCAGTGAAAGCCTCTATTTATTTATTTATTTATACAATGCTTCCTGGTTCATTGAGCGGAGGCACACACTGTGTTCTCCCTCTGTTATTGGTATCTGTGTGTCCCTTTCTAATCCAAGCAGTGCGTGCTGTATGTGAAGTATGCAGCTGTTTTTTAATTGCATTCGTCTTGGCATTTGACACAGATGGAGGCCCAAAGCTCCAGCGAAATGCTGCTGTCCAGAAAAAGGAGAAGAGAGAGCTCCAACCGGGAGACCGAGGAGGGAGAGAGGCTTGGGAAAATCCCCAGATGTACTGTGGTGAGTCAACTGTGTTCTTTGGCCGCATTGAGCGGCGTGTTTGTCCAGCTGTTCCTAAAGGCTCCGTGCATGCGCTGTTTTCTACATGAATGCATGGTTTTGATTTATCGACAGAAGGATGAAAAGTAAAGTTTTCTCTGCAGAACGTTTATCTGCTTTGTGTGTCAGACCTTATGTTGGCTGATGCGTAGTTTGCAACACAATTCTATTTGATCCAACCAGGAAAAACTATGCTGTACGTCTAAACCTTTTTGTATGAATAGATGAGAACGCTTCCTTGATCTCTAAAATCTTGGGTCCTCTAGGGATTGAAGCACCCTGCACCTTTTGCAGATGAGCTGGTGCGTGACGGTAAACCCTACGAGAGAGTCAGCATGGAGGAGGCTAAGAGGGGAACACACCGTGAGTCCCATTCTTCCAGTCTGCCCGTTGCTGTCTTTCTTTCTTTCCTCTCATAATTCTTACACATTCTGCTTTTCTATTTCTTTATCAGTAAGCTTCTTCTCAGTCACAGAGTACATCTGAACAAACAAGAGTTTTCGGCTCGCTCTGTCCAGAATCAATATGTCTTTCCTCTCTGCATGTCTCGTCTCTCTCTGTGCAGCTAACAGACCGGTGCGAGTGTATGCAGACGGCATCTTTGATGTTTTCCACTCTGGTCACGCCAGAGCGCTCATGCAGGCTAAGTGCCTCTTCCCAAATACACACCTCATCGTAGGAGGTAAGTCTGCGAATGTCTGTGTCACAACAGCAGACCTCTTATCAGCTGCTTCTTTCACAAGTGTGAAGCTTTAAACAATTTCAAACAATAATTTCTTTATTTTCTTTTCAACTATTCAAAGTGTGCAGCGATGACCTGACCCACAAATACAAGGGCTTCACGGTGATGAATGAGGACGAGCGATACGACGCCATCAGACATTGCCGCTATGTTGATGAAGTGGTGCGAAACGCTCCCTGGACACTAACGCCCGAGTTCCTCAAAAAACATCGCGTGAGTGGACGAGACTGAGAAACAGCTGGGTTAAAAGACGAAACGACACAGTTAGAGACACGTGGTCCGTTTTATTCATTGAAATATTGAGTTGTGAGACCGAAAACTGTTGAGGAATTAAAAATGAGTTGACGAAGCCACCGGTCCCTGATCCTCTGTTACCTTTTCCCTGCTATTTTTTTGTGTATTTTGTGTTTTTGCACAATTTGTAGACGTGAATCTGCTGTGTTGATGTGTGTTGTGATGACCTCTCCAGATTGACTTCGTCGCCCATGACGACATCCCATACAGCTCTGCAGGCAGTGATGACGTCTACAAGCACATCAAGGAGGCTGGTGAGTGGCAAAGTAACCAAAGGTGGTGGTGGTGGTAAGCAAGTAATTACAGGATACAGTTCACTATTTACTACTGCTGCCAAAGCACATATGGCACTATATATAGTATAGTGTATAGTACTGCATTTTAAAACATATTTTGATCCTTTTTCTAATTGTTGTGTAACTTTTCATCCCCCTAACCCTCCACAGGTATGTTCGCTCCCACCCAGCGGACAGAGGGCATCTCCACCTCCGACATCATCACACGCATAGTGCGTGACTACGACGTGTACGTCAGACGCAACCTGCAGAGAGGATACACAGCGAAGGAACTCAACGTCAGCTTCATTAATGTACGAAACTGAGCTTTGGTTTAACTGTGTGAGGATCGGTGTGACGGAGCGTCCTCTTTTTTGAAATGTTTGTAACCGTTGCTGTGTCCGCTCTTCATCAGGAGAAGAAGTACCACCTGCAGGAGCGCGTGGACAAGGTGAAGAAGAAGGTACGCGACGTGGAGGAGAAGAGCAAAGAGTTCGTCCAGAAGGTGGAGGAGAAGAGCATCGACCTCATCCAGAAGTGGGAGGAGAAATCCAGGGAGTTCATTGGCAACTTCCTGCAGATGTTTGGCCCCGAGGGAGCTCTGGTGAGGATGTTGGTTTAGTTTGGTCTCTATTTAGCGTTTGATCCGGCAGTGGGACTGAGAACACATCTTGCCGTCACACTGTTGATGTGCTGGGAGAAGCAAGACTTCATCAACTCAGTGACACGCATGTAATAACATGCTAAGGCACACCTGATCATTTTGCTATTATGTTTCTTTGATGGTAATAAATACACGTTTTGGAAAGCCTTCATTATTTGAGTAAACAACTATACTGCGCTTGAAACATAAAGGACTTGAAATTGACCTCACAGCCACAACTTGAAGTATTCTCTGTACCGGTATGAGCTGAACCACTGACTGCATGAAGTATGAAAAACATTCATCAACCTTTAGTATGTTGTCTTATTCTATTCATACATTCAAATTCCTTAAAGGAATAGTTTGACATTTTGGGAAATATACTTATTTAGTTTAGGATACTGACGAGAGAACAGCTAGTGTGTCTTATATAATGTTGCTAAATTTAAAAGGACAAAGTCAAAATGAATATAAAATCCTCACGAACACAATAGTGTAAAGCCACAGAACCTTTGCCTTCTGACGGCAGGTTTTTAGTCCTTCATCCGTCCCGTGTTTCCGCCTCGTGCTCGCATTGAGCCGGTTGTATCCTCGGTTGCTATAACGGAGGATCTCTTTGTGTTTCTGTGTCACATCCACAGAAGCACATGCTGAAGGAAGGGAAGGGCCGCATGCTCCAGGCCATCAGCCCGAGGCAGAGCCCCAACAGCAGCCCCACCCGCGAGGAGCGCTCCCCCTCTCCCACCTTCCGTCTCCCCTTCTTCACCAAGACCTCCCCGCCTCCCTCGCCTCCCCCCCACCACAGCGGGGCCCGCGGGTACCTCATCAGCGAGGACGACGACGAAGAAGAAGACGAAAACTAGAGCGCGTTCGAATCCTTCACAGTCGCTACTAGATACCTGAGCGGTTTTCATCGAGCTCCTGCTTCCATTTCTTTTTGTTTAAGATTTTATTTTTTGTTTTTAAACACTTCAGTGTCATGTTAACAGACGGTTTTGTGCACGGCATTTGTTTTTAACTGCCAGCTTTGTCCTTTTGTTTTTTTCCTGTTTTTGTGTAATGGTCAGTAAAAGTCACCACTAGTCTCATTTATCGCTTCCGATGTGGAGGTCAGTAGTCACTCACTGTCACTTAGGCCTGTTTGCGAGGGTTACTGCTCCATCTGTGACGGTGTTCTCAAGGTAGGCGTCGTAGTGAGGTAGGGGGTTTGAGTTTGTCATGCTTTAGCGGGAGGGCTCGCAGGTTTAGGGTTCACTGGAACAGCACATCTAGTGACGGAGACGCTGTTGAGCATCTCCGGGGGACGTTTTTCAGAGCAGGTCTGAAGCATTCTGCTTATGCTAACAACAAAACCAACCTAACCTTTTTTTTTTAATTAACGGGGAAATTCCAGATTACGTCAAATCTGAGCTGAATCGAGTGTTATGCGTCTTCTAAACAGCAACTTTTCCCCTCAACTTTGTCTGCCTGCTTTCAGGCTGTGTGTGTGTGTGTGTGTGTGTGTGTTTGTGCATGTGATGTTTTTGCTTGCCAGCTCTTACGTCCGCATGCTCACGCGTCTTCTGTCAACCACCTGTTGACAGATTCAGCTTTGACTTTACTGCATTTAATCATAAATTTCATTTTTAAAGTTTTTTGTCTGCTGACAAGAATCGGTCTTTAGAAGACTAGTTATAACTGGACGCCTTTCTCGTGGCGTAAAAAGAAGGTTCTGCAACGACGACCCATTTAAATGTTGATGTTTGTAGATTTCATCTTTCCTTTCATCCTCTGTACAGATAATATGAATCTTTGTTTAGAGATGCGTTTACCCCTCGAGCAATGAATCAAGATAAGCAAGTTATATATAAGTATATACATAGATATGATTCTTTTTATAATGCAGATCACCTGGGCCTGGAGGGAAGTAATAACTTCCATCTGATACGTGTGAAAACTTTAGAAAGTAAGAAGTTTTCATACATCAAAGCAGACCTGAGAACTGTACCAATGCCCCAATCCTCATAACAAAGGACATCTTTTGTTTAGTTGAAGTCATAAGCACACTTTTCTGATCATGGCCTCGTCATTAGTAGCACACACACATATACGTGGGATACACAAGGCCGTCCAAAACATTCGGGGCTTTTTTCCAACATCCGTTTAAAGATGCCTTTTGTCAGACTGCAGTGTGTCACATGGTGGTGTGAGGGGCTTAGGTTTCTGTATCGGATCAACGTTCATGTAGCTACCTCCTCTTTCCCCGAACTAATTCCTGAGATGAGCACAAAGTTCGAGCATTCATTTTTCCTTTCTGAACCGTTGTTGCAGCACTGAAGCAATGCGACTGGGTCGAAGAGATTTTCCAGCCTCCGTGTGTGTGTGTGTGTGTGTGCGTGTGTGCGTGTGTCCTGCATCTCCAGTGATTAATGCATGTGCTGTGTCTCCTATGTTACTGGAAAATGTCACCATCACAGGTGATCTGATGATGTAATGCAATACTGTCGTGATGACTCTAATATAGATGTTGGATTGATCTGTTCTAGGCTTGGTTTCCCAAAAACAACTTAAATCTATTTCTGCTGCGGTCACACAGACCGCCTGTTCTTGTAAATCTGATTTCTAAGATTGGGGGAAATAACTCTACTACTAACTCCACTACTGCTAGATACAAATGTAAGTGTTTTAATCATGTTATTTTACTCTTCGGGGTTATTTTGTTTAATGTCCTGGATGTAGAGGAAGGGCAAGACAGAAAAAATTTATTAAAACATGTTGGCCAAAGCATTTGACCAATTATTTTGTCTCCTGTGGTTTTATGGAACTGTTTTCCTGGATTATGTATTCTGAGTTTATTCAAATCAGTTTTGTTTCCCTTCAAAATGTGAAAAAAAAAAAAAAAAAAAAGTGTTGAGCCAATATGTTTCTCAAATGAGTGGACAGGATGAAAACTGGACTAACCAGAGCCATGCTGTAACCAATATCGCCCCAAATCTGCTGTTCCTACACCAGCCCCGCCCTCATTTCAGACATCAGGAAAGAGAACACACACTGAGGGGAGGCGTGCTCAGTTACATAGTCAGATTTTATTGGACAGAACGGTCACCAGGGCTACAAACATGACGAAGCAGATAGTGACGAGGCAAACACCAGGGGGAGACTTCACCTCACTGCAAACACTCCCACTGTCACAACCCCCCCCCCCAACAGCATCTTTGAACCAAAACAGTGTGACAGAGTTGATCTCGGTGCTTAAGAAACAGGAAGATTGGGTCACAAACTAGCTTATAGGGATGATGGTCAGACTTCTAAACTGTAACGTCCCCCTATGCTTTAACTGTACTCGCCGGATGCTGGTAAAACTAGTGGGAAAGAACCAATACTCAAATCTGCAGCCTCCAGAAAATACAAAAAACAGCTTCGGTCACCATCCACTCCTTCTGCTTTCTAACTACCCAGAAGAGACTTTAAGTCGGGCCGTTTGAGTCCACAACACAGAATCAAACATCTCAATTTGAAAGGGGTAGACTCTACCGAGACACAAGTTCATTCACAAGAACAATATCGGGATTCAGTTAAACCACAACAGCTACAAATCATCTTACAAGGGATTACCTCTAGGACTTGTGGGACTTCTAAAGTAACTGGAGAGTAGATAGTGGAATAATAACACTTAAACACGAGAGAGCGTCTCCAGTCCTCTCCCCCTGGTCCCCATCTGCCTCACTCGTCTCTTTTCTTTCAGACACCAGTTGGTTTTACAGGTTTACTCATCACTACGAGATAGATACGATACAATGGTTCACATTTTGCATATATCTGTGCATCATATCATATTTACTTTATTTTTTATTTTTTTTTATTTTTAAACAATGTAATTCAATCTCCAACACTTAGTTAGGGAGGGGTGGAGATGGTTGGGGGGGGTGTATGAGATAAGCTATAAGGATTGAGGGGGACAAGAGAGACAAAGTAGGGGGCGGGGCAGGAGAAGAAAAAACGAATGTTAACAGGATCGACGGGAGGAAAAGTGGTCACTGCGCTGCCTGGAGCGGGCGGAACTTTAGCAGCGCGTTTCGTAGATGCCGGAGCGGCCGATGTACCGCACCCATTTGATGACGTCATGGTCACTGTAGTTGAGCTTGGACTCAAACACCTTCAAGTAGCGCACCTTCAGACCAGAGGGAGCAAAGGGAACCTGCAGAGACGAGAAGAGAGGCAAAGACGTGTCTGGGCATGCTGGGAGCTGTAGGCCACACAGGTCGCTGGTTCTTACTCTGGGCGTGATCATCAAGTGAGCTCTGAGCAGGAAGTGTGTGTGTGTGTGTGTGTGTGTGTGTGTACCTCAGTAAGAAGGTTGTGATTTGCATGAATGTTACTGGGATTACATTTATTGCATAGTCCATCCGTTTGGTTGCCAACTCCCAAAGTACAGCAAGCAAATAGAATCTCTCATATTTAAATCGGGCAGTAAAGCCTAACTTTAAATCTGTTCACCAACTGCAGTTTCTTTCAAATTCGACACATTATGTGTTCTGACCTCAAAGTTCATAGAGATGGGAGGCCTCGCCCATTTCTTCTTATCGTTGGTCGGCAGCAGCTCGATCTCAGCGCTGATCTGAGACTCCTTCATCCCAGCCATGCGTTTGATCCTACACACACACACACACATTTTGTAAGTGTTGTACAGGTTTCAGCAACAACAAATCCAAATTTTAAAACTCTCACGAGAAGTACAAAAAGGGTAAACAGACTGTTAATCATTAACCTGACAAGGAGAGTTTGGTTGCATCTTCACTACTCACTTCCATACGATGGCGTTCTCGCTGGCCTTGTACTTGGCTTTTCCCTTCATACAAATCACCTGCACGCCGCTAGTGTTGAGGGGTGTCGGGATACGCACCTGAGGAGTTGATAATGAAGAGGAGCAAAACTTTTAACACATTACGGCAATCAAACGTCACGCGTCAATCTCCGATCACATTTGTTCATGTTCGCGCTGCGAGTAGAAATGTACCTCAGTGTGCTGCTAAGGGTTGTTAGCATTCATTAGCATCTGGACTTTGATAAGAGCTCACCTCGATCTTTTGGGCCAGCAGCGAGGGTTTGAAGTTGGACTTGATGACCACCTTAACCTCCAGTTTGGTGCGCCCAACCTCCCGGACGAGAGGAATTACTCGAAACGGCAGGATGATGTCTTTAGTGGTGCGATACCTGTAAAGAGGGGAGAGGAGAAAAGTGCTTCATGCTCCAAAATTATTTGGGTTTTACAAAAGCAGAAAAAAGGATTTCCTTCCGTTGTTTCGGTGCCGTTCTCAAAATACCACGAGGACACAAACTAGCATACGTTACTTTAAATACGAGTGTCAATCATGGCCTGTGACCACCCCCTCTTATCTCTTATCTGGACAATTTAATAATAATAACAATAAATAAATGCTTTGAAAATATTTGTATCCACTGACCTCATGAGCTCATACTCTCCATCGGGGGGGATGAAGCTGATGCTGCGCTCCGAGTCAAACTTACTGAGACGCACACACTGGTGGAAAGTGCAGTCGTCGATGGCTATGGACTGCTTCCCACTGTCGGGAGAAAAATACATCAGACACACACGAGACGATGCAACATTAGTTCACTTGTTTATCACTATTAAACTATATCTAATGATTATGATAAAACCATTACTCTCCCTCAATTAAAGACCATAATTTAAAACAAAGGAGGACACATGGGAACACAACTGCTAGTCTCGAGACATTAAACCTGGTGGAAGTTGCAGTAACACAAAACACAGTCCCTGTTAGATGTTAGATGGGTAATCAAACAAAACTAACCATTCCATAAAATAGGGACACAACACTGAAGAGTTAACAAGGTATTGTTTGATTTGTGCATGAGATGATTCTTAATGTGCTGAAGGGCTTAGACAAGACCTGTGTGTGTGTGTGTGTGTGTGTGTGTGTGTGTGTGTGTGTGTGCGTGTGCGTGTGCGTGTGTGGAGGTGGCAGAAGGTGAGGACACTTGTCAGTACAGTACCTTCCTCCCCCTAAATCACTGAGGTACAGCACATAGAAAAGAAAGAGAGGGAAAGAAAGGAGAGATGCATCCAAAGGAAAGAAAAATCAAAAAATAAATTGCACAGCCCGTCTTTGTTGTAAAACAGCAAGACAACGCTCATAACAAAGACAACGCTCATAACAAAGACAAGGGGCTAACAGACAAGGTGGTCTCTTAAAGTTTCACTCAACAACGAATTTTCATTGTCAGGGTTTCCAAGATGGAAAGAATATAGAAAAGCACCATACTCAAAGAATCAGAGTTGACTTACAGCCTCGCTTATCAAAATATGGTTTCAGATATTCAACGTGCCGTCTGCTTGTTGGCTCACTCACCTCTTCCCTGCGTCGTCAGATGTGGCGGCTCCCTTGCCCTGCTTGTCGATGACAATCTTGTCGTTCATGCCGAATTTGCACTCCGGCATTCCGCTCAGGTAGCTCTTCATCACCACTCGGCCCGACACGTGGGCACTGAGGACCTGGCCTGGACAGGACGGGAAATACAAATCATGTTTATCTCCACTTTGTTGTTTCGGGGACTTAAAAACAAGACAAAAAAAAAAAAAAAAAAAAGGTCTGGACTTCTAAATATTCTTAGCTGAGAAAAACTATTTTCTCCATCTGAAGCTCCCTCCAAACCCATATGCTGAGGAAGATGTGCGACATGTGACCGAAAGCACATCACAACAGCTACCAAACATTTGTTTTTGTATATTCACAAACATGTATGTACATATTAACTAGGAGAGACGAGGCCTTATAGACGGACCTTGTGGGGACATGAGCAGGTTGACGCTCTCCAGTACGTCCAGGAACAGCTCATTGCGGCGATACTTGATGCCTTCGCGACGCCAGCCGATCTGCCCCGTCACCTGGCTGGTGATCTGAGACTGCTCCTCTTTTGTCTGGGAGGCAGGGAGAGAAACTGTATCACTACCAACAAAGAAGAGACGGCTGACAAATGAACGAGGACAATGAGAAGGGATCGTTAGCGCTACAGGGTTCCATACGTGGGATCAAATGGATCGTTGGTTATTACCTGGTGCTGAATCAGGAAGTGTCCAAGATCAGAGTTCAGGGCAAACAAGGAGAGAAAAACAGAAACATATTGACCAGTTCAATTTAGATAATGATGCCAAAATGCCAGCGTTACAGATTTCCTTTATGTTTTGTACAATTTGCATGAACTGAACATTACAACCTTCATGGCGGTACTAGTACGAGACTCACTGACCTGTCCCTTAATGCCCTGCTGGGTGATGAAGGTCTTCAGAGCTCCAGTCTCTGAGTTCTGGGGGTATCCAAAGTCCAAGATCTCTGTGTGAACACAAACAGATAACCGCCGGTGAGAGATAAGACGGGCAGGAGAAATAAAAAAAAAAACTAGGACATGGAATGATGGAAAGAACCCGAGTCCACCGAGTGAGATATTATATTTCACTGGGAGAACAAACACAAAAAAACATCACTATTAATATATATATATATATATATATATATATATATAAATAATGTAAATTCTCGTCTTTTTTACCATCCAGCAGCTCGTAGATGAGTACAAAGTTGTTCTTGATGTTCTCCTCGCTGATCTTGCCGAAGTAGGCCGTCATGACGTCGCACATCTTGTAAAGGAACTCGAACACCATGGCGGCGTTGACATTTTGCTTGGTGACCGCCGCCAACCAGATGTTGGAGCGCTTGACGTGGAAGAAGCTGGTTCGGGCGATGTTGGTCACCGGGGATCGAACCTGCTGCCGGGCGTGAATCACGTTCACGCGGAACGCGTCCACCGCGTTACGCCTGAGAGGGGGAGGGGGGGGGGGGGACGAGAGACACAGACCTTTGAGTCGGGAGTTGAGAGAATCGTTTCAGGATTTTACAGAACAGTGAGACTGTCAACACTCTCCCACCCTGTGGAAATATTTGCTTTGAAGTTTGATGTCCAGTTCTGCAGTGGACTCGGAGTAAATAACCCCTTCAGACCTCAACAGCATATCCACCCATGTCAGGGAATGAGCCATTATCAGAAAGAGTTGCTGCGTTTAGGCGAGACAATGAGTGCTGTTTTGTGTAAATGGGGATAATTACCAGGAGGGAGAGGGACACCCAGGATACAGCATCATAATTATATGGACTCCATGGGAACAAAAATAAGGTGCAACAATGTATTGTCCAAATGTGATTCAAGATGGGCTATTTTTGTTTTTAAAACATTTGACGGGCTACATTTATATTCAGTTTTGATAATGTTTACCTTTAAGCATAGCGTAGTGCCCCGATTCATGTGGATTTATGAGTAACAGGGCAGAGGATGCAGCATGTTCCGACAGGAATACTAAATCCTCCTGAGAACTACGAGAGGTCCAAACCGTCGATCTTAGAGATATTCAAGACTACTTTTATCTAATATTATTAATGTTAAAACAAACCAAGCCTGCGGGTTAAACATGTAGCCGCCCTCTTACTGATTGCTCCAGTTTGAAATGGACTCGAGACAGACAGGTGGCAGCCTTCTTGGTTGAACTCGCATACGTTTAAAAGATTGAGGAATTCAATGAGTCAACTTTTGTGTCAACTTTTGAATGACAACAAAGAATACAATAATGTCAAGGCTAAGAGGCTGCCATGATGTCTGCCTGCTGCAATATTAACAATTAACACCTTCCAAAAATTATTTTTCTTTGAATTGTATCAAACGTCAACAACATTTTAACCACACCCAAACTCGTAGTTGATTGCAGCAGATTTTACCCAATTCAAGGCCCACCTCTACAAATGAGACCCAGTCAAATGAACCTAGAATGATCGATACAGTCTCTCAACTTCTTTATGAAAGACCGGAGAAGAATCCGAGGATCAGAGGACTGAACCGACCATCATACCCCATGCTCAAGACTACATGCTGAGGCACTAGTGGGGCTGTTTGTGAGCATCCGGACTCATAGAAGGGCTCCGGTAGTGGCTGAATGTATCGGCTCCGTCTGTTGGATCTCAGTATCAGGTGGTGTATTCATCACTGTAACGTCATGACAGGTGACTCATGCTTAAGAGGAAGTATCGGGACGTTGACCTGTGGAATCGATGGGCATGCAGTCGGGGGTTTCAGGGGCGGTCATTGATCGGTGGCCATGAGAGAAGGGGGGAGGGGGGGGGGGGGTCATGCTTGATAGGCTGGAGCATCTCTTACCTATTCCTACAGGGGCCAAGATGGACAGATGGAGGAAAATGGTGATACAGAGGATAGAGAGGAAAAAAGGATGAAGTAAAAAAGGAGAGGAAAGAGACAAAAATGCACAAAGACATTTTCGTGCATCACGTACACAGACAGAGTGAGTAACATGGTGTCCATTACGACGCCATCATTGGGACTGAATATGTTGGGAACAAGTCAGCTGCACTATAATGCTCTTGAATCTATATCTGTTGCAATATAAAACAGGTGCGACCATAGATGTCGACACAACATTACGGCACATACACCGCAACAATACGCCTGGTTTACTCTGAGCTGCTGCAGCAACAGAGAGGACCAACAGTCTGAGGAGGCAGAGGAAAGCAGACGCACAGTATTTGTGCCACTGCTGATAAGAAATAAAGCAACCGCATTTACTTTACTGATTGCCGATTACAAGATAGAGATCCTCACACATATACGTCTGCATGACACAAACCTACAGACCTTACATTGATCAAACTGAGTATTAAATGGCATCCTAGTGGCTCAGTCTGCTGATGAACCGTGTTATACATACCATTCTGTCCTTATCTCCTCTATCCTTACGATAACTACAGCGAGACGTTAAAGGATTAGAAATGCCTGAAGGGTCTACACAAACAATAACCTACTGACCCCAGCGCTGCTGCTGCGGTGACCATAACTGACAGAAGAAAATCCATTTCTAGCATTGTGCCCGCTCTGCACCTTGCCAACCCTCACTGTGTACATCTACAAGGCCCTGGACTGGTGTCTGTACTCGACTCAATCCCTGAATGTGGTTCACACAAAACAGGATGTGATAAGAGGGCGCAAGCATGGAGACCTGGTATGTCCATTAAAAGTGAATCACATTAACAATGTGTCAAAAACAAAAACAAACAAATAAGGAAGAGGAAAGGAAGACAGACAGTGTAAAAGTCAGATCGTCACAGTATGTAGCCTATTACAGCTTTGTTTAGTCTTAGGCAGCGGGAACAACTTTACCTCTTTACCAAACACTCAAGCCTCAGTAGTTTTTAACTCTATTTACCTCCTGATTTATTCTTTTTAAGCTATTTTAACTCGTTTTTCCCCCAACCAGGCAATGATTAATTGCGAATCCATCCATGCCAACCCTAAGAAAATGATTTTCTTCATGGAGAAGAAAGAGGCATCTGTTGTTCAATCAGCATCTCATTTCCATATGGTACAGATAAAAAAAATCCTCCGCACCTAATCTTTTACATACAGGAGAAGGTGTGGCTTGATAAGCACGAATGAAAGTGAACAGCATCATTACCTCATATAACATGAAAAATATTGAATGAGCAGGTTGTGTATAATGGTACTTTTGCATTGTTTTTAATTTTTTTTTTTATTATAGTCTCTTGCGTTTTATTATTTAGTTATTGGGAGAATAATTGCATCATTGATTCATGTTTTGGTATTTGTAAATAAATACAATTTATTCTAAATCATACCAACTTGGTGTTCTTTGTCGAAGGGCTAGTAACCTTGTCCTAAATATAATCCTGGTTTAGCTATTTTTTAAACACATTTTAAAGGAGATAACAAAACAGACAAATGTAAACTACTTAGCCAGGAAGAGGGACAAAATTCCCTCTCATCCCTTCAGAATGAATCCCCCCCCCCCCCCCGCTGGATCATGCCCCTCTCACTGACACGAGGTTCCTCATAACTAAGCAGTGTTGCAGCGTTGCTCCAGTGAAACATACCCGATGTCATCTCGGTAGACCCGGGAGATGAGGACCTCCCCCTTGTGGTTGTAGATGAACAATCCTCCGATCATTGTGGCTGCTTCTCAGTCCCAGCTGGCCATGGTGAAAACAAACCCCGCCTGAGAAGAGCACGAGATAGCAGGAAGGAAACAGGGAAAGCAAAAAGAAGGGGCGATAGAGAAGTGAAGTGAAGGCAGTGACCAACAGCACAGGGAAGCGCTTGTCCTTCACATCCGCTTTCTCAGACTCTCTCTCACGCACACACCACTCTATTGCCAATTGAATATACCCTGCAGCTGCCCCCACTGTGGGGACTCATTTTTGTTACGTGCATGTGCATACACACAGAAAATGCACTCCAATACAGGCTGAAGAGACTCCACTACCACCACCCTCACCACAGTCAAAGCCTGGTTTCCTTCCATAGTAAGATTAGCAGCAGATTAGCAGCCCCCAGGTTGAAGCAGCACACCATCAAGTAGCCAGCTACAAATCTGTTGTTCTTGCCGAGTTGCACTTTACTACGAGGTGCAGCCTGGATCTGGTTGGACTAAATAAAGCATGACATCTAAAGTCAGATTAAAACCTAAAGACCGCACAATTCATTTAGAGGCGGTGCGGTTGTCTTGGACAAACAAATCACATCAATTTCCTCTCATTCAAGAATGAAGCTTCTGCAAACCAGGGGATGAAGGACGTGCCTGAAATTCCTCGAAGACAGAGGCCAGACAACTCGAATACACGCGGTGCCGAGAGGAAGTGTACCACACAATCATATGTTCAAGAGCAGTAAAACAATTTATCCGGGTCGTGACCGAATACACCGTGCACAAGACCGGAGCGAGTTAAATCGCCCTTTTATTGGCCGAAGTCAAGATGTCTGCTCACTCGGGCCATGTCCTAACGTTCATACATTTTTCATATTTCCCTCAATTGTTCCTCGACTGGTTAGTAACATGTTGGCTTGAGACACTTTTAAGAAGGACCGTTAGTGGCGATAACATTGATGGAGGCTCGACCTTCAGCTAAGATCAGAGTGATGGAGAATAGACCGAGTGAGAGGTAGCTAGCTAATTTAGCTTAAGATAGCAGGATAGCTGACGGAGATGTTCAGCCAACTGGCGTCGAGTCGTGCGAGATGTTTCACGGACTTCCGGAGAAAATTAAAAGCAAACCGTTTGACGTCCATTTGACATGCAACACTTACGTTATTAACTATCGACAACTTACACATTTAAAATTAGAGCACGGACTGTCCCCAACACATCAAATAGTTTATAAATTGCAGAAATTACAAACTCTATGCTTTTATTTTTTTAGGAGAAAACCCGCCTCTAGTTCGTGATGCAACGTTCCGCTGCTAGCTTGACGTTAGCTGACGCAGCGGCAGCTAACGTTGCTAATGATAGCATCGCCCCCCGATTGTAACAGTTTTCGCCGGCTTTCCGAAACGTTTATCGGGATACATTTGATCATTTCTGACGAGAAACATGTACTCGTCTCGACCTTGGTGAACTTACCCTAGTTCTCTCGCGAACGCCACCAGTGTGATGCTCCGCGCTCGGCCTCGGGTATAGCTTTATGGCAAGATCCAGTAGGTTCCCGGTTCACACACCCGCTAATTCCGCTCCTTCCCCCTCTTCCTCTGGTAGCTGTCAGCTGACCCGCCGTCCTTACGCACAGCCGTTCCGCTGTGACAGGAAAAGGCGCGGCTGGAGCGATGTGTAAACCGCACCCAGGCCATGTTATGATAAGCTGTAAAGCCAACGGGTCAATTATTTATTTTATGGTAGTTCATTAATGGTTATGTTTGTGATAATTAACGTTGTACAGGGCAAGCACGGTGGGGTAATCCCTTTTATAAAATTGACCGGGTTGGCATGTATTCAACTTGCTTAGTTAAATGTTCTTGAGTAACACAGGGGTATATTCCTCTTTAGCTCCCCGGACAGTTCTTTAAATCCCACCTTCACTGAATGGAATTAGGAAACAGGGAATTTGTTTTTCTTTAAAGAAAATGGTTGTGTGGGTGGTCTTTTTTTATTCTGCCATGCAGAGTCCATCTGCTCCAACTCTACTTTTTTTGTCCAAGTTGAATCAAACCACCTCTCTACAAGAGTCTCCCCCCAAACCACAGGGAACATTTTTGCATAAGGTCATTCAGTTGTGAAGCAAATCTAAATGAACACAGGCTGATCTCTTGTGCACACACACACACACACACACACACACACACACACACACACACACACACACACACACACACACACACACACACACACACACACACACACACACACACACACACACACACACACACACACACACACACACACACACACACACACACACACACACACACACACACACACACACACACATCTGTGCAGCAGATTGCCTAACCTTCACATTCCTAATCTTGGACAGTCTGAATTCCACTGCCTTTAAATGCAAACATGACCCGGACCCATGAAAAAAACAAACAAAAAGAAATAAACCCGAAATTGCAAATTATGGCTTCACAAACACATGCACACACTCAAATAAAAACACAACACACAGCAGCAAAGTTAAGTCATAAAACTATATTTATAAATAAAAAGACATTTTTTCCTTGATAAAAGAGTAGTGTGAAAGACATGGTAGGACTTTTTTCCCCCACTATACATTATCACTAGACAGAGTCTGAAAATGCTCTGGCTAACAGATGAAAATGCAGTTATGCAGTGTAAAAATGACTCTTGAAGCTGGATGCTCCTGTTTAGCATTTAAAAATTAAACTAGTTGTGACCAACTACATATATAATAAATCAAATGCATTCTTACAGTAAGGACTGTCTCTCTCTTGCACTACATACACATGTTTCCATTTCTTTCTCTCTTAAGTCAAGCAAACATTTAAAAAGTCTGAATAAGGTTAACAGTTAGTGTTCATTTCGGGTTATTATTTTTTTCTTGTTAAGAGGTCAGTGAGTTGGAATTGAAAGAACAGAAGGAAGGAAAGAGGCTTCTTGCTCTCAGTTTTGATGTGAACAGCGGAGGGGGAGGACAGAGTGTTAAGATAAGGGAGGTAGAGCGAAGAGAAGAACAAATGAAAAACATCCGTGTAGAAAAATGCGGCGTCATCTTCCCCCAGTTGTCCGTTTACACCGTCTCACTCCCTCTCTTTGCTCTTAGTCCTTACGCAAACTCTGCCCCACTGAGTAGTGGAAATCGAGAAAGGCGCTTTGGTTCCATCTTGAGCGAGGGGGGGGGGGAGGGGGGGGAGGGGGGTTTCTTCACTGAAGAAAGTATGGCCACTAGTACTATGAGGAAGAAAAGCACAAAGAAGGAGGAACATTTTCTCTCAACAGACACAACAGTTCCATTTCTGCTTTTAGGAGAGTGGAATCAAGGCCTTGGTTGTTTTTTTGCAATCTTCCCTCCCCCGTATCCTGTCATGCTGTCCTTCTCAGATAAAGCCCCATCTGCTACTTTGTTATTGGCCTAAGACACCAGCGTTACATCACATCAACAAAGAATTCCCCGGCATTGCCCACCGCCATGCGCAGAGACTGGCGTGAGGCGGTGAGCTCGGGGGGCACAGAGGTGAGCTCTCTGCCCGGTGGGGCGCCAGGTGCGGCGGTCGACAGTGGGGGCTGGGGGGGCAGGCCGGGGGGACCGTAGACGAGCCCTGGACTGTAGGCTATCGAGTGGGAGTTGGCACTGCGGTGGCTGACAGAGCTACGGATGCTTCGTTCACTAGGGGGAGCCACCGAGCGCTCACTTGGAGCTCGGTGGCTCCTGATCTCGGTTTCGCTGGCACTGCCGCCGGACTTCCGCCCCTCGTTTTTACTGCAGTTCGAGCCGCTGCTTCCTGTGGACAGAGTAGAAGATGCGATTATTACCCAAGCGTAAAACACACACAAACACCACGTTTTGTTAATTCAATCCGAGTGACCTATTTGAGCCACTCACTCCCATCTGGGTGCCAGTGAAGTGACGGAGGCAGGCGTGACCCAGTTTGTGGGAGACTCTCAGGAGAGCTGCATGACTAATGCAGACATGCAAACGGAGCATCCACTGCCTTTCACAGGCCAGACAGCTCAGCCATTACTGAAGGCAATTACATGTTTTCATTTTATTACCACAAACAGGCTGCTCGCTTTAGAGGAGTGTTCTTCAGACTGACGGATTCAAAACCAGAACTGCTTCTACGCTTAAAGGAACATTCTGATATTTAGATTTTGTATTTATACTTGTTGCCAAAGACAGATGAAAAGGTACATGTTATTTCTCTGTGTCTTTTAGACGGGACTAGCTGAGCACCAACTGTGAAGGCTAGAGAATAAAAAGCAATAAAATAACCGTATAGCAACTCCAAAATCCACGTTGTATCTTGTAACCTGGTTAACTATTAGCAGTACATTCAATGTTAGTGTGCAACCAAAAAAATGAGGACAGGACAGGACATCTAAGATGTTTTTGCAGAAAGTGGGTCCAGCTGCTGTTGGTCAGTATTCATTGCGTAAGCAAACTGTTCCTAAAACCACAATGTCTGGTTTTCTATTTCTACACATGTTAAATACACAAAACAAACAAGTAAACCCGGCAGCTTTGGAGCTGTTGGGTGGAATGTTTTTCACTCTTCAAATAACGAAGTTATTCCCTTCATGTCTTTGAAGTATGCTAATCGAAACATGCACTGGACCTAGAGCTGGAAAGAAAGTGCGGCGATCAAATTTATGTTGATTTTCCTTTTTGGATAAGACCGCAAAACCAGATGTTGAACACAGCAAAAATGTTTCAGGTTAAATTTCTCTGTGCAAAGTGACACTTTGTAGTTCGCACCATAACAAGAAATGCAGCTGTAGCAAGCATGAATTCACGTCAGTTACAGACTGTAACATATTTTTACTGTTTCTGTGTTAGCCTCCGGTGAGCTCTGCCGGAAGCGTCATACTTAAGATGTGTTTTGGCAACATACTGTGCAACATGGTGTTTGCAGCATAGACATGGATGATGAAGAAGATGAATCCTGTAGTTTTCCACCAATACCCCAGAGTCAGCATGTTCTAACGGCACTCACCGCTGTGCTGGCTTCCTGCACTGCCAGCGCCTGGTCCACCATGGAAGGGCTGTTGCATGTCGTATGGGTGTAGAATGGGGAACTGGTAGGGCATAGTCATGGGCCAGGGCGCTGCCCCGGGGTGAGGCAGAGGGGGGAGAGTGTCCTGGTCTGAGGCACCCCCGCTGGAACCATCGTGTTCATGGAGAGACAGATGGGTCATGTCTGAGAGAGAGAAAGAAGGACGGATTTAGACTTCCACAGTACCACCCCACCTATAGATGGAGACTTGCTTTTAATGACAACGCTCAAAGCAGATCTGAGCATCCACTTACTGCCGCAGAGGTCTCCAAAGACGTAGTAGCACTGTTCAGAGAAGGTGATCTTGTTGACGGTGTGCCGGATGTAGCCGGCCTTCAGCAGGTTGCTGGCGTATTTACGGGCTTCTCGGCGATCTGAGAACCCCTCCACGTGATGGAAGAGCCAGTCCACCACATCAGACCCTGAGGACACAAAGACACACACTTTAGGTACAGTTTCTGCTCATCACATTCAATGACTATTTAAGGATATAGAATTATATCCAAGATGACTTGAATCATCTATATTTATGTGACATTTATCTGTCCACAGGTGCTTTTGGACTGTTTTAGTCATCAACAAAGCCACATCTTTTCTGGATGAAATGAAGAAGACACTACTGCTGTGATATGCAACTTGGAGCAATAAAAGAAAATTGCTATGAGAGGTTTTCACTGAGACACTCAGTGATCACGCCCTCTGCTTTGACAGACATACCGATAAAGGCATTCGCGATGGTGATCTTGAGCCACATCCTGTCCCGCACCTCCAGACCTGACTCTGGGCAGGCCATGGCCTTCGCAACCGTTGCCATGTCGCTGTGGATGGAGAGGTGGAAGTCATCGAATCCTGGGAAAGATCAGAAGACACGTTATCACGGGAGCTCAACCACATCCTCCTGTCAGAGTTGGTTGTTTAACACCACTGAACCTGCTTTGAATGAAAACCGCTGGTGTATTTGTTGTGTTTCCTACTAAATCAACGAGAGCACAGCTGCGTGCCGTTACTGTATCTCTGACGATTCCAAAAATCAGTTTTTTGAATTTGCCTGAGTTAATATTTGGTTTCCTGTGGTCTGGACTGTAATGCGACAGATCATGAATCAGAGGAGGCTGGATCTTTGTTTGAAGTGGACTACAACTGAACTGGTCAAGCCTGATCATAATAAATGAAATGTCCTCCGTAGAACACGATCACATCGTAACATATGGGTACTGTACATATGACAGTTTGATACATGTAGATTTACATTTTTCAGTTTTTAATAAGTTGTTAACAAGCAAAAGTAAATGATGGCAACAACTGAACTGATATTTTAGATTGCAGATTTTTTTTTTTTGTCTCCGATAAAACGTCACTGTTGCTGCACTTTAAATAACTTCTGGCACCAATACAGTTGGTCCATTATGCAGAGTGTATGAAAAATGCACCAGTAAACCAGAAATTGTAGCCAGAAATAAACAAACATGTGATCACTTGGGGGGGGGGGGGGGAAATCTCCAGAAATGTGAATCATATCAATTTGGTCAAGAAAGTGTGTCGAGAGAGGAACGCCGTTTCTCCTGAGAGAAAAGAGGAAACCCCCCCCATTCTTCCAAAGATTACAGGGAAGATGAAAGTCGTGAGTTATGGCTCAGTTTTGACAAGAGTTATTGAGCAGATGGAAGCTGTGAGGCTCTGCACAGTAAAAGCTGGAACGGAGACTAGTCGCAGGAATGCAGTGAGAGGGCAGGGCCACGCTCAACACAGATTTACTAACACGTCTGAGGAAGATACTGATACATCTGCTCTTTATGGAGGACAGAGGGTGGGGGCTCCAGAATGAGAGCAGAATGGTCATAAAGTAAAATCCTGAGTATCAACAATCCTGGAGGACTTAATGCCTCCGATCGTAGTAGGTTGAATAGTCAACTGTATCTAACAAAAAGCCAAGAGAAAACACAGTAGAATGTTTTTTTAAAAAGGCAGAATATGTACATTGCAACTTCAAAAACTGTGACTAAGAGTTATGGTGGGATGTAAGTTGTTTTGACTTAAAGTGCCTTGATAAGAAGCAATAACAGGCAGCTGCAGCGGGCGACGAGACTCACGTTCAGTCTCGGGGATGGAGCTGCTGATGGAGGAGCTGGTGGAGGTAACGGTGCTCATAGAAGGGCTCATGCCATACGCAGGGTAGACCCCGGTCATGGCC
Organism: Anarhichas minor; assembly: GCF_050575085.1. Lineage (NCBI taxonomy): Eukaryota > Metazoa > Chordata > Actinopteri > Perciformes > Anarhichadidae > Anarhichas > Anarhichas minor. Next base: position 12,995,437 of record NW_027466470.1, on the reverse strand, counting down.
GCCGTGTGGGACACCCACGCAGCTGGGTCAATGGGCCGGATTGGCTCACCTGTTGAATTAAACGTAGGATAAGCAGTTTGCATGTATGGACAAGGACAAAAGGGAATAAGAGGAGACAAACACTCACTTCTGGGCAGAGCAAAGCAACTCCGAGGGTTTGGGTCCCAGCACTTGGCCACGGTCAGAGTAATGGGACTGGTAAAAAAAAAAAAAACAGACACAAAGAATGATCTCAGCTTCAACTTTACTAGAATTCAGTCATGTTGTGCATCTTCTGTGTATATTCTGTGTGCCATACGCTTGTATCGTGTGTGCCAGTTTGCTGCTCACCCTGGTTTGTGCACGATGTCCCTCAGTACTCGAACCGCATCGTCATTGCTCATGTTCTCGAAGTTTATGTCGTTCACCTACGGGGATAAAAAAAAAAAAAAAAAAAAAAAGACAGAAAGACAATCTCTCAAAGGTTGTAAACATACATTTGTAACATCATAATGTGAACAAAGGACAGGCTTGAGTTCACTAACATGCTATATTCCCATAGAACGAGGTATAAATCGTTCACAGGGTTAGTTATTCCAATGATTCTCTCTCACACACACACACACACACACACACACACACACACACACACACACACACACACACACACACACACACACACACACACACACACACACACACACACACACTCCTTGTCCAAGTCCCAGGCATGCACAGACACACACCTGCCGCTCTCTCTCTCTCTCTCTCTCTCTCTCTCTTTGTCTTTCACACACACATACAGACACACACCTGCAACAGCATGTCCCCGGGCTCTATACGTCCGTCTGCAGCCACAGCTCCTCCCTTCATGATGGAGCCAATGTAGATTCCTCCATCTCCCCTCTCATTACTCTGACCCACAATACTGATGCCCAGAAAGTTGTACTTCTCTGTGAAGAGGAGAGGAACAGACAATGTGTATTCAAGAGGGAAGTGGAGGAAGTAAAGACAGATGAGGTCATCAATATGGAAGAAATTACCTACATTTGCATATTTCCCCATCTTGTGAAAGAAATGTTTTAACTCGGGCCAAGGGTGTGACTTTATAAGGAGGCGTTATTCTGAAGAAATGCACTCTCCATTCATCCCGACAAATCTAGTTGCATTCTGTGTGACTTACCCATGTTGAGAGTGACAGTGATGATGTTCAGAGACATGGTGGAGTCCGTGATGCTGCTGAACGACGAAGACTGGAGAGACGAATTATGGAAATTAAGAGGAAAGAAAATAAATACGAGAAGAAGAATCAAAAGTCACAAACTAGAAGATAAATGGGGTGAATTTGCAGTCCTGCACGTCCCAAGTGTGCCGTCTCACCCTGTCGATATTGGAGGCCTTGGGTTTCCGTCGGCGGCGTCGGTGTCGTCTCATCAGACGAGAGGAGCTCTGCTCTGTGGAGCTGCTGAATCTGAACACAAGAAAAGAAGAAAGCTAATTGTTTTAGAGACTATTCACACACATGGAAAGGGTTGTACTATATGACCAAATATGTATCGCTACGTGAATCAAACTAAAAGAAAACACAACACATCATAATGTGAATAAAAATACCTGGAGAGACAATTTTACCCATTTAACTGGTCTCAGCATCAAATTGAATGTTACCTACATAAATAAAAAGCCCTTTAAACCCTGTTTCCATGAGGAAAGTGGTGCTTGCCAGGAGTCAGGAACAGCTTTAACTGTATGACGGCATCCAACCCACATCATTTACAAGTTATATCCTGACAGATGTCTTATCAGTGGCATCAATATCCAGACATTTCTTTCACATATACTGACGAAGCTGTTCTCCAGATCTGCATCAACGGGGGAAAAAAAAAACATCCTGGTAGATGCCTTAAGACTGAGAACAGCAGAGTCTTTAAAGTGGGTTGCAGATATTTTAACGACTCCTGGAGGAGAACCCGAGGGGGGGGGGGGGGGGGGGTAAACCACAAAAATCACCAGACAATTAGACCGTGCTAATCTCTGCCAAAACGCATCATATGTAATTGCAGACACATTGCTCGAGTCAAAAGGCTTTTTTTCCCTCACTGGGAACTGAACTTAATGAACAACAAGTTGGACAGCTACACAGAACGTCTGACCTGCTGGTTGCGTCGTCATCTTCCGAGTCAAAACAGGAAGTAGACTCCAGCTCGCTGCTCATGAAGGACGAGCAGCTGTCGTATTCGGGGCCCCCGCGTCCAATCGAACGCGACGAGTAGCCGTTCTGCCTTCCACCTGCAGTGGGACAGCGTTAGGGTCAGGATGACGCATGTATACACGACGTGAAAAATATACATATTATGTTACAAAAGATAAGAACTTAGCGTGTCAGTCAGGTGTGAGATTCTTCTCTTTAGGCCTATATAACCTTGTCACCCGTTACAAAATAACTCTTCAAACCCTGCGTGTTCCTTATTGATCATATCTAATGGAAGTTCAAGTCAAAGCTTTTCATTTGTGGCAACACATTTTACTGATGCAAACCACCCCGTGCACAGTAAAACCCTTGAATTTCCCCCACCAGATAAATGACATCGGTGAGTTGCGAGATACAATGAAGGTCAATGAGAAAAAGGAAGCGGACATCTCTCTGACCGTGGTCGTTCGTGTGTTTCCGTCGCGGCTTCTCCCGCTCTCTCCTTTGCGACACGATGGAGCCGGTCTCCGTGTCATTGTCCAGACTGTCCCGACCGCTGGCTGCTACCCCACTTCAGACAGAGACGGTGCACAGACGACAGAGTTGGTGTTAAAAAGAGAGAGAATTACGCTACGTCGTTATCCAGAACGTTGAGCTCATTTAACAGCCACTTAAACAAATGTTTATATTAAAATCGCTTCTTGTTATAAACACATCACGAACTGTGTTGAGTATAAAGCCTTCGCTCACTCAGTGCAGTTGAATATTGGGTGGGAATTGTTGCATTGCTTGACTTATTTCAGTCTGGTTTCTTTTTCACTTCCATCATGTGTCTTCTACACACTTTGCTTTATTTGCAGATGAACCAGACTGCGCTTACAAATGCTAAAAATACACGTTTTAGGAAACATATTTAAGAACTAAAAGACTGGCAACATGAAGCATGAATAATAGACACCAGTGCTCTACATTAACTTCCAGAATGAAGATAATCTAATGATAAAAGAGTAGAAGAAGAAAAAGGTAGATGTTATTTCCTCCTGGGCAGTAACAAGATGTCAGACTTTTTCAAATTTGCCGTTTCCTCTGTTACCGTTGTTATTAGGAAACACAGGACTCATTCACGCACAGAGCCAAACACAAAGTATGCATGGCATCTTTCTCTTTCTCGAACACACACACACACACACACACACACACTCTAAAAGAAATACAGCCCACTATCTCTGAATATACTGACTGATAAGAGGGTGGTCTGGAGTCTCCGATGCCCCCGGTCCTCTCCAAAGGCGGAGCCGCCTCTGTACTGTCTGCCACGGAGCCGGCATCTGTGTGGGCCCCGTCTCCAGAGACCAACTGTCAACAGACGAGAGAGTCAGGTCAGTCAGAGGACTGAGACAAACACTCAGGGGAAAGAAAACACTGAAAGACAAGTGGGCAGCAGACCCACGCCGGAGCCCTGGTGTGTTTACACTACACCGTGTCCAAGCACTGGGTGGTATATCGTCACTGCCTACAGGCTCGGCAGTAGTTATGGACCGTTAGGGACTAATGTAGAAATCTATTTGTTGTCTACTCATTTCCTGATGATTCAAAGGCAGCTGTGGTTTCAGAGAGTTGTGACAGACCGTGTGCCAAGTTGTTATTTGTCTACCTGACAGTGTTGCCCAAGTAACCAAAGTGTGGAAAAAGTGGGATCCGATGGACCATGACCGAGTTTTCAGGGGAAATGACATGAGCAATAGATTTTAACATTAGGATATTCGGCCTTCAACATTACCATCGTCTTCCTTTTTACTTGTAGCACATTCCAGCGAACATTAGTCCGGCTCATTCAGTATCTTTTTCGACATTCTGCCATAGATCTGTAGTTCTAATCTTGGATCTTGTTAGAAATGAAGCATATACTTGTATGATATGCAAGCATGAACAAGCTTAAAGCTGACATTAGATCAGTGGGAAACTATCTCCACGATTAGCAGCCTACACAGTTGGGTAAGAAGCTCAAATGTGCTTGCCGTTTATGTCACTATATATGACTATAATTCTTTTTTTTACCATTTTAACAAGTACACCGTTTCTTCGGTGTAGTGAGCAGGAAAAAAACAAAAACGTTTGAACTGGAGTTCACTAGTAAAATTTAATTTTATACGCAGCATGCCCAGGTTGTGTCATGTCAGCGTCACCACACCCATCATGTTAATTACACATTGTCTACTTTATACATTGTGTTTGGCCATAACACACATTAGGGCAGGTTAATTCATGTTTGTTTTCATAAATAATAACTGATCTGGACTATGAAAAGTCAGATGATTGTAAAAAGGTGCCCAGGTGATACCTGCAAATGTCTTTTTGTCTTGATTGACTAGACTGTCCATCAACTGTTTTGACTTGTCTGGACATTATACAGGTTGCTTTTTATCCAGTTTATACATTCATTGTGTTTGTTCAGCTTATAGGGAAAACATGTTGTTCTGCAGGAAGGGCAGAAGTGTAGTTACTGCAGGACAGTTGAGGTGCACTGAGATAAGGTGTAAAAAAAGAATGTGATAGACCAGATCTGGTTGTCAGCTGACTATAAAGCACAACAGGCCACATTGAGGGTGCTAGTCTGTTGTGATGATGTGACGATAGAGAGCCAGGCCCTCGGACCCCAGAGAACAATCAATCACATGGTTGAAACAACAGATGAACGCTGGAGACAAACAAATGGACACACTGCAGCAGAGATAACGTTTCATTGTACATGGAACATTTCAACAACACACACACACACACACACACACAGGAATAGGCTTTGAACCACAGTCAACCAAACTTGACACAGTGGAATGAAAATCACCACAACAGAGGGACACATCAGGATGAGCACGCTGGGTTATAAACTCAAACATCTGTGTTGATGACTCTCAAATAAAACCTTTAATTATAACCACACTGTAGTAAATTAACCAAATGCATTAGCCGTTCACATCAATGAACAGAGCACTCTCTCAACAGTATTTCCCCCAGCTTGTGAGACTCAATCTTCTTATTAGAGGACATGCAGTGAGGCTCTTTGTTACGGGGTATTTTTTGCCTATCCTGTGATTTCACTTGTTTTAACCTAATTTCAAAGTGGAGGGGAGAGGAATGGAGAAGCAGCACCAGATGTCTCTTGTGTTGCGGAGACGGGAGAATTACTGCTCAGAGCCTCTAAATGAGATACTGCACGCAAGTACATGTGTGCAAGTAGGCATGTGTTGCGTGCCGTTACTAGCATAGGTGAAGACTTATATGAAATTACTTTAAAATGATTGCAGCTCACTTTCTCTCAAGGTGCTTTAAACACACAAGGAGAGAAAAAGCGTGTTTGCATGCGTCTGTTGCTCGTGGGATCATTATGTGGTAATGATATTATCACCCAGACGAATGGGGCATCTCCCTGGAGACCAAGTATCAACATGATCACTGGCCAACAGATGGGAATCATTGTTATACACGCAAACAGTTGCCACGCAGCCGCTTAACCACACAAATACAGCCAACGCAGACAAGTGCACAACAAAATATAAACAAACCAGAAAATGACAAATTGAATGAAATTGAATGCATTTCGAACCTACCCATGACACCACACGTCCATTAAAACAGGGCAGTTTAGCGTTGTCGTCAGATATTTCCTCCTTTACCACCCTGTAAAGAGAACAAAGCGGTTTCAGTAAACCGTAACCAACACAATAGCACTCTGGGGGCAATAAACACGAGGCAGGGGATGGGCAACACTTCCGTCAGGACGGACAACTGGGAAACCCAAAGCTGATTTAATGGTCCACTCTGAACACTGTTGTTACACACATCCAGCCAGAGATATACAATATTGCCTAATGCCACGGTAAAATGTCAGAGCTGATTATTGTGTAATAAAGGTAGGTCAAAAACATAAATGCATCCCCTAAACCTTTCTGCAAAGATAAACCTGTTCCTTCATACTTTGTTGCCGATGTCAGCATTAACTTGATGGTAATATATAATCAAGTTGAGGAAAGAACATATTTAACGAATCAAGGAAAGCATACGAGCAACATGTTACCGTACACTTTAGCACTGCTAAACAAAATGTCAGGGGTCACGTCAAAGGAAGGCAATTTGTTCAGGCATTATATGTAAGAAGTGTCTGTCTATACATCAAAGCCTGATATAAAAAAAAGGAAAACTATTGGCACTGAAATTAACAAAACATAAAAAGTATTTCCTGTACAATCATGGTTCTTCACGTGTGTTTTTAACCAATTCAACTGGATTTTTTTTTTTTTTTGCAAAGCTTTCCAGTTAATCATTCTTCAACAGACTGTTTGCTTGAAAGAACCAAGAACAAACCAGGCATGCATTTATTAACCAGTGCCTCAGACGACTGGTGATGGTTAGCGGTGCCTTTCAGACCAGAGTGAATAGTGATGGTCAGTGAGACGGTCCCAGTCTCTATTCCAGTCTGACCGGTTGGTCCATCTCTACCACCGTTTGGAGTACGGTCTATTTACAGAATAACCCTTCCCTCTTCACAGCATGAATAGCTGTGGGTCCTCTCAAAACATGTCTCTCCCACTTGCAAATGCTAAGAAGTTGTTGCCCCACCCTAGTTTGAGTTTAGCCAAAAACAACTTTGGAAGTCTGGCTGATCTTTTCTTTTAAATAGCCCCCCCCCCCCCCCTCCCTCCTGTAGCTCTGTAGAAGGCACTGTCTGGAGGAACATAAAACGTCTACTTTTCCACTTATGTTTTAACACAAAAGGACGTGCTCATAAAGCTGCCAGGGTGATGAACAGGGCATTCCTGTGTCCAACTCTGCATTCCTCAGGCTAATAGACAACAACAGCGGGGGCCTGCTGGACTCACCGACTAACTGAAACTGGCCGTTTGCATCCTGACATTACGCCCAGAAAAGTACCATACATTAAGCACCCACTGACAGCATTAACCGGTTATTATCAGTGTTATTAACTACCCCTGTTTACCACTTTACCTAATATAACTTTACATGCCAGTCGGGACTTTCACTGGGGTTCGTGAAACTGACAAAGACCAAACTTGGTCACACAAAGTGGAGGCACAGGCTAGCCACACGAGCAATGTAAACAAACGGGGTCGGGACGCTGAACAGACCTGCTAACGCCGCGAGCTCGTCGCTAGCAAGCTAAGCTAGCTAACAAAGGAACTGCAATGCAAGAAGCTAGCTAACGATCGGCAGCCAGGTAACGTTAAAGCTGATGACAAGCCAGCGGAGAGAAGTAACAACCAAGTTAACGTAAATCTAGCTGCACTAACGTAAAACTAAAAAAACCGAGGGGGTGTTGCGCTGGTCCCATGTTAAACACAATAAACCCTTTAAAACAAGTTACCCGAAGTCATCGTCCATAGATTTGAAGAAGAACTTGTAATTCGGTTTCTTGAGGACATTTTTGAAGTCTGCCAGAGTGACTTTGTCCGCCGGTACAGACAGTTTCACCAGATACGGCGTCTCTTGGTCGTCGAGGTGGTAGATAATTTTGGTCTCCCCCATCTCGGACTGCGGCTAAGGCGAAGCAGGCAGGGTGCATCAAGCCGCGGGCCTGGCAGGCTCCCTCTCGGGCCCCGACTCCCCGTGGCGATGGTGGTCCTCCCGGCTCTCCCTTGTTGACCTAACGTTACTCGCTGCGTAGCCCTGGTTCTCTTCTCCACGGCAGCTAGCTAACCGTATGCCTGCCTCTATAAAAAGAAGAGCACCTTGCTCTTCCACAAAGCTTCCTACCAACGTCCGAAGGTTTGAATCGCGTTAGTTCCCGTTTGTATCCAACTTCCAATGTGCCGATAAAAGCTTAGAAATAAATGAAAAAACAGTTTGAAAACGCAGTAAAGATAAACAGTCTGTGAAGGGTCGGGGTTTTTCCTTCTCGCTAGCTGCCAAGCTCGGTACTTTGTTGCACACGAAACTGCTCAAAATCGTCCAAGCCTGTCTAGGAGGGGCGCCATCCACAGGAGAGGAGGAGAGTGACAGCGTAAAGTCACCGCAGTGCATGAGCCGACAGAGGCGGTCACACGGACAGGGACATTAGGCCCCTACAGCCAGAGGGGCCACCCTTCTTAGGGACAGGATGTGGGATTAAAGGCTCAGGGATCAATTTAAAAAAGAAATGTTGGTGAGAAAAAGTCACTACGACACCATAACCTTCCTTTCTTCTATACACACTCTGGTCACAGGAGGGCTCCAGCCTATCTAAGTAAAATCAATTCCTTGTAGAATTTGGGTTGGGTGTCTTCAGTCATTTATTAATATCAATACTTTAGATTTACACAATAGCATCTTAAAAATGGAATTGTCACTGTGAATTTTAGCAGTACAGAAATATACCCAAGACAAATACAGAGGTGGTAGACCCACACAGGTGTTTCCAGCTATTATCTTATGATATCTTCAGGTATAGTCAGACTGACATTTCAGTCTTTTCTCAGTTTTCTTGCAAAGGCAAGAGCAGACAAACATAGCTCATTTTGGTATTTGTGCAAAAACAATTACACAAGCCGACAAATAAATGGTTCACCCTCAACTAGTACCATTAGATGGATGGCATGACACAACTAGTAACATGTCAACATCCTGTTAACTGGAAGATGTTACATTTATTCCCCTTTAATCAAAGGATCTGTCCCACGGCTACATATCGAAACTATGAGACTGTAGTATCACCGTGTTTTTCCATCTCGTACAGAACACTCAAGTCAAATGGGAATATGTACAGCAACCGAAGTTTATTGGACTGAATGCATTTTGATTTGCCATTACAGACAACACAAAGCAAAGAGTAAATATACCTTATCACTCAATGGACAGTTAGTGAAAGTTTCTCAAGCAATCAATACGTGGTGTACAAAATGGAGGAAAGTCTGAATAGACATGTGTCTACTGCTCTTCTGAGAATAAAACCTTACTGATATCTTCTTCATCATCATCATCATCATCTACTTAAATCCTGCCACTGTAGTAGGCGGACATGACAATATAATATTTTTACGTACAAATACAAAAAAGGGGGAAAGGGAGTTTGGTCTCTTTCTTTTGTTTTCTTTAAATAAGCTCTGAAGAGTGCTGGGTGACAGAGTGGTGTCAGGTCTCAGTCATCTAGAAAGTCATCATCAAGGTTCATGTCTGTGGTGTCGATGTCGTCCAGCTCCATGTTGTCCAGGTCCACTTCCAGCTCATCCAGAGTCTACATAAAGACACACAAAGGATCATTTGTTTTAATTAGAATTATTTATTTATTCATATTTTATCCCTGAATCCTGTTTCTTTTTAGATTTTATGTGAACCACTTGGAACTGTATTTCTTATATGAAAAAGACGTTAACACAACTGCCAAATGTTTTTCTATTTTAAATCAATTGCAGTACACAATATTGGATTGACTATTAATTTATTTGGATTAAATAGCAGTAACCATTGTATGATCAATAAGAATCTCATTCTATATTTCTTTTTAATTGTGAGAAACAAAACACAATAATCAGAAGAGAAAAAGAGAAGAAATACAAGTCTAACCTCTTTTTGTGACTCAGGGATTTCCTCTTCCTCCTCCTCCTCCTCTTCTTCCTCATCCTCCTCCTCTTCTTCTTTGTCCGCTGCTGGAGGAGCAGCAGCAGGTTCAGGCTGTGAAGATGTCACAGCTGCTACTGCTGCAGCTGCTGCCACTGACTGCTCACTGGCCTGTGTCTGCCGGTAAAAGGGAGTCAAATAAAGTTTGAATATTACTGCCCATTGGTTCCTCTAGTTTATATTGAACCTTTTTGTAAAATCCCATTTTGACTGCTAACTATTACATAAAGGTTGGCTCAAAAGAAAATGTTGGATGCTGCAGACAAACCTTGGAGACTGTAGGAATGAAGGTTCCTTTGGGCTCGTATCCCTGAGCCTCCTCAAGAATATTCCTGTCTTCGTTGAGCTGAAAAATGTGTAAAAAAGAGGAGATAGGATTGAGATAAAGCTTTAGAAATATTGTCGGCCCAACAACCTCATTTGTCAATTAAAAACTTGTGCAACTCACCGTGACGAGAGGATACTCTTTGGCAGGCCTAGAGGTGCCCAAGCAGGACTCTCGGAGGTAATGCTCGGCTGCAAAGGCTTCTTTCAGCCCGGGGAACAGATTCTCGTACTCTGTGGGGTCTGCTAGAGACTCGGCCGCCTGTAATGACGACCCAGTACAATGTGTGACGGTCAAGAGGAAATATCCAGACATTCGAACCCTTAAGAATCTAAAATCCTGTTAATTTAAACCCTATTTTTCTACACCTAGATTGGTGCTGATTGTTTTCTTGATCTTAGTTTCAAAGTTCTTTGCTGTATCAATATTTCTTCAAATAAACATTAATCGTGATAACAGAACTGACCTTCGTGTTGACTTTAGCCAGGTTCTCCCTCCATAATTTGACCACACGGGACACCTGACTGGGCAGGTAGGTGCGAGCCAGGAAGGCAGCTTCAGGCAGTCGGTTTGTTCTGATCAGAAGCTCCAAACACTGATCCAGACTGTGGAGAAAAGACGTTATGTAGAACAACACATATCTATTCTGTAATGTGTCCACCAATGTCACACTCAGCTGGTACTCACTTCCCCTGCAGGAAGTAGGTCATGAAGGCCACGTTGTTCTTGCCGTCTTTCTCTGCCCCCTCAGCCAGCTTGCCCACCATTGTAGCGTTACCGGAGGCTGTTGCGAGGAGCAGCAGGCCACCGTAATCCTGAGCGTGGTGCAGGCACTCCTGGGCCAGGCCGAATTGGCACTTACTGATAGCCAGCTCCGCTAACTGCTTCCACTTCTGCTCCGACTGCAGGGGTCAAAATGACAAATATTAGAAATGTACTGGAAAGAGAACCTGACCAGTAACGGCAGGAAATGACAACAGCAGCCAAACTGTTGTGAGCCATTGTGAATTGTCCGGTAATGTTTTTAAGAAGGCTCTCGCCTTGTGATACGTTATAGAGCTTGACTGAGTTTCAAGAGAAAACTACTCTGCTCCTACCTCTGCCTCCACAGCCAGCTGGTAGGCGATCTTCAACTCTCCCAGCTGCAACGCCAGCTCAAACCTGTGTTCAGAGTCTGTGGACACAGCCAGCGCCTGCTGCTTGAAGCCCTGAAGAGACAAAGAAACAAAACCCTTCAGCATCTTTTACAAGCACAGACTGCTATTAAGAAATATGTATTGCAATTAAACTGACTTGCATTAAATAAATAAGGAAATAGACTCCTAATGTATTTCCTTACCTGTTTCTCCAGGAAATGTGCGACCCTGGTGCGCTGCTCTTTAGGAATTGTGGGAAGCACCTTGTCAGCCATTCCAAAGTCCCTCCTCATGACGGCAGTCTGGTACTCCAGGACGGAGACCAGCAGGGAGTAGCTCACAATGTTGAGCTCCTTGTCTCCAAGGTACAGACGGTCGTCTTTTGGGATGTAACCCAGCAGGTACATGGTTCTGCAGGGAGAGAAAGCAGTTGGCATGAAAGATTCAGCATCCTTAACAGCAATGAAATAAACATTTACAGCTTAGCCGTTATCCTTCTAGACAGACAGTCTATGCAACTGTGATAAACGTACCGTATTATTCTTATGAGCATAACGTTTACAAGTTGCTTGAGAGATACAGGCAGGGTCTTTTAAGAGGCAGGTATTATATTTTATTACTTACTACTTAAATTCAAGCTAAACCGTCTGTATTTGTACCTGTCGAGGTGAGCAATCGTGACGATCTCTCCTCCTACATAGTAGTTGAGTCTGTTCACAGAGCTGGTGTAGATGAAGCAGTCTCCTACCCAAAGTCCAGTCTTCACGATCTCCTGGATTTCTCCCTGGACCTGGACATAAAATAAATAAATCACACAAAAGGTTGCGAATGTAAGGTATAGTTTAAAGTGAGGAAAACACTCCTTCATTCTGAATATAAAGCATTGAGTTGAAGCTATGCAATGGAATATAACTCTGTGGGTACAACCCAGATTAATTAGGATATGGGAGTATTTTTTAGCACTGAAAGTTAAAAGCACCCACCTCAAAGGCATCTTCAATACCATCCTCGGTCACTCCTTCATTGTTCTCTTGAGAAGCAGCTACTTTCTCTGACATATAGCGCAGAATGAAAAAGGACTCCTCTGTAGCGATGCAGACCAGTTCACCAGAGTCTGACCAGAAGATCTGTGTTGATTATGAAAAAGAGGATGAAGAGAGAGTGATGAAGAAACAGAGATACTAAAATGACTGGACACGAGCCCTTCTAGGCCTTTTATAAATGATTTACATACAGTGCTGTTCAAGATATTTGTATACAAGTCTTACGTGTTTGGGCTGGATCTCAATGCGGCGGACCAGCTCGGTGTTCTCCCAGTCATAAAAGGCCAGGCCATTCACTGACCTCACCCCAAGCAAGAAACCTCCATAGATCCCTGCAGGGAAGAATGGGAACACATCCAGTGAGGAAGACAGTGGGAACCATCCACTTCAAGAACCACAAGTTTACTATATAACAATGTTCACATTACCTTCAGCTCCAAAGTCAGGCTTAAAAGATTTCTTTTCTTTGAAATTTTTGAAGATTTTCACAATACTGTTGCTTTCTCTGATGGCATATCTGTTACAGAAAAAAAAAAAGAGTGTAGCCGTTAATTCTCTGATACAGAGGTGTAGAGCAGGGAAGTATCGCACCTATTTCCAACAGCATACTTACTCAGATGAGTCATGTGCCCAGGCAAACTCCTGTGCTGAGCCAAAGCTCTTGTTCCTCAAAGCCATGGCAGTATAGATGATATACTCTCCATCTCCGCACACCACAACAAACCTGGTGCACACAAAAAATGCATAAACGAGTGACAAACATTATTTCAAATCCACCTCTAATGTGGGAAACAAAAATAAACATATTCAAGGATCATTCACTTTCATAACAGTGGTGGTGGTGCTCATGTCTGCCTGGTTCTGAAATACTCATAACCAGCCAAAGGGCCTGGGTTGAGTGCATGCATACCTTCCATTAGGGTTGTGCTGAATGGTTTGAGGGTAAATCTCGCAGCTTCCCATGTCTTTGACAGCCAACGGCAGCCTCTCTCCGTCCTTGATCTCAGCGTCCCCCATGGCCTTCAGGTTGGCTTGCTGTACCTCACTGTGTTTGGCCCAGATGATTTTTCCGTTCGCATCCATAGACATCGCTGGCTCCTCCCGACCCACCTACACAGCGGACGTCGACAGAGATATTTGATTGTATACACAATACAATTCATCTTGATGTCTTTAAAGATACACTTCCTTTGTAAGCCACTTGTTTTTTTTCCTGCACAACTCATTTTTCTTCTATATTACTATTTAGCAGTATGTAAGGGCGTATAGTAAGTTTCTTTTCAATCAAAACACATTTTTTAGAATCCCTCTCTCTTCTGCTCACCTTGATAATGATGCTGCCTTCATCGTAGCCCAGCGCCACATTGTTGGAGCCTCTGAGGCCGCACACACACCACACTCTCTCCATGCCATAGTTCAGAGTACTCTCCAGGCGGTAAGTGCTTGAGTGCCAGATACGCACCGTACCTAAAGTTGCATAAAGCAATGATCAATCAGGCCATGAGGTGAGATGCATTGTGGGGGCAGAGTTGAGGATGAGTGCGATTCCTGCTCACCGTCCTCTGATCCAGTGATGATGATGGGCAGCTCGGGGTGGAAGCTGACACAGGAGACGTTCTGGGCGTGGCCCTCCAGAGTCTGAACACAGGTCTTGTTCTACAACACACAGAGGAAGAAAGTTAAACATATAGACACAATGCTAAAGGATGCTCACAGAAATGATGTAGCTGATCAATGATGAAAATATGCTCAACTCTTTCAGCAAGCTATAATTGTTTATTTTTCATAATGTAAGAAAAATAAATTAGCCTGCGTTCTACTTAAGAGTTAATTTGTTCCATGATTCGTGTTATGTGGTTTACTTTCACCTTCTTGTGAATGAAAATCATTTACCTGGTAGTCCCAGATCTTTACTTGGCGGTCATCAGCCCCAGAGATGAGGTAGGGCTTGTCTCCTCCACTATAGTAGTCAATACAATTGACCCCTTTCTCATGACCCTCCAGAGTGAAATTGGGAGACGAAGAGCCTAGCTGCCAAACCTGAAAAAACCCAGAGGACACAGCAGAAAATCAATGAATGCACTTCAAAGACCTTTAATTATAAGTACATCATAATTGTATGTCTATAATTAAAAAGGCAAGAATGTGCTTAATTTATAGCAATTATAAATCTGTAAGGCAGAAGGATCTGGGTGTCCCACGGTCCCAATGACAAGATCAAATTGGCAGCAGTAAAGACATCAGCAAGCGGCCCCTACCTTAATCGTCCTGTCCAGGGAGGCACTGGCAAACTGGTTGTTGTCCTTGGGGTTGATGACAATCTGCATGACATAGTGAGTGTGGCCCTCGAACACCTGGCTGCATGACCACTTCTTCTCCCAGTCCCACAGCTTGATCAACATGTCATCTGCACAGAAATACATTCATGCTTGTGTGCACTCAAAACAAATGCATTTGAGGACACTGGTAGAAAGAGACCTTTGTGTTTTTGAATCATTATGTCAGAAGAGGATGCTACCCATCAATCTATGATATATATAAGTTGTATGGGCTTACCACTGCTGGTGAGGATATAGGGCTGGGTCGGATGGATGGCGATGCAACGGATGTAGTCAGAGTGGGCCTCAAACATGTGGACACGCTCCAAGGTGTTGTAGTTGAACACTCGGATCTGCATGTCATCCTGCTCAGGGAGAAAAACAATTGGAATATTAGTTCAATATACTAAATGAACACAAAGATAGACGAGAGTAAAATACATTCCGATATAAACAGTTGGTCTATGCCATTTGAGTCGAACACAATGAGAAAAATGTAACGCAAAACCATCAGATGTAAAATATTGATGTGACACCACTGCTCAAGGGTTTACTGCACATGCCCACACAACATACATACCACACCAGTTAAACTCACACGCTCAGGTTTATACTACTAGCTTGTATAACTGCTGGTGTTAAGGATGACAACTGTCAGAGTCATGAAACTCACCGCTCCCGTAATGACCCAGTTCTTCCTTGCCACAAACTTAGAGGCTCTGACCGGGAGGTCACATACTTCAAAGGTCTTGACGAGAGTCTGGAAACAAAGAACAGTGCTGAATCCGTGTGCAACATCATCATACTTAGTGTTAATCTGTGTTCCGTAATGCAGCTTTGTATGGGTGGCCCATCGATAAGTGATCCCACCTGTGTTTCGTGGTTCCACACACAGACACTGCCGTTGTACAGACTGGCAAGCATCCATGGCTCGGTCGGGTGAAGGTCCACACTCTTCACTCGGTCGGACCGAGCCGTCAGCCTCCGCTTGATGTCCAGCCTCAGAGGCTGAAAACACAAGAGGACATCTGGGTCTTTTCCTTGTTCCTCCGACGTTCAAACTCTCAATATGAGTGCCATTACAGGGTCATTTAGCTAATGACACAGCTATAGCTTCCGAGTAAAGACCCACAATAATGACAGGTAGCCAAATAACCGTTAGCATGTTAACATTAAGCCATATATATTTCAATGATTCCAATAATCGTAAATGTATAGCTACACCCCATCATAATTAATTCGACAACTGACTCAAAACAAATGCAACCACATATAACTTAAGCTTACAAACAGTCGTTGTTTAACAATTTAAATAGCAGTTAGCTACAAGTTATCCTGCTAGCTCAAGCTAGTTAGCCGCTAAGCTATATACAATGATGCATTTCTATTTGACAATTCCACCGTCCTTTTAAACATGAACAAGGACACTCCGATGACCTGTACGGAAACAAAACATGCTGGGGACTATATTAAATGTCTCTTACCATGTTTTATCCCCGTGTTGTCACAATAAAATCAGTTAAATGAGATGGGAGCAGTTGCAATAGGGGTCCGACTGGTGAACAGAGCACTACTGACGTGGAACTTCCTTAATATCAATCTCGCGTGAGTTGTGCTCTGGAAGTGGTGACGTGACATGAAGGTCTGCTCTACAGTCGATGGGTCTGATGGGTGTCACGGTGGCAGGAAACAAACCTGCATGGTTTGTTATGACTTTGCGGTGCCATTATAACATGATAATTTCATATTACTAATGTGCTCTACTTTGCATTTGTCTGAGATTTACTGAGCAATACCTTGGTGGGAGGCCCATTGCAGCACATCAAGTTCATCTTTTTTTTTCATCTTACTTTAATTGATTGAATTCAATTAATGGCACTAGAGGTGACTGAGATCCCTGACATGCCCTTGAATTTGTGAAAGATGTTCTTTCTCTTTTTTTCTTCCCTTTCTCTTAACTTTTTGTCATTATAGCTACAGATACCAACACATATTAAGTGGTGTTAATCATGAGTAAGATGTCATTGTGACAAGAAGGCTTTCTTGTAAGAAGAAAAACAAAAAAACAATATACTAATTAGGCCATATTGTAACCCGACTGTGCGGTATCAAAGCACAATTGGCCTGATTACAAATGGCCGTCATTCAGTCCTTTACAAAACATCTATGTAGTAGGCCTACACCTGTAAGTGTACAGTCAAACTGATGATAGCGAGTAAAGAGGGGAGGGAATTATTTAATATACTTAACCATCTTTATACTGTAGATAGTTTTTAAATGTTAAATGCTTAGTTTCTCTGTTCTACTTTGTTGTCTTTAATGTCCTTGTTTTCATATTTTTCTTGTTTATTTGTATATTCTGTGTATGTACGTTGAGAGCAATGTGAAAACCGTAGTCAAATCCCACATGCGCACGCCAATAAAGCTGATTCTGATTCTGATTCTGATCCACCAACTAGTTTCCTTACAAACCATGACTTTAATTGAACCATTTAGAAATAAACTTTAGAATAAACACAATCATTACATGTGTCGCTTTCAATTATCGCGTTTGTTTATTGAGTTTGTTTATCAGTAATAGTATTCTATAATCATAGTCATCAGTTGTATCAACTTTTCCAGACACAGAAAGTCTTACACTTAAAATTGAAAGTTGTAATATAGATCTTAGATCGGCTTAGATCTTTTTGTGTTATTGTTACATATAATGTAATAATAATATTTATAATATAATCTCATCTCCCCCCCAAAATACTATCATGTTTCCCCAGCAGATGGCAGTTTAAGCATTAGTTTATAATATACCCCTCTGTAGTACACTGTAAGATGTGTTCAATGTAATGTGTAGCAGATAAACAATGTGAAGTTATAACTCTTCTAAAAGTCAGTTCATGAGTTTGATATTAGTTTGGCTGTCTAGCAGCCACCTTGTATAAGGTAATACTTTCATTCTCTCCTGATGTTAGACCCATTGTAAACACGCACATTTGAAGTTAAATAATTAAAATAACATGTTTGTCTTTATTCTTACACAACACAATATGTATGTGTAAAAAGCACCTTTATTCATTTAGTTTATATGTTTGGGAAACCATGTTATTGTGGAGCAAACAAAGACCTTGTCAACCGAGTAAATGAAAATAAAAACATACATTTGCCTTTTATTCTTTTCTCTTGAACATCTGAACACAAACTACATCTTCACACGTCAGCTCCTGTGGGAGGAAATAAAGAGGTAATTATAAAAAACAAGAGCAGAGCAATAACAGTGTTAAAACTGTCCTCATCATACTTAATAATCACATTCTGCTGTGCAATACATGCCACAAATCTAACACGTTTCTCTTTTCATCCATCAGCCCATGTTCTGGTTCAAATACAAATACAACTATCATGACAGATACTGTCAACCCACCAGGTAGAGTTTGTCTCCTTCGATCCAGTGTTTCCAGCCACGGTTGGCCTTCTCTCCTTTCTGAGTGCACACCAGCTTGTCCCCCTCCCAGGTCACCAGACACTACAAGACACCACATGTAGTCCATTCATTAAACAACAAACGTAAGTCATTATTTAATACACATTTAAAGTATATTTTACTTAAACCATGTTAGATAATGTCCTCTCAAAAAATCCCTGCCTCCACCTCTTACATGATTACTTTTACCAGGCTCGCTTTTCTAACCTGAAGGTTTATGCCGCCATGAAGACTCACCAAATTAGGATTACTTTCATCTTGATGTTCAATTAGCATTGAATAAAAGCAGCTTCTAGTGTAGACTTATTATAGTTGCTCTTCTTTTGGCAAGGAAATGTACTAAATGTCAGTGGGCCTCTGTGGAGAAATTATAACTGAACACTATCATCAAAAAAACAGTTTAATATATTTTACTGGCTTATGAAAATACAATGCTTTGTTTTTTTCCCATGTTACCTCCAGTTATTTCATATCTTTATATCTTATATCTTTGACAGTTATATCTTTTTTACTATAGGAAAATAGTAATGAAAAGGGAATGGTTAAAATGCCTGCAGGTATCAGGTGCACCATTGTCATGTCATTTTGTGCAACAAAGTCATTAGATGTCAGGGATATTATGAGAGGCTCAAGATGTAGACTGACTGCAAAGACTTTATATATGAGAGATCAACCCACCTTGATGTTTCTGTTGTCTAGTCCTTTGGTGTGCTCATCAAACTCAACCCCTACAGTGAAGGCGAGCTCATAATTCCTGAAGGTGCTCAACGTTTTGAAGTTAAACTTGTCTCCATCTTGGGTTACCACTTTGGTCTGAGATAGGGAGATAGCAATTTTCCTTGTGGCAAAGTCAATATCTAGGGCCAGAATAGAGAGACTTGATTATAAAACCTTTTCAGAAAAGCTAGATTCTAGTATATATACATATATACACACACACATATACATTTTTTTAAATTTTTTACAGGAATAGATAAAGTAATGTGGAGATTTCCCTCACTTCTGTGTTTAGTTTGTCCCATGTTAGTATACTTAAGGTCTGGATTTCTGTCCATGATACAGAAATCAAGACCTCATGACCATGAATAATGTTACATGAAGGTACGTATGTTTTTTGTTTGTTTTTTTAATCCGAATCATTTTAGTATTTGACGTCATATTTGTTGTATACTCAATAATCTGTGGCGAAATCATTACCTGAGAAAAACATGTTTGCATTAGCTACAGATTGGATTGAACAATAACTTTGTTATACTTGTACAGCTTTTCCAACCTGTAACATCACCTTGAAACACTAGTTTAACACATAACATCTCATGCAAAATGAAACCCACCAAAATTAAAAGTTTCTTACTCAACACTTTCAAATACTCCTCAAATTTGTCATTGGTTTCCAGTATCCATTTCCCACTGAAGTTTGCAGGCATGGTGGCAGCTGGTGACACTGATGTGTGTGTGTGTAGACTTTAGACAGTGTATGGAGGGGAAAGGTGCAGGGTGTCCTCCTGCTTATATATAAATCAGGGGGCATGAGGGCAGATAACTATTGATAAGTGAGTTTATAGCTTGAAGGGGATTGGCAGGCGCAATTGTTTTTGAAGTCGGGAGGGGGAAGATTCACCCTTTTCTTTCAGTCTTTACACAGTCATTGGAGGAGGTTGCCCCCCACTCATCACGCGCACACACACACACACACACACACACACACACACACACACACATGCAGATGCTGCAAAGGTGGTCAGTGTACAATGTACAGACAGGAGAAGCTATTTTGCAACATCTGCCAACAGTGTGTTCTTTATTTGTTCAGAATACACAAACTTTTAGCATGAAGGTCAATAAAGTTCAACTGGTTTTGAAGTTTTAAAAGCTCATCATTTGTGACTACTTTTGGACTTCATTTATACGTCCACAAAGTCTGCTCTGAATAATAATTTCTGTTGTGGATTTCCTCAAAAATGTTTCATTAACTAGTTTGAAATGATCCTCTCCTTGTCCCTTTCTGAAAAAAATCCAGAATCTAGGAATTAGCAAACTTTTCTTTGTTGAAAAGTGTAAAGGTATAATCCTTGAAATTTCCATCATAGCAAACCCTCTTTTATACTATTTTTGCTTTGCATTTATACTGCTTAAGCTATTAAATGGGCTTACACTTATTAAACCTTTCTTTATGGTACTTTGCATTGTCAGTGGCGGAGTCCGCCGTTCCGATATATGCACAAGAGATTGACAGGAAACTAAGCATGCAACTGCTCAAAGGGCATCTTGTGCTCCCAGTGATCGATAAACGGGTCCTATCTGAAGGAACACAGGGACTTGTGTTGTAAAAATGTTCTTATTACCACCAGTGACCACAGGTGTTTCCAAATCAACCAGGACTAAAATCTTAAGGCTAACAACTTTTACTACTGGACACAAGATGTCTCCTACTTCGCCTTCCATTCTCTGTGAGCACAGAGAAGTGTTCCTCCTTCAGCAGATCAATGTGAAGACAGTCTCCCATGTGTCGATTCTGCTCATAAGCCATTCTGCACAGTGAAGGTGAAACAGCCAAGTGAAGCAACAATAAGAAAAACAAAACTTTTGAGCAAAGGGGGACTTCAAAATTAAGCAGTGTTTAAAAAAATCCTCTCCTGTATTGAGCTGTTTGCCTGTCGATTGCTGATCCAAATAAGAGTTGAGTTGCAGACCACCCTTGCACTTAGTAGAAACGTTTTATTGAGCATAAATGCAAATGCAGATTTTATCCTGGCGCCATGACTCTGTTTCAACCCCTCCCTGAGACCATCACTTTTCTGAACCAGTCAGAGCAAGAGCAGGGAGAGATCAATAACAAACCCACTGGGGAACCATAAATGAACAGAGCCCGCAAGGTACAGCCGCCGGCGGGAGGCTGAAGTGCAGGGCGAGCAGCAGCACCAGTGGCAAAGAATGAGCAAGTAAGTTGGACAGTTTATGCAGACTGCCCAATTGGTAGGCTTCATGGAAATGCACAAAGTGAGCTGACAGATTAGCTGATTCAGAGCACAGCGTGGCTCAAGATGTTTGGCCGGAGCTCCGCGGGCTTCACTGAAATTCTCAAGTAGAGGCCACTTGGATTTTTTAAAAGCATGTCTGGAAAGGCGTTTTCAGATAAAAGGAGCTTCAAACTGCTGATCTGTTGGCCTGTGAAGCTTCAGTAAACAGCCACCGACCATTTTAACGCTTTGTCTGTTTGTGTGACTGAGCTGCCGAACACATCATTTCCTTTTTCCAACAAGTCTGATTAACAAATGAAATTGCACACTGTAACAAATTTCTCTGTTAAATAACAGTAAAGTGCTGGCAGCAGAGACGCCAGCTCTTTACTGTTATTCTACAGTACTCATACCGTGAAATACTTAACAGCCTATTACTGTAAAATTATAATACAGTGTGTTTCTGTATTTTTTTCAATTTACAGTAAAATGCTGGCAGCAGAGACGCCAGCAACATACTGTAATTCTACAGTAGTCATACTGTTGAAATATTTCACAGTCTATTACAGTAAAAATGAATGCAGTATTTTTCAGTGATTATTTGAAGTAACATTCTGATTAAGGAGTTATATTACTTTAAATTCTCAGTGTTTACTGTATACGGGCAACATTGATAATACAATAACTCAATTTAACAGCTTAGAATATCTAAAATATCAATCTGCAATGCAATTAACATTACAACTTTATTTTTCTGTGGGCAACAGACATCTGCATTATCATGTAAATTATGCAACATAAGCAATAAACGACTTAGAAAGGATATAAATCAAACAAACGTTTATTTAACAGGACAGTGTCAACATAAATATCGCTAGTGTACAAAATAATAATAACCAAAATAAAACACTTGGACGACCCAGCTTGTTTGGCAGCGAAACAAGCCAACGAGATTTTTTAGTAGCAAATTAAAAACTGCCATGTCTGCATGAAACAATGGCAATACATTTGAATTCCTAAATTGCATGTCAATGACTTGAAAACAATTGAGACATAAGTTTTAAATTAAATACCTTGGGCTGAATACCAAGGTAACTAATACAAAAGAAATAACCTATAAAGAATAATTTGAGATACGTTGATGTTCTCTCAAAAAGTAGTTTCGAATAGTGACAATATCTAAATGTACTGCAATGCATTCTCTACTGTCTGTAAAATATACATCAGTAAGAACATTTCGAAGATATGCATAATCAGCAACATTTGTAAACTATACTAACTATACTATGAACAACATTTTAAAAGTTAATCAGTAAGGACATTTTGAAAATTAGCATTAAGACTATTTAGAAAATATACATCAATATCAACATCTTGAAAAAAATAAAGTGAAGGTAGGCTTGTGCTTTACCTCTTAAGAGTCCTGTGAGGTAGGTGCATGAGGAAAAGTCTGGGTGGTTGTGGACAGTCCTTATTTATAGAGGAATCTTCTGGGTCAGGTAGAAATGGCCATCACCTTGCTGGTGGTTGTTCGTCTCCATAGATACATTCCAGTGTTGCCACTGTAAAACAACAACAAACAAAATAATTAATCAAAATAACTCTAGAGTCAGAATGTACAATAACAACGTCCAATCAACGCTTATGTAGCTGATAATACCAAAGTGTCTTGTCGCTTAATGTGGCAACGTCAGTATGTCAAAACGACATATGGAGTGAGAGAGTGAGAGACGAGAGAGAGTTCACTGACCTATATGAAGTCCCATTCAAAGTCCAGGAGGTTCTTTAGTAGTGAGGAGACGTGTGTGTTGACGGTGGTAGACTTCTTCTGGACGATCACACCCGTCTTCTTGGAGACAACCTTGCCCCGTATGGCCTTTGTTCCTCTCTCTGGATTAATACCAATGAAGCGCCTAAAATCACAATAGTGTAAAATCAGAGACTGAATGAAAAACTATTAGGAACACTTTATAGTCTTAAAGGAGTAGTTTCAATTTTCTAACATAAGGTGATATGAGTTACTAACCAGTTCTGATGTCATGAGGTATTTTGTGTAATTCCGGTGCTGGATTTTCCTATCAGACCTTTCTATATCTTGGAACTATATTATTTGTTGAAAATTGCCAGTGACTGGCAGTATTACTTCGCACTGGAGCCAGTTCACATATTACGCCTCTAATAAAGTTCATAGGCAGCGTGATATGAGAATTGGCTCCACTGCATAGTAATAATCTGACGTAATTCACAAAGAAAATATTTTTAAGATACAGAGAGATCGGACAGGAGCATCAAGCAGCAGAATTATCTTAATATATTTTTTTTGTGTGTGTTGTGGCTTGAAATGTTTTTGTTACCTGACCAATCTTCTGCTGAGTTAATGTCTGTCTAAATACCGGTAAGTAACTAATACCATCTTCTGCTAAAGAATCCAAACTATCCTTTTAACTGTGCAAAGTAATGATTTGTGGTTATTAAGGTTTCAAGAATAGTAATTGTCCAAAAAAATACTATAATGACGACAAGGAAATTAAATGAGTCTTACCTCTGAATGAATTCTAGAGTACAGGCCGCCTCTTCTTGGTATTGAAGGTTGAATATATAGTAAATCGCAAACACAGCAGCAAGTCCCGTCAAGAAAGTTGGTGTGATGCCCTCAGCTATAACACGGCCCTCAAGGGTGATCATCCAGCGTCCAGTAGTGACTTGCCCTGTTCCACCTGAAACTTCAAGTAATAGCAACATCAGAATGCCTCTCACCTTGAGTAAACATCTGTAAATTCAAAAAACAATGGCCAATCTAATGTGTAATATGTCTACCAATGACATGCATACCAGGCAGTATCAGACGTGGACTTGCAGGTAGAGTGAGGGTTGTCTCAACATCAGCTGTGGTGGCAGACACCTGTAGGGAACAGACAAATACATCCATATTATGAATACCATATGGTTTTTAAGGAGGAAAATAAACCACCTTTCTACTTTAAATGATCCCCTAACCATTCCCACCTTCAAGTTTCTTTGTTTCTTTGTGGCATTTGAAGCTATTAACAAGGGACAAAAGGCTATCAACGAGCTAGCTATCAACAACTGCTACCAGTCTTAAGAAATGAAACGGTTAGCATTTGATTAAACGGTGACTCTAAAATGCATGTGAATACAAATGTTTGAGCTATTCAAATCTCAACCTCATTGATAAGTGACATTTTAGAATCATAGACTGGCTAGCTAGACAGCTTGTAGAGCATCAGTTTAATTTCAAACCTTATTTTCTTTGTGGCATTTGAAGCTATTAACAAGGAGCAAAGGCTATCAGCTAGCTAGCTAGCAACAACTGCTACCAGTCTTAAGAAATTAAGATGATAAACAGTTAGCATTTGATTAAAAACGGTGACTCTAAAATGCATGTGAATACAAATGTTTGAGCTATTCAAATCTCAACCTCATCGATAAATGACATTTTAGAATCATAGACTGGCTAGACAGCTTGCAGAGCATCAGTTTGATTTCAAACCTTATTTTCGGTAATGCTACGTTACCTGTTTGAATAACATACTGAGAGGAAAATAATATTGTTTTTAATTACCGTCTAATTTGTAGAGACACAACTGGATTGATGCAGATGAAGCAGGACGTCTTGTTGATGTGTAGCACATGTCCTCTGAAGTCAGTCCTCCTCTGGAAAAACTGCAGATTTCCAAAAAATACTGTAGTGTACTGTAATTTAAAACATTAGGATACTGTTTAGGGCCTCTGTGCAGTTGCTTCAAATGGGCCAGCCCACAATGCATTGCAGACTACAGTACAAAACCGTATTACATTAATACAGTAGATTAATGTTAGAAATTGGCTGTAAATTAACAGCAATTGGTTACAGTGCAGGTTTAACCGCTCAGAAAAAGACAAACTACATTATTGAGCACTGTTTAATTTATTGATTGATTTTACTATCAATGGCACATTCCCAAAGGAGCTGGGAGGGATAAATACACACATCATGTCTTATATCCATTCTGGAGACAAAGCATCAGTAGTCGTAATTTAAAGCCTTCAAACACACTCAGATTTTCAGCTTCGTCATTCAGAGGACTAAACTGGGATTAACTCACTGCTCTCTTGTCTTCACTGCCAGCCTTTACCTTCCCACTGCTCATTTCAGCACGTTGCGTTATCAATGTGGTTCACCTATCAGATCAGCTACACCTACAGTAGCGGTATACATGCGTCCAACACATCTAAACTTGTTAATTAAAGGAGCTCCCACCCTGAGACAGATACACACTGCCCTGCCTATTTAAACGGGCTTCTGCAGACTACGGTAACAGTCTTGGTGGAATATAAATTACATTTATAACAATAAACACATTGGGTAGACGGACATATGGAGAGATGTATGGATGGACCAAAGCGGGGTTGGATGGTATGTCAAAGGCGTGGGATGTGTCTGGCGTCTCTCTGTAGGGACGATGTCAGCAGGGGGCACCGCCTCGTTCAACAAAAGCCATCTTAGGCCTTCTTGAAAATCTGCTGGCAAACAACTCCTGCAGCTCTCAGCTCCTGCAGAGAACAAAAGACATTTTGGATTTATTCGATTTTCATTTTGACTAATAGGAATGACCAGGCGGATGACAGAAGCCTATCCCTACTGTCTCCCCTGCATTATAGCCTACAATGTCAGATAACAATTTGTCTGACTTAGCAACAGTAAATATGGGTGGGAAGGCCTGAGGATGGGTCAGTTATTAGTAAAGGATGCATGGAGACATTGAATACACAACATTTTGAATAATTTAGGGCACACTAGAGGCCAGGTACAGTTTTGTGGAATAGGTGGAAGGTATTGTCTGCCACCAGAGGCCACTGCTGCTTCCCATTCTCTCTTTTCAGCTCGTGGAATTTTCCAACTAATAACGAATTTCATAGCCGCTGATTGAAAACATCTGTTGGCATCATTTGCAACCAAATTATTTGGTGGATTAGTTTTGCTTAGCTTTGATAGCAGTAATCACAGAGGGAAATCTGATCATGCTGAGCTAATGAAAATGGTAATGTGCTAGTCATTACTTTTAAAATCTTTTCAGATGCTAATGATTCATTACAGGCCACACTGGGCCACACTATGAACTTCACAGAGGCGATGTTTAAACAAAAGTGATTGAAGTTCTTCTTACAGAAATTAGATTTGGAAAAGTCAAGATAATAACAGCGGCTGTTATTGCTATGTGCTATGTGCGGGTCTCAGTTCATGGCGTTGGCAAGTAAATGCAGTACCAGACACTTGAGAACCAAAATATATAAGTCTGTTTTTTTCCCTTAGAAACAGTATCTTTAGAGGAAGTTCCTTATGCAGAAATAGTATGATTTACTTGGCATTAAAAGAGTTACATACACATACACATGCACCTCACACAGTCTAATGTTAGTGCTGCCAGAGCTGGTGGGCCAATTCAAGAGTCACACATAAAAATACAGCACACATACAGTGCTGAGAGGCAATTTGGATTTGGATTAAAATGTCCAAATTGCATGCATTAATATTCATGGCAGGAGCTGCTGTTTTCTTACCAGATGAAGCTCATCTCCGCCCACCCAGTGGGTCCAGCCTCTTCCTTCAATCTCTCCCTTCTGCACACACACCAGCTTGTCTCCCTCCCAGGTGATGGTGGTCTGGTATGAGGTCACAGGTCAGGGAGACAATGGGATTATAATACATGAAGGTGCAGGATTTATTCAAATCTAACAATGCGGATGCATGAACATATGGATATAAACATATATGCTGAGTTTCCCATTTCCCATTTGGCACCAATGGGAGATCGGGAAGATTTAACAGGTTTCTCAAAAGTTTGAAACAGTATCACATCATGTGTACGTTCATTTAAATCCCCCTGGAGACACTGGCTACAAATACTCACCATGCATTTCCTGTCATCCACTCCAGACAGATCCTCCTCAAACTCTTTGCCCACATGGAAGTCCATGTTGTAGTTTTTGAAGGTGCTGAGGGTCTTGATGACTATGTGGTCCCCATCGTGGGAGATGTCCTTGTCTGGCTTCAACAAGGTGGCGATTTTCCTGATGGCAACATTGACATCTGCAACAGGTACACAGAGGGAGGGGGAAAATGGATACAGAGAAAGTTTCAGACATATGTAGGTACAGATTTACAAATGGTTAGCTACAGCAGTGTTTGTATGTGTAGCTGATATTCCTAACAATAAGTATCACAGCAAATATAATGTCTCTCATTATAGTACAATGTGAGACATGAAACAACATTCTGGATAGCTGCAATCACTGCCCAAGAGTTAAAATATTAGGATTTTTTATAAATAGTAGAGGATTATTTCCAGGTATTAATGCCAACTTTTGCTGCTATTGAGAGCTCTAATGATGATATGTTAACCCCCAAGCCTTTACCTTCCCAAGGCCCGTGCTCCACTATCGCCTGCTACAAACTCACCAAGAGCCTTCAGGTACTCCTCGAAGTTATCACTGGAAATCATTTTCCAATATCCGTTCAGATCAGCTGGCATTTTGGCGGTTGCTCTGTTGCTTTCCTTACTCCCAGTGAGTGATGAAGAGGTCCGCTGGTGACGGCTACTTGTGCTACAGTGCAGAACCTGCTGTCAAAAGCCCCAATTTGAACCAAATTCACTTTAATCCGATTACCTCCCACTTCTCTCCCTCGGTCGACTCCACGTAAACACTCGAGCCTCCCCATGCTTTTCCTACATATTGTATGCTGGTATGCATGATGTAGAATAGCCTTATGTTGGAGAGGGCTTACTCTGCCTATACGGGATTAGGATGAATACACTTCCTTTATTAATTGACACAGGTGCATTCATATGGAGTTCCACGTGTGGCAGATTTGGCCTGGTTCTGAGGTAATTTTAATCATGTTATAATTATGATGCTGGGCCATCAACAATCACCAGAGTGGACCACAAAGTGTGGATAATATGCACAGTACAAAAGCAGAATCACCTGAGCTTAAAATGATCTGGCAGGAGAAATGAAATGTCGTACAACAGGACTGTCATATCTTTTGTTTCGCCTAGATAACTCAATTAATTTGATAATCTCTCTTTTGCAGCAAACCCACTGTCTAAATCCTTTACTGACTGGGACACACACACACACACACACACAGTCAGTATCAGTCACAGTGGCGCTTCCAGCCACTGGCCTCAGTGAGAAAACACCTCCCGTAGCTGAGCAACTGTCAGGATTACTTTAAATCCTTTGGTGGAAAAAAATAGCGGCTCACAGACAGTGTGTGTGGATGATAATGGCGAAACTGAACAGATCCACAATGGAATGCTGTTGAGAGGCTGCTGCAGAGCAGGGACACCAACAATGATCTTCACAAGAGAGGATCCAGTTTAGATTTCTACAATTAAAAACGTGCATATGTGTACTAGTACATACAATCTGCTCACACAAACACACACATGGCTCTAATGTTAAGGCCGATTCTTAGATTGTTAGATATATAAAGGCAAACAAAAAAATGAATAAATAAAGGTTTCCGTATTCCTCCACCAGCATGTCACACATTTAGACAGCATTTTATACCATTTTGTCAATTTTTAAAAAAACATGACAACTCCTGAACATATTAATGGATATTTGCACCTTGAACTATGATTTCATTTTTGGCTGCTTTTACCTTGCCTGCTTTCTGAAAACAGAATCAATTATTTGCTCATAGGATTCAGTTTTGAAGGTCTTTAGTTCTTATTTTCTAAACTATCTTAACGTCAGACAATAAATGTTTCAGTTTTAATAAAGGTTGGTCAACTGTGTCCAGGGTTATTGTGGGATTTGGGTTGTTGGGACGACTTGGATTCATGAACTCATTCAGTCCAAAATCCTGGTCATGGTTATTATTTCATACATTTAGACAGCTACAAGGAAAAAACACCGCTCAGACAAATTCATTTTCAAATATACAGGATATTTATTTCCATTTATCCAGCTCTGCAATGATGTGAAATGTGCAAAACTACAAAAGGATGAAAACTTTTAGCAAACAAATATTCATTGACACTGTGACACAAAGATGAGGCTCAGTATTTGCAACAGTCCATGCGTAACTGTATGATTTCAGGTTGTGCAAACCTCCATCACACTGCAGTTCAGTGGAGGTTAAGAGAACTTCCAGTCTCTGAAGAGAAGCACCAATCTGTGAGTGAATGTTCAGCTCTACGCTGCAGCAGTCCATCTATCAGTCATCCAGACTCTTCACAGCCTGTTTGGCGAGCGGCCTGAGCACCGTGTCCTCATTTATCCTCTCGCTGTCATGTGTGTAGAGGTTGTGCTGGTGAATATATTCTATCACAGAGTTTGGGATCAGGTATTTCACACTCAGATCCCGTCTCAGAGCCCGGCGGACCTCTGTGGCGCTCGTCTCGTTCCTCACCCATTCCCTCACAAGGACAATGTTTCGACGGTGGCGCGAGAGCGTGTCCGACACGTGCACGGCTCGCTCGGGCTCAAAACCCCCTCGACTGACGCAGACGAGGCCGAAATGTCCAACCACCTCCTCCACGTGGTCGTCCTGCCACAGGCCAGGGATCTTGAAGGTTTCCAGGAAATCAGCTCCACACAGAAGCTTTAACTGGGGACAGGGGCCTGAGGGGAGAGGCGGAGTGAGATAGTGAGGAGGACGACTGCTTAATCTTAACTAACAAAGCTATGTTTGAATATTAAGAGAAGACATATGTTGATATGCAGTGAGGGGCCAGAGCTACAGCTCGATATGATGTATTTTGAGAATATAACACGCCCATGATTAATAATTCTGCTGTATGATGCTTGTTGATGTAACGAATGCCTTATGACACCAACAACAACGGGCTTGCCTCAACTCAGAGCCTTAAATCCTTTCTTTTTAACGTCAAGAAGTATTCACTCATTAGACCAATCCACTGGCTAATTCACTATCAAGCTACACAAAATGGCAAACCCATAACAAAAGATTGAAATGTCTGCTAGAATGAGAACTCATATAGTTGAGGAGCAAATTCAACAACTTGAGGCATTAGTGGTGTGAACATTTTGAGTCGGCACCAGGCAAATGAAAAACCCGAACATTACTAAAACTGACTGACTAGTTCTAAACATTCCACAACTTAGATATTCACGGTGCTGGAGGCTAAAGAAACACATATCAACACCAATTATTGGGAGTTCAAATGTTGCCAAAAACGCTCAAACTGAACTTTGACTTGTGTTTAGAAGACTCAACACAGAATAAAATAAAAAGGAGACCAAAGCAGCGAACCAACTTTTTTGTTGTTGCAAAAATACAAATTTTATCCGATTAATTTTTGATAGATCTCACAGCCGACCGTAGATCTTTATGCACTGTTGTGTAAAAATGCAGAAGGGCCCAAACAAATATCCTTAGAAAGGATTTGAAAGTCTTCATGGTATTAAACCTCTCCCTAATACTCTTTAACCACATTTACTCAGGACCACAGAGCACAATTAGGCTTTGCACTGTGCACGTGCTAAGCACGGGCACAACAGTAGGGATTGATGCAAAGCCTTAACCCTAACGTTGTTAGAGGGCTTGTTAAAGGCGCGATGAAGTAATGTGCTGAAAATAAATCAAGCTCTTAACAATGGAAGAGAGCCAACAGTCACGCGAGTGGATCTGTAACGCTGTACTTGCACTAAAGTTAGCATGTTAACATGCCAAGAATAAAAATGTTACATGTATGCATTTTGTGACCCGATGACGGTGTGTTCTATGATGTTTACCCTGTTCACCATCTTAGTTTAGCATGTTTGAATGCTAATATTTGCTTTTTAACACTTGACACAATGTGAGTCTGAGCCTGTGTCATTAGTTTAGCAGATCTGTGATTATAAATCTAAATACTAGACAACCTTTAACCTGCTGCTGGCGCTAAAGAAAAAGTCAGGGCATCACCAAAGGAATGATTCATCCTCTGGGGACAATGAATGTCTGAACAAAATGTCATGGAAGTTAATGAAATAGTTGTTGAGATAATCACTTCACTTGAATCATTTAAAATATATATATATTTGGACCAAAATGGGGGACTGACCAACCGACACCGCCATCCCCACAATGAGAGCGATGAGATGCCTGAGTACAGTTAGAGGTTCTTACTTGAGAGGGCGACGGTGTTTCCGCTGGAGTCGTTGTGCGTTCCTGTGCTCTGCTCATACTCTGTCAGAATACGCCCATAATGATACCTGCGACCAAAGATATGAGAGAGAGACTTACAATATATTTCTGTAATTTAAGAAATGGTAAAACTAGGCTGTTCCTTATTTAGATTTCTAGTAATCCTCCCCCTTTAACTTCTGTTGTCACCAGTAGCTAGTTGTGTATTCATTCATTATTTCCTCTGTTCATGCATGAGCATAGCCAACATATTTTTTAATCCAAACATCATGCCAATAAAGCCTCATCAAACTGAACCGGATTAGGAAAAGAGAAATATCGATTAATCACGGAAACTAAGTAAGTAAGTAAAGCTTCTTAAAAAGTGTTCCAGATCACTTGCGTGTGTGTGTGTGTGTGTGTGTGTGTGTGTGTGTGTGAGTGTTGGGGAGTGAGAGGACTTGTGACGTGGGCCGCTCACAGCCTCTGGATAACAACAGCCTACTTCATACCTTGATCAGCACCCATGTTGCGCAAATACTCATGAGGGGATTTGTGAGGAATGCAAAGCGGGAAAGAAGGAGAGTGAATGAAAGTTCAATGATACGAGTGTAAGAGACCTGTTTTTGTGTATAAACACACACGGCATACAGTGCAATGATTCAGAGTAAAGTACACTTTTTCCATTACAACATTAATTTCCTTGGGCCAAATCCTTGACAAAGCCCAGCTACAAATACATTTCATATTCCTGCAGAATAAACTGTAATATGGAGTGGGCCAATATTCCTGGACATCCCTTATTCACATCACCTATGCCTGCCGCTCTTCACTCATACTCATGTCCCAGACAGCCTTTTGCAACTACACCATTCCCACTCTGTGGGAATTTAACAGCAGGTGCCCCTGATTGCACCTCATCAAAAACCCAGTCCTGACATGGTTCCAGTCTAGTCTGGCAGCCCCAAAGAGACCAGAACCTGGCAACACACGGTTGCACAAGCGGTTGAAGTTGGCATTAAGAAATGCGGGCAGAGGAGCAGCAAAGGAGAGCACATCCATGTGAGCTCGGCCGGTGCTCTGGTAAAAACTAGGACATGTCAGCAAAGAAAAAAACATTTGTCTTTTACCCCATCGAGAACGAAAAAGGATGTGACAACAGACTGTAAAACTAAAAGCTAATGAAAACAGCAGCTACTGAGTGGGATATGAACTGGGACAAGATGTGCTTGGTTCCGTCAACAGAAACAAAATGAAGGTACAGGACACCTTTTGGTATTAAGGTCCCAATACTTTGACTAGCTGCACACAAAATGTACCCTCAGGGTCAGCCCAAAAGCTGAAAGTACCCTAAGGTCTCTAACACGATCTTGCATGGAAACCTTCTTTTTCAAAAGAAGCAATTTAACTCTAATGTTGCTTCAACCCTTTTTGTTTTATACCTCATGGTGACCGCAGTCTCCATCCAGTCTGGCTGCTGACTCTCCCATTCATCAACCGTGACCCAGTTAGAGCTCCGGAGCGCCAGCTTTGCCATCGCAATTCGGTGCTTAGCCAGCACCAGGCCTTGCTTCCCATAGCCGTCACTCACTGGAGACACGATGCCACCCACCACCTGGTACTGGCCTGAAGGGAGAGAAGAAGATTAATATCGTGTTTTTTTTCTGGGTCACGATAGCCGATACAGAAATGGAATACAAATCAGAAGATTAAGTAAATCTCTGAGATACTGATGTTAATATTATTAGCGCCTCGTCAGATCTGACATTTGAAGGCAATTGCTACAATTGATCTTTTTAAAACAGGGGGATGAAGGCGCTTGATCACGTCATGGAGCATTTCATTTTACTGTGTGAGCGATTTGAAGGGTTTAGAAACTGCCTTAAGCAATGAGAGTTAGACTAAAAGTTTGACAATTCAAACTGTTATAGGGAACACAGAAGCAAACTGAGTTAATAAAAAAAAAAGAAAGTTTAAAACAGATGTATTTGCAACTGTTGCACAAACACTCACAGGAGAATAGAAACAGCTCTGGTGTGCAGCTTTCAGTAATTTTCTGAAGGTTACCCTAAAACAAGTCAGCTGATGTCTTATAGGTGAGGGGTCAAAGTGTAAGAGCATTATTTAGGTTCCTGCCCTCTGAAATGCTGCACTGTGAATAGAGCTGACTTAGGACCAGTATAATGATGTTGTTGTGACCAATGCGACCGAGCCACAAACTCTAATGCAGTGCAGCTTTGGAGGTAAAGGGGTTTATATGGTTTATAGAAAGAGGACCTGTGTGCTGACATGGCTGTTACATGGTTACATGGCGTGGCAGCACATGACAATAACACAGCTTAGGGTGACTGAGAACGAGGAGTGCAACTTATGTCCTGCAAAATCATTAAAAAAAAGATATAGGGCTTCCCAACAAGCTGAAACACAAAGCCCTCTCATTGTTTTTAGAGTTGTTACGGTTAATGTGCTAGAAAATAGCCGACTGTCACATCAGGAAGACATTTAGCATTCATTTAGAGCTTGTTTAAGGCAACCTTATTCTCCTTTGAACCAACTCCTGAGACAAATATCTGCATCTTTAACTTGCTAGGTGCTCAACTTTCTTCTCCAGCTCGTCTCTAACTCTGTATGTCTGCTGTCTGGTGCTGGATAGATCACAGACAGAAGGTTGATCGGGGCCTGTTGGTTGTAAACAGCTGCTGCTGGTAACAAGGCTGATGAAAGTGAGGAACCAATAAACTTGTGGACCATAAAAGAAAAACAATGAGCGAGAGTCGAAAAAGCTTTCTAGTTCTGCAGGTTCATCCCTTTGAGATACCTCTCTTGCAATAGAAATAAGTAGTTTGATAATTTTTTAATATAAAGAATATTAAATGGTTAAATTAAACACAATCCGAGCTTTCCATAAGTGCCGGCTGCCGACCAAACAGCCGACTAATTTATTATATTAAATTTAGATTCTAATAAAATAGTTTTAGTTAACAGGTTCCTGTTCGCTATGCGTGTACATGTGGCGACCACTAGCCTCAGCTTCAAAACAATGCGAGCATGATGATGTAAGTTTACAGTTTAAAACGTCCTAGAACACTTTTGTATTTTTTGCCATTGACTAATTATGCAAACGTTTGTCACATGCCCCAAATCAGGTTTTAAAAATAAAATATGATGTAATGAAACTTCCAGCAGTAATATACGGTATATGAACAACCTGGCATAGGTTTATTGATTTATTTATGTTTATTCTAAAACATGATCCATCATGGTGGCGTGTTTTGATAAACCTTATAGTGAAGGTGTCAATAAATAAATTAAAAATAATAAATCAGGTCTTATGATTCTTAATTTTTAAGTTCTGACCAATCAGGAATAAGTGTGGTTATAAATACTAATAGCTATTCACAGACGAAGAAGCCTCGTTTTCCTTTACAGTAATTCACTACATGTCTACAACCGGGCAGGCAAAATTCATTAGATGATGCAATAATTAAGATCAGTGAATATTATGGGATAGAGATTACAATGGGCCAGATGCCACCAAATCTGTTTTTTTATGGCTAATGTCTGGATCTGACCTGTGCTGTGCATGTGGTCTCTGGCCAGCTCAAACAGCCTCATGTGCTGGTTGGTGATGGGATTAAAGGAGCCGCAGGCGAGCAAGACTAGTGGAACACGGCGGCTGGCCATCTTTGGTTTACCCCTCGCACCACTGTCAGAGAACCTTTGGGGGGGAAAGCAAAAGAAAGAGTAATTAACACTGTGGGGAGTCGGACGAGGGGACGCAAAGGTGAGAAGACTGAAGAAGGCCGGCATAAGAGTGTGTCCTCTTCAAGAACATTCTACAGGATACTGTGCAGAAAAACTTTAGCTCACACATCTACAAGTCATTTTTGCTTTAGTTGCATTCACCCCGTCAAGCTCTTTGTCATTTGGTGGGAGTTTTTAATCCCGAAGCACCTTACGATGTATGAGAAAGGCGTTAGTATAGGTGCCACAGCATAGGCATGCTCTGCTCATTCATCATTGGGACACTCAAAGCAGTTAGAAACCTGGCAAGAATAAGTGTGATGGCATTTTGCCGGAGTTTTTAATGCGAACATGACATGAGGCTAGAGGGAAATTAACAACTGTACACACATTAGTTGGAAATATGGTTTATTGTAACCAGCCTTTCTGGCAGGTATCCAGCAATCTTTTGATGAATTATTTCACCTCAATCGTGGAATTTGTAAGTTAACTTTACGTACACTGTATAATGCCTTAAAACTATTTATTATAGTGATGTCTGATATATACTACTCGCATCGTAAAGCCCTGTCATGTAACCACCAGATTGTATGATTCCACTAAATATATTTGATGTGTGCTGGATTTCCATGTCTATTACTATACCTTGTTTGTATTTTTACAACAATTAGTATTCAACGTCCTCTTTATGTCTCATGCTATGGTGTCACTTTAATGCGTTAGATGCATTTTACTTTTTAAAGAGCTCCTTGTTTGAAAAGTTGTAAACAAAAAAAAACCAAATAAATCTGATCTAGGGTTGTGAAAGGTGCATGCTATGTGCGACAGAGAAAGAGACCCTCGCTTGTTCTGCTTTGACGCTAATTTAGGTCATTTAGAAACTATGGGTTGCTGTGGTTTTTGGGAGCTGTTACAGCGTCAGAGGACAGCTCACACAGATGCCCACATCGCTCAGTCAACGGAGCCTTGCCATTGAACTAGAAGCTAACATTAATTAGCCTAGCAGACCAAACTACGTGCAAAGCGACCACCCCACATTCAAGTGAACGGATAGATTACGCTGAAAAGTCGTACATCGTAACGGTCATATAACCAAACACACAACGGTTAAAGGTAGGAATGACAAATAATAGGTTTACCTTCGTTTCACATTACTGTTTGGTAAGTGTGTCACACTCTTTCCACTCCCCCGTTCTGAGAGGCTGTTGCTCGACGGTTCCGCAGAGAAAAACGGACTGAAGTGCGACCCCTGGTGGAAGAAGGGCGTTCTGAGGAAAGTGACGGAGCTCTCCGTGGTGCTGAAATGCAAATAGCCCGACATAGTTGTCATGTATTAGCTATTTATTTGCGACCAGGATTACATTGTTGTACAGAATTTCAATACGTTCTTGTGCCTCTGTGGATAAGGGTACCGTCTTCTCATAAGAAACCTTCTGGAATCATATAAGCTGACCTTTACAGCAGTGCAACATCAAACAGCTATATGTGCTCCTGGTAACCTTTCTTTCCATTGTTGCTAACTGCTTGTCAGATGGAAAGGAGCAACTTTGTCGAACACTAATTGACTGTCTGGTTGTACGGCAATTGGCTTTTCCAATAACTCTTCTTTGTCGCAGAGGTACATGGATAACATTGAAAGAATGCGATGGTTCAAGTAAGTGCTATTTCATTTCACAGACCTTTGGTAGACACCACTAGAAAATACAGTAAACTGCCCAGTGTATACAGTTATGGCTGCAAGAATTGCACATGTAGTGCACACCGGGTATACATGCACAAACAACCCTTTTCACATATTTCATAGTTTTGTAAGTGCAGTTATTGTCAGAGTTGAACCCGTCAATGAACTATGGGTTACAGAGGCCTTTTGCATTTAAAGTATTGGTTCATTATAACATTCCTTTATTCCTTAAGACTTTAAGGTACCAAAACATGTGTGCATGCATGCCTCGTTTTGTCTTTGTGAAGTCAAAAACTGTCATATTTCTGGGCTAAAACTTGTTATTGATTTTACTGCTCAGTCTGTATCAGTTAAAATCCACAACTACCTCCATACCACCACAGAGGAGTTGGAGTCTTACCCAACCATATGTGATGCCACACCAGAGTTAGTGCAGATAGACAGGAAAAGAGCTCCCAGATCCATTTTCTGGGGATGGAGGAACATTGTCTGGTTTGCATTGTTTTGGGAGGTAATAGTACTGTAGCATGTAACTTGGATGTTCATTTTGAGTAGAAAAAGTGAGACTGGTGTGACATCTACGTCTAGATAGTGTGACCTGATGGCTTCAATTATGTACATTTTCATGTTCACATATACTGCTTCAACTATTTCAGGGTTAACATTTGTAATTTCTTTGCTTTTTATTGTAGATTTTTTGGCAAAATTAAAGTTCTTAGGAGTGAGGATTAATCATCTATTTGTTATTAACAATAACAATTTAGCAGATATAACCTGTTGAGTAACTTATTAGGCGAAAAACGTTTTGGACTTGCCAGTGAAAAGTGGAAAGCCAAAAAGGCAGACAGCCTACCCATTTGTGTGAAATGTTGAGAGTAAGATGTGTACTTGTCAAAAACAGAACAAGCAGTGATGCCACAGTGAATATCTCCGTATGTCACCTGTCCTGAATGATTGCTGAGCTGATGGCTTTGGTAGAAGGACAATATTTTCTTCCGTCACTGCTCTGCTGTAATTTAGCTGGCACTACCCATGGAAACAGCCAATTGGGAGTATGTGTGTGTGTGTGTGACTGTGTGCACAGGTGAATGTGGTCCTGCATGTGTTTGTCTGCATGTGTGTGTGTGTGTGTGTGTGTGTGTATTTGTCTGTTCTGTCTTTGTTATCCTCTTAACTCACTTGAGGTCTGCCCTCTCTCTCTCTCTCTTTCTCTCTCTCTCTCTCTCTCTCTCTCTCTCTCTCTCTCTCTCTCTCTCTCTCTCTCTCTCTCTCTAATCCCCAGATCACACACCCTCACACAACACACAAAGAAGCATGGGAAAATAATTGAAGAACATACGGCCGTTTCAGAAAACCAGTGAATCTGCCACAGGGGGAAAACTGAAAGTCTCAAATCTGCGGTGGGCTCTTGTTAGGAGGATACAGCTGGAAAACATCACAGCAGCAGCTGCTTCAATTGAATATGTATCGCTGTAAGAAAATAAAAATGAAAATACACAGTTCATCTTCTTAATTAAAGTGTTTTGTTTTACATGTTCCAAATGTAGCCTAACTCAAACTGGACATTAATGGAGGATGTGCGTCAAGGATGCAAATTGGTTGCTGAGTCTAAAATCTAAATATAAAAATTGTCAGCAAGTGGACATCAGCAGACATCAGTGTGGCTCTTTCACAATACACATAAGTCATTTGACATTTTTTTAATGGAAAGAATATGAATTGGTCGACATTATCCAGGAGCTTTTATAGGAGCTGCTTTGACCCTGAAGTTAAAGTCAAATTAAACACAATCTGAGCTTTCCATAAATTCTAGAATCAAATTTAATCTTACATCTTTTATTATTATGATAATGAGGAAATTTCAAACAAATGTTAGTTTGAAAATAATGAAGAGATAGTCTGATTAGTTATCCATACTCATACACAACCTCTTCAGACAGTAGTGGACATTGCTTTAATTTTAAGGGATTGCAAGCCGAAAGGTTGGAAAACACATGTGTTGAAAAGCGTGAATCACAGGAGAATTAATGTTTCCTGCATGTGTGATCCTCTAGCTTCCATAAGAAAATCACCCTTTGCTTTATTTTCTGGGATTGTGGTAAGCGCCTGGTGTCCTTGCCATAGCTTAGGGTTTATTGAATCGATTGAATAACAGTAGCTGTATTCTTGTAGAGGAATGCAATCACTGACTGCAAATTCTCGGTTACAGCAGCCCTCTCCTTGAGTGTCCAAGCCAATCACCTTCCTCTCTTAACACCAAACTACCAACACATTCACACTCACACTCATCTCGGACAGATCCTCTCCTCATATTCCCTCCTCTCTATTACTAGCCCCTTCTGTCTCATTAACAGCTATGTCAAGCTCGCCAAACAAAGGCAGATTTTGCCCAGAAAGGACGCTTTTATTCTTCAAAATAAATGTGCACAATTTGTCATACTTGGGGGAAACCTTTTTTTAGAGCACCCATAATCATTAGAGTGTGAAAATACATTTTAGAAAATTAAAATTGTCACTGTTTATAAATATGTCCTTGTTTTGATACCTGTATTTGACATTATTCAAGATTAACAGTCGATTGTGTTTTATTTTGAATACTAAAAAACCGGAAACTTTGTTCCATTGACGCTGTTTAAACGTCAGTATGTCTCTCTCTCTTTGCCCACAGTGCCCATGACTGTCTCTCTACCTTTCCACTATCCCTCCCGCGACCGACCAGTTGAAAACATCCTTGAGCGCTTGGGAGGTGATCCAGGATTTCGGAAGAGGAGAGGACGGAGAGACATCACCCACACTGCTCGACAAACATGCAGATACTCGGGGTCCCTTTTTTGCTGTTTTGGCTCATTTTGGGCCACTCCTGCGCTCTCGGCGGAAAAGGTAAGATTAACAAAAATAATAATAATTTTGGCTTCGAAATGTCTGATCGCTGTTTCGCTTTTGAGTTGCACAAGTAACGTCAGGCAAGGAAAGCGGCAAGCGTCCGTCCTGCAACTTCGTCACCATTTACGTATGGCGATTTTGTCTTTCTCTATAAGTTCTGCTGAATATTCAGTCACTTAATGCATTTTTTTTTCTTTCCAACTATTGACTACTTACTCAAAGTTCGGCAGGCAGGGCAATGAACGGGACAGGTGTTCAGTTTGGTGGGAAGTTGCAGCCTATATTGCAACGCAACTGTAAAAGGTGGAGTGTGTGTGTGTGTGTGGGGGGGGGGGGGGGATTTTAATTATCGATTAATCATTTGCCCAGTAGGCAATAGTGCAATAGCGAAAATCGCCCATTGTAATTTCTTATAACCCAATATAACGGCGTGTTTTATACTAAATATATTCAATTTATACATTAACGTTACATAAGACAACGACACGCAGCAAATACTTACAAATCAGAAACCTATAGGGAATGGTATGTATGTTAGATAAATAAATAAAAAACTCATTAACAAATTCGGACTAATCGATTAAGCTCTGCTGGTAAACATAATTCTGAACATACTATAATAATTCCTATATTAGCACATTTATGTAACCCTTTAAGGTTGCTGCGAAACTCTTCTTCTCCTAACATTGTGTCTTGGAGGCAACCTTACATGCCCGGTTGCTTTTAAAAATTATTAACACCATAAACACGACATTTATTGAGTATATCAGCAGTTATGTTGCTTGTCATGATTGGCTGGTTAGTCAGTGATCTGAAGATGATTTCTAACTATGATAATCGATTAGTACTCAGGGAGGGCATGCACGGTCAGGGCGGTGCAATCAGTTGCATTCTTACCCTGTGATATTCTCACATGTGCCTCTCTCTCTCTCTCTCTCTCTCTCTCTCTCTCTCTCTCTCTCTCTCTGTCTCTCTCTCTCTCTCTCTCTCTCTCTCACAATCACACACATGCCGTTGTCTATGAAGGGCAGCGGAGGTTACAGTGGTATTAATTGGGTCTCTGGGGTGAGAACGCTGGGATGACTGGCTGTCTGTGCTCAACCAAACATTATCATTATTTTCCTTGTTTATAAAAAGACCTCTATATGGCCGCGAGTCAGAGGGAAGGCCCGTTTGCTGTAGAGACACTCATTTAATAAAAGGTGAATGTGGATCTATATATCTGAAGAGATATATCAGTACACACACACACACACACACACACACACACACACACACACACACACACACACACACAGTTCAGTACATAATCTGGTCTGGAGGCCAAATATCATGTTGCCAAACATTTTATATAATGCCTTTAATGAAATCATTGTAATGTCGTAGATTTGACAAGCCTTTGTTTTCTTAAATTAAGCCATTTCCTCTTAACATTTGATAATGAATATATTAAGGCAGCTGCTGTATAAGAGAGAGACACAGAGAGTGGATTTTTTCATTTGCAGAGATTTTGCATTTACGAGCTCAGCAGAATACACAGTACTGTATATACATGAGACAAAGGCTTGTTGCTGAAAAGCTTTACATAAGAAGTCAGGAAATAGACCAGAGCATGAATACCGAATGACACAGACTGAGAGGATTTGAGGGGTGCTGAAAGAGAAAGAAAGGGAGAAAAAGAAAATCGAAAACAAGATCAGATTTATGGGTGTCTTTTCAACAGAGCCGTCGAGCTGCATTATCCTCGCCGGAACATAAATCGTGAAAGCGATATGGAACGTGGAAGCATAACTCAGGTTTTCCTCTTCTATGCAATGACTGGTGAAACAATGCCTGAAACAATGTGGAAACTGCTCTGCTCGTCCTGCCGCCCTTTTCCTCTTTACTGTCATTCACTCCCTTTTCTATTTTCTTCCTTTCCTCAGCTGTATTTTTCTCCCTGTTTCTCTCTCTCTCTCTCTCTCTCCCTTTGACTCTCTCACTGTTTGTTTGTCTGTGTTTCGTCATTCTCCTTCTCACTACTTTTTCCAAGCTCGAGCAGCCTTCCGTCTGATATCCAGAGCTGCTGCTCTTATTCCACCGCCCTTGGATTCAATTCCAAAGTTTTATGGGCTTAAGTGAGTTGTGTGAGGCGGTTTCTTTTTTGTCTTACTTTAATTTTCTCATCTGGAGAGAGTCACATCCTCACTCTATCCCGGGTACCTCTGCTACTGACGCCCTCCTCAAACCCATTTGTATTCTCTCCCTTTCCTAGCCTGTCCAGATATCCTCTTTCTTTTACTCCCGTTGTACCTTTTCTCAACCTTCTCTCTCCTTTACTATCCTCAATTTTTGTTCTCTAATGCCTCACAAAGGAGAAATGCTATACGTAAAAATAGGTGTGTGCATGAGTTGTGGTATTTAGGCAAGTGTGTTGAAACAGACTGAGTACCCTTGTGCTTTGTACTGGCATTTATAAGTGTGTGTTTGGAGGAATGTCAGGTCTGTGTGCTGCTGAAAGTATATGCAAATGAGGGCGTATATGCAAATGAGTGTCCTAATTTGGATGTTAATTACTCAGCACGGCTAATTATAATATGTCTGATGAGGCGTAAGGTGGAGGAGAGGAGCGAAATGGAAGGGCTGTCACAGGATGATGTATGTGTGGCGATGAGAGAATGAGTGTTTGTTGTGTTTATGGGAGAGAGAGAGAGAGAGAGAGAGAGAGAGAGATAGAGAGAGAGAGAGAGAGAGAGAGAGAGAGAGAGGTTTTTGTGTGTGGGGTTGCCAGTATCACACCAGCTGGTCCAATGGCCCCGGTGGGGCTTTCTGGTCAGCACTGCTCCATATGTGGTGGATAAACATTGCATGCAGTGCTGACTTCTGAAAGACGCCCTCTCACACACACACACACACACACACACACACACACACACACACACACACTGCCCTGTTCTCTCACTGATGCGTCGACACACACATGCACGCCCTCGGACACTCCTGTACTTTTAAAACTATCTGAGTGAACACTTTTATTCAAATTTAAAGACGGACATATTTTCCCCTTCGCCAGGTGGCAGCTTGTCATTAAATGACTGAAGTGGTGCTTTAGAGGAGAGAGAGGAAAAAAAAGGAGAGTCATGCTGTGCATGTGGAGTTAGAAACAGAGAGAATGGGACAGAAAGAATAAGATAGATATAGGGCTGAGCCATATGGTCCATATGGTTAACTGTTCAGAAGACAAAGCCACATGAGATGGCTCAAGCACGTGTATTTAAACAGATATCACATTATATGACTACTACATTTCTGGTTTCGTGACTCGGACATTGATTCGCTCAGCCCCTCCTTGCCCACAATTTACCATCAGAAAGAGGGTCTAATCATGTGCTGGATGAATAACATGTCCACAGTTCAGAAAGAAAATGTTAGAAATTGAATGAATACGTATTTGATGTAACCCAACAATATTGGACCAAGCTGGACTGGTCTGTTGTAGTCTGGGAATCCAGTCGCTGCCAGTTCTTGACGTAAAGATGGTTTCATGTTTTTTATGTGCGACTGATTTCGGCGACCGAGGACATCGCTTGTGTGTGCGCAATCTCTCTTTTTCTCAAACTAAATCAAATCAGGCCAAATGATTCTTTTGTTTTAGCGTTGTTTGCTCTCACTGACATTTTGCAAAAACATTGAAAAATAGCCTTAGTGTTGCCAGCAAGAGCCGATCCAAGGGCAAATAAGGAGGAGGCTGAGTACCCTTGAACTTCCATGTAGTTAGTGGAATCCTTTTTCTTGTGAGGTATTTTTTTTTCGTCTTCAGATAAGCATTCAAATTTTTTACAACAGCTTGTCCTCAGTCGTACTTTGGCTGAATAGAGCAATGTTCAGCAGCAACTTGGAGTGAGCGCTGTGCTTCTGCTGCGTCTGTGAGCTGGTGTCATTGAAATGTTATCTATGGTCTCTATGTGCACAGGCCTAGCGATCCTTTTATTAAACAATAAGCCTGAAGTTATGAAGACATGCACCACTGCACTCTGTTTTGATTATAATTCCTATACAAACTTATTAGCTTGCTGTGTATTTGTACACCTAATGAAATGTGTTAACGCTGTAGCGTGTGTTCAATCCCGGCCAACTATATGAAACACTCACAGATACACACACACACACACTCACGCTCACACATCGATTGACTCATCTCCGTCTCCCTTTCAAGTTGTCCTGTGTGTGGGTCTCATGTATGCAGTCCAAAGCCTCACATATGCTTTGAAATGGTTTTACATTTTGTTATTGCTTCTGATTCCCTCAACTAGCAATCATGAAAGAGCCATGTATTTTTCCATCACGAGGTACGATTCCGGAGATGTTTAACATCCACAGGTTTGCGTGAATATTGGAGAGGTAAGCTACAAAGTGAAACTACATAGTGTAACATCACAGGTCCTGCAGCAAAGTCATGCCAAAAGGAAATTCTTTTAGGTTTTCTAATACTTTGCCTACAAGGCAACTGAAAAACAAATCGCAACAAACGAATATCTTGAGAGGAGAATGAACACACCTGTGTGTGTGTGTGTGTGTGTGTGTGTGTGTGTTTGAAAAACAGACAAGAAAGCGAGTGTGTGAGGTTTTGCTCACACCTTCAGTCACGTCCGCATACATACACACAGACTTCTGCACCTGGCGTACCTAAAGCTGCAATTTATGCTCAGGAAGAAAGGAATCACAGCAGGGAGGGGAAATGAAAGTATGTCCTCAAGAAGCAAGAAGGTTTAAATTTTCACGAGTCGTCAGTCAAGAAGTGTTATCTCTGTTTTTCTGTCTCTCTTCCTGTTTTCTTTTCCCTCTAGGACTCGCTCTCTACCAGCCCACCTTTCTCTGTCTGTGTCACTGACTCTACCTCTTTATTCTTCGCAGCACATTAGATGTGAGGGTTTGGATTTCTGTGTCAGTGCAAATATCTCAGATCTACTCTCACATTTTCATCTTCGCCTTCTTTGTTTTGGTAAATTCTCGAGTCTTGAGCCTCGCCTCGCTACGGAGCGCATGTCCTCACCTCTGCCGTTGCTCTTCATGTCTCCTTTTGTTTTGTCCCTCGTCGCTTTTGATAAATCATTTAGAGGATGTAGTTATGGAGTGTAACTGTGTTTTGAGGTGACATTGCTATGTCCCCCATCTGTTTGTGTGTGTGTGTGTGTGTGTGTGTGTGTGTGTGTGTATCACATTTGTATATCGTGTCTCTTTGTGTGTATAATTGATTGTTTTTGCAAAATCCATTCTAGCAACTTATCATTACCTGCAGACACCTGCCGATTAGACGCTTCATGCCTCTTGGGTGTAGATTACATTTATAATGAGGTGTTATGTTGCATGAAAAGTAAAAAGAAAAAGTGTTACAGGCAAATTAAAAGCAGGTTAGTGTGAACCTTATAATTTGAACCGTATATATATATCTTCTTGTCAAAACAACCTAGACAGAAATTGTACTGATTTATTTCATAATCTAATTTTC
This sequence comes from Anarhichas minor, assembly GCF_050575085.1. Taxonomy (NCBI): domain Eukaryota; kingdom Metazoa; phylum Chordata; class Actinopteri; order Perciformes; family Anarhichadidae; genus Anarhichas; species Anarhichas minor. Next base: position 12,950,462 of record NW_027466470.1, on the reverse strand, counting down.
TCCTGAAAAAACGGCCTCTTTCTTTGAAATAGCAAAATAATTTATTTTTATTTATTTAAATCTTGTCAGGCGCAAAAACATGTGCTTGACATACTTAATGAATCCACACTGAAGTGCGAAAAGTTGTTAAGTTATGAAATAAATAATCACACACTGTAATGAGAAATAGTATTTCTTTTCAAATGTTCTTGTGTGGAGCTGTTTGTTGTTTAATTAAAACTTCCCAGGGGGAATAAGAGAAACTGGTTTATTTTTCTGTTCTTTCTCAAATTCTGGGTCCTTTGGAAAAAAGTGTATTTACCGCCAAAATACGCTTTCTTCTTCTTCCTTCTTTTTTTGTGGTCACCTAGTCCACGCTCTTCAGCTTTCATTGTGTGCAGCGCAGGAAGGGAAGCTATGAAAATCAATGTATTAAATATAAAAGGAGCCGGGGACATAAAATGGTGGCTTTCTAGAGCTTTTCTTTTGGCTGTTGCAGAAGTTAGAATACACATTTAACACAGTTTGAACACCGTAATTGTCATGTCCTTAATAAACAAGTGTCACCATATATTAAGTACTTATATTATGCTTATTACTCTACTTAGTACTAAGCAGATCAAAACCTGCTTTAGTTTAGCAAATATTGACTTTCTGTGTCACAAGTTCCTGTAACAGGAAGTGCTCTCCAAGGACTTAATGACCCTTATTTTGTGTTAACCACAGGTGATTTATAATGTCAAAGTATTATTTTGTGTGTCCACATGAAAGATGAACTGTGGGCAAAGGGCTTATGAGGCCATTTACACTGTATTACCCTGAAACCAGGAGTGTGATTGCAAGTCACCAACTGCATTTTCCCCCTGATTCAAAAATATGGATGTGTCAGAACAGAGCCTCAATTTCCGATTTGTAATGTACTCACCAGCTTTGCCTTTGTTCTTTCCATTAGCAGTTTGATGTATAGTTTGTTGTGTTCCCTCGGAGTCATTTGATCCTCTTCTGTGCGCTCTTGTACTCATCTGACCTTTCAACCTGACTGCTGAGCACTCAGCACATACACAACCTTGCTGCTTTCAAACCTCCTTTATCTCTCTCTTTCTCTCTCTGTCTCTCTGTCTCTCTGTCTCTGTCTCTCTCTCTCTATCTGTCTCTGTCTCTGTCTCTGTCTCTCTGTCTCTCTCTCTCTCTATCTGTCTCTGTCTCGCTGTCTCCCTCTCTCTTTCTTTTACCACCCACAACTATTGTGTTCAGCATAGCAACATTTCCCATCAAGTCCATGTCACAACAGATGAGTTTAAAATGTTACTTACTCTGGTGTAATGAAATGTTGTGTTTATTTTATCCACGGTCCACGGATTTCGCTATTACAACTCTTGTTCCCTGTCAGCAAGAAATCCTATTAATCTTTCTGCAATTTCAGCATTGTTTTTGCACACTCTCATAATGGTGCTTACTCAGGTTTTTCAAGCTCATTATTGTTAATCGATTGATATTCGTCATCGCACGCGGAAAATGAAACATCCTTTTTATCAGTTGGTGCTCGTCTGGACCTTGGTCCTTACACTGACAGTCATGTCTTATAATGTTGCTTCACGTGGCTCAAAGGTGATTCTTTCTCTCTTTCTGAGGACTTGTTAGTGCCTACAGTATATGTCTGTCATAGACTCTCCTAATGCCTCGCTATGAATTCTTTTTTTCTGAATTTCTTTTTTGTTTGTACATTTGTACTTCTGTTTTTTTGGATTTTGGTTTCTGTCGAGGGTGGATGTAGTTGAGGTAAATCATCACCAGCATATAGTTATCAACGATATATATTTGTTTTATCCTGGTGTCCTCATATTTCTTATTGTCAACATTTAGAATAGCACAAACTCCCACAGAAAACAAAATGTTTAAATGCCTTCAAGCATATATGTTTAATAAATGTTGCAAAAGAGAACTTTTACTGCACTTTTAGACATTTGAGAGAGAGAGAGAGAGACAGAACGGCGAGACTACACACACACGCACACACGCACACACACACACACACACACACACACACACACACACACACACACACACACACACGAGGCTGTTGTGTAACATGTCTTGCCTCTTTTGCTCCAGGAATGCTGGCATGCTTTCTAAAATCACACACTGTGGCAGCATTATGCTGCAGTTGTTTGGTTCAGTGTAAAAAAGCAAAGCCGGCGGAAAAGCGGATCTTCATCTCTGTGTGAAAGGGGCTACTGACAGAGTGACGGCTAACCCTAATGAGCGGGTTGAATCCTGTGTTGTATATATATGTCTGGTGTATGAAATGTCTTTATCCTCACTGCCCTGCATTTTTATAAGCTATGATCATCTGGTTAAATGTTACCAGCGGAAACCATGCTGAATATCACAGCCGATAATCAGCCGTTCTTTAATATATTGCATCAGTTTCTGTATAGTTTTGTCAAATGAAAAGGTTAATACAGGACTATCAATTAAAGCTATTCTCCCTCCTCTTTCACCGTCTGTCTCTCTCTCGAACACAATCTGTTCCGTCTCATAGACTGAGGCAGTGTTTTGTTTGCGTGACAGCAAAACAACGTGTGTGTTGAATAAACTTGTTTCTCGAAGGCAGTCGGATCAAAGCAATGACGGTTCTCCAAAACAAAAAGCCTGGCAAGAAGAAGCACGAATGTCCTCTTCAGTCTAAACCTGTCACAATTAACCCACGACTGAACTGTTACATTTCTATTAAAATGCCAAGGCTTTGTGTGTGGATTGCTCACCCCCACATCTGGGTGGCACTTTTCCTCTGTAATTATAGTCAATTTTCTTCACCAAAGGACAATAAAAGTATTGTATTGAGTTGAAAAGACGGAGCCACCATACTGGCACATCAGATTGGTGTTCAAAAATGACTTTTGATAGTTGAAAACAAGGAAACGCTTGGAACAGTCAGCTTCCTTCCAACATATTCTCAATATCGCTCTCCGAAGACTCAATCATTTACTTTTCACCACAACACTGTAGTCAGAAATGTGCTTTTCTCTTCCAGATTATTGGACGAGTAAATTTAACTCTACAGGCAATAAAAACTTTACAGCGTTCATTTTTTTTTTCCATTTACGCAATCCACTGGCAACATTGACTACGTTTCTGAAATATGTCGTACATTAATAAAGCGATGGGTCGAACCGGAGCACATTGCATTGGTAAATGTGTGGTTTGTAAGCTTGTTACATTGTGTTGAATATCAGTCACCATTCACCTTTAAATCTTGGATTAGTGGTGTTTTGAACTTATGATCACACTTTTATTTGTTTTTTGCAAAGTAAAGCCAGAGCAGCAAAGACAGTTGTGTGGAGAGGGAGGAGCAGCAGAGGGTCACAGACGAAATAACCAGAATGAGAGACGTAAATACGACAGCACTGATCACACTGCTGATGTGTTGGTTTGGGATGTATTCACATTAAAACGCGTCCCCAATCCTCTCTCCTCCCCTCCTCTGCTCTCTCCCCATGTGGCCGCTCACCCATTATTCTTCATTTTAAAGTTATTGATCAGAAAATGGTTCTGAGTTGTCATCAGAAAAGAAAGTGCTCTTTTTAGCAGCTATGGCAGCTTCAGGCGTGCAACTCGGGGATGTAATTGCCGTTTGCTTTTAATGGACATTGGTGTGTGTTATTTCTCTAGCTACCTCTTTCATACATTCCCTCCCACACCTGACCTTTTTTCCCCTGTAGCTCTTGCACTGACATCCCCTTTTCCCTCATGCACAATTAAACACACATACACACACACACACACACACACACATACACACACACACGTACATGTTCACTTAGCAGCTCCCAAGCCTCTGTAATAAGGCTGCTGTCTTCACCAGTAATTTGAATCCGCTGTGAGTGGAGTGGTCCATGACGGCCGCTCCACAAAGGATCTGACAGATGCTCGGGTTTGAGACGAATCAGGGATAAATGGCCAGCTCACTCCTCTTGTTAACCCCCCGACCTTTTGTCAGATGTAAACAATGTGCTTAGAACAGTAGGAATCTTTTTGAGCAGCTCTTCAGCACTTCTGTAAGATTGCTCACATTGAGGCTGAGACGTCATGCAATATTAAAGTGCCACACTGTTTACCTCTCAAGGTGCTGTTTGCCTCTCAAGCATCATTTCTTTATTTAGACAGTTGCCTAGAGGAGCAAAGTGAAGGGGGAGCACTGGTAATTGCTCGGGTAGTCGTGACATATATTCACCAACTGGAGTTTTACCAGCTCTTACAGGCATTCTGTCGACTAGTATCATTATACTCAGGAGACTTTCTTCCTTTCGCTCCGTGTTATTTCCACTGTCTTTGAGAAATGAGGACGATTTTGGAGCCATGGTGTGATTTGGAAAAGAATCTGAGGCAGTGATGCTACCCTCTTTGTTATTGCAGAATGTGTAATTCATCCCCATTGTCGGATATTGATTTTCGGAGAAAAGTGATGATAAACAATGTTTTTTCCCCCCCACCCTGATCCCCGTGGTAGATTAAAACAAACTGCTGAGAGTAACGTGGTTTGGCTTAGGCTTCAATTCAGAAAATGCCCTCCACCGTCTACTTATGACACTATGGGAGTTTAATACTCCAAACATATCATATTCACTCCTGTAGTGACCTAACTACCACATTTTATTTTGCTGAGAGATGATGAAGAAAACAAATATTGGCAACACTATGACACGCACACATAAATGTCTTTCCTGCCTCAGAACTCTAGTTCATCTGGCAAACCACTGAAGTCTGAAGTGTTGAGGTGTAACTTATTACTAGAAGTACAAAGCAGAGTGAGTACAGTTCACAATGCAGCAGACTGACATCATTTGTGATCAAATTATTCGAGAGCCCCCTAGAATTTGTAAACATGATCAGTTTGACTATTATTGTATGATCGGTCCTCTGCAGGCTTAAGTCACCTCCAGTGTCCTTCGACGTACTGAACCTCCGGCTTACTCTCTTTGGTGTCTCCCCCCCCCCCCTTGAAGTTGAAAGAAGACACGGAGGACAGAGATGCATCAGAAAATACAAAAGAGAGAGAAAAGAATCAGAGCAGGCAAATAGAGAAGTGGTAGAAGAAAGACCACAGAGAGGGAGAAGGAACAGAAGCCAAGGACAGAGGAGACGCGAGATGTTAGAGAGAAAGAGAGGCAGAGATAATAAAAGATGAAAGGAATGAATGGGGGAAAAATGAGAGCATCGTGACAGAAAAATAGGGAATATAAATGGAGAGAGGCTGTGTGCGGTGTGGCGATGTTTGCCATTGCCGCTCATTGTTTGATGGTGTGAGCCCCAGAGCGATTCATCATGATTATGTGGCGGTAGGCAGGTAACGTCACAGCGGGCAGGGCCGGGCACAGTAGAGGCGGTGGCTCTAGACGGGATCGAGCTGTGTCTCTGCTGTGCCCTCTGGATGTATCCGTTTTTACCAGCTGCAACAGCGTGTGGCTGATATTGTTTTCAATTTATGAGTCTGTGTGTGTGTGTGTGTGTGTGTGTGTCATCATGGCAAAATGTGGCTTTGGAGACACTACCACAGATGCGGTTTTGCGAGGCGTTTGCATGTCTGTCTGTCCGTGGTCACATAACGTTTTAAGGTGTGTAGTTCAAAAGTGTGTGTGAAGATCAAAATGAAGGCCACGTTTGAAAATGGGTGTGGTCTGTGCAAGGGCGCCGGGGTAGGAAGAAGGGAATTTGCCATTGGCTACTGGCCCAATTTGGCGCCGTGGCTGGTGCGATCCCATCGCAAGATGGTCTCCAATTGTATCTCTGTTTGTACTTTCCTTTGTGTGGGTAGTGCTATTTGTTCTGCTGGTGCACATGATGTGTTAGCGTTCACATTTACAAATTGATGGTTTGTCTTAGCTTCCCAAGTGGATGTTTGTGGTTATTTTTAAATCCTGTTTGTCGTGTCACACGAAGCTTCGGTAGCTCATTAAAGACGTTTTTTAATGTAAAATGTCAGTTTTTGTCTCCATCTGTTTGGTTCTCACCTCCTTCTCTCACCCTTTTACCCCCCAACAGGTCACACTGTGCGCTGTGATGAACCCTCATGCTTGTTTGTTGAAATGTCAGAAGTTTTATAAACCTGGCGTTGTCTCACACACACACACCCACACCCATACACACACACACACACACACACACACATTTAATGTCATGTGTACTTCCTGTACTCAAAGTCTCTAATGTATAATGTGGTGGGGAAGTCTAAATGATTAATGATTGCCTGTGTAGTGTGTCTGCCAAGGCTGCAGCTAAAACCAGTGTCATTCTCTCTTACTGCGGTCAATCCATGAATATTACATAGGTTAGGACTCAAAAATAAGTCCAGTTATGCCCATCTACCACCAATACGTCATGTTTGTATCCCTCCAATTGCCTAGATAATTGTTTACTTATCTACATAATAATATTAAGAATATATGCTGCAATATTAGCTCAATCTACTAAGTCCATGAAAGCTTTTTAAGTGTTCTGATCATTCCTGGAAATAAATCCGAGTGTACTGTAAGTATTTTACATTTCCAACAGCTGCAACAAATGGGAGAATTGCACAATTAGTGTAAGCAGGCTGACTTGTTCTCCTTTTGACGAGTATTCTGGACTTCATGTGTAAAATTGATGGAGTGCCCCTTTAAGACCAGTTACTTAAAAAGGGGTTTCAGTACTGGACTCGTAGACTGATGAATCATTTCTGAAGATGCAGTGCATTTAAGAACGAAAGATAACACAGAGATGCAAACACCACTTCTTGTTCATATCTATTAAACCATGTACCTAAACTGGGACTGTCAAAGCCAGCATCTACTATAATCACCGAGTTGACAGTCTGTATAACTGAAAAGTGTTGGCGTGTTATCGTGCTGCTATGTGCCCTCAGGTCCTCTGGAATATGATTACCTGTCTGTAGTGTTGCACTGTCAGCACAATCTTGGAGGCAAACCGAGCAGAACATCATTTAGATTTTTTTAAATGTTGACATTATGTGCTTGGGCAGCAGTTTAGCTAAATGTGTATACTTGTCTCTGATATTATGCAGAATTATCGATATGTATATTAGTACGCGTGTGTGTGTGTGTGTGTGTGTGTGTGTGTGTGTGTGTGTGTGTGTGTGTTGTGCTGTAGCCTACAATATATATAAGTGATACAAACTTTTTTTTATTTCTGTCAGTATGTTGTTTGTGATGTGATTTATATCATCTTAGTTTCCACAGAGAGTTTCCAACAGCGCTTTTAGTATCTCCCAGTTCTTGTAAGTATGATTTTTCATAGTGTTTGAGTGGTGTATAGTTTTTGTTGAAGGTAGAGCCAGACCATGTGTCTACTTGTTTTTCCATAACCTATAAACATTACACAGATAACATCTGGAACAACTAACTTTCACATATCTTATTGTAATTCATTCAGAGTTATTGCAGTGACCGGCTCGTCTGCCGACAGCACAGGCTGAAGAAAACAGTTATTCTGGAGCCTCGCTGTCAATTATATTTCTCCGTCAGAAAAGCGGAATCGGCACAAATCGGAATCAGTCTGACTTTAAAAAAATCTGATAAATAAGAATCAGCTAAGAAAATTACAGTCAGTGCATCTCTAGCAAACACTGTTTTAAATGACCTCAGTCTTATCTTTGGCATATCAGTACAATCTCTAATATGTTTTAGTTTATTATGCCGATACTAATATATCTATAAGATAATCAGTTGAAGTTATGTGTTTATGCAAAAAAAGGGGGGGAATTGACCAAGATATTGTCAGTTTTTTAAAAGTCTTTAATATAAATTGTTGGTACAGCCAGGATCACATGCCTCTGTAGTTTTATTAAAATGTTACAAAAATGGCAACCGTGACTTGAGACCCCTCCACAGTTCACCAGTATTTGGAAGTCAGCCACAGCCTTCTCTTTGAGCTAAGACCATAAAAAGGTCCACGTTTATCAGAGTTTTTAATAGATGAAGCACATTTGCCTTAAGTTTTCTAAAACGAATTAGCTATTCATTGCGCTTCACCACTGTTCAGGCTTCAAACACCAGGCTGCGTCTTACTGATACCAAACAGTATGACAGACAGTCTCACAGTGCAGCTGCGGCAAAAACTAAAACATCTCTCAAGTCGTAGTCTGAGCCGATGCTGACGGCTTTACGTTTAGTAGCTCATAATCACTTAAACATTGTTCTTTTCATGTCCCTCTCTTTAAATGTTACGACCTGCGAGATGCACAAAAAAATATTGGAGTCAGTTTAATCAAATCAGTTTGTCCAACATTGACATTGACAACTAAGAAAAGATGCTCCAATTGAGCACCAGACTACACACAGTAAATATGAATACTTTGTATACTTTGAATCTGGTAGTAATATGCATCTTGTAAGTGATAAAGTCTCCTTCATTCTCTCCTTATTTCCCCACATATAGTCTTTCAAACTGTCATTGACGCCTGGAAGGCCATCTGTAGATACTTAACAGTTGGCAGCAAATCTTCTTCGTCTGAAAGGTAAATCCTTTACTAATGTCACTTTTCCTTTGAGGAGACATTTATTTTCGAATAATCAAGAGGAATTAAAGGAAGTTAAACTGTAGACTAATGGGGAGCAGTGAACACACTGCGTTAGAAATATGATCTACTACCGCCAGTATAGCCTCTGTATAAAGATTAGGAACTTCAAAATGAAAGCCAACTTTGGATTTCACATTCACAGCAGTCAAAATTAAATAAAAGTCACACAGTAAAATCAGAAAAGTCCTCTCCATATCTTTAAAACATTTCAGTCTCTCCGTAAATCACTTATTTGTTTATTACTGAAATATTATCATTATTAGATGCTGTGGTGTTGTCTAATGCATGTTCTTCATGTCAGATTTAATTAATAACATTAAACAATTACTAGCACAATTTGTCAAACCTTATCTTTGCTGTAGTCTTTCATTTTTTACTCCTTCCTGTGGGATTTCAGCGCTGTCCGGCAGTATTAAATGAAATGTCGATAGGTAGCAGCAGAAGGAGGAGGAAATTGACACTGAGCTTTCAGAAATCATCGCAAGAGCAAATGTGTTTGGTGACAGTACTGGATGAGTTTGAAGGTTTCACAGTCACACAAGAGCCATATGACCCAAACCGTTTCAAAGTGTGCACATGTCTGCACACAACAGGCCAACAATTACCATAATGTGATGGCAGACTGACAGACTGAGTGAGAGGGACGGGCCAGCAGGTGGTGGGAAGACAGACATCACAGACTCTGAGGGAGGGAAGGGCAGTCAAAGTTTGACTTCCAAACAGTTAGAAGGACACAGACACAAGCAGATGAAATGCTGCTCACAACCTTAAACACACAGATTGATTTACTTAGAGGGTAAGTATTCCAATTAGTGATTTTGGGGCCTTTCCTTTTTGATCTAATACAAAGTAAAACTAAGTAAAAAGGTTAGGGTTAGGGTTAGCAGTTTTAAACATTGCAATATCATTTTGTGTGCTGCCTAATATTGGCTGTAGGACTAGCCCTCAAGTCTTGACTTTTAGTCTAGCAATTAGTGACTTTGCATTAAAGACTTAGTGAAAGGACAATGCAGGTAGTAAATGTGATGCAGTAATCTGGGGAAAATACCCCCTGGGTGAATTTATAATGGACTAATGTTAATTCAAGGACAATTGTCTTTGGCAGAATAGTTCATTTTTACAACAGTTATACCTCATCATCATATGACCTGATTGTTTAAGGAGATTATCTGTGTCAAGGTAGTTTGATTTATCCGTGAAAATAATGTAAGCATAAGACAATATGTGATGTGATACCGAGAAACATCAAGTCACAGTCATTTTATATGCATGTCCGTGGAGATGTTTCTCATCTCTCTCCATCTCTTTGCCTTTTTTCCGCCATGTGCTCTTTCTCTGCTGTGACACAAGATAAGAGTAAATACATTACTGATGTTATTTCACTTCTTGGAAGAATGAGTTAGGCAGACCTAAAACAGCCTGGGAGAAGAAATGAAATAAACCTTTCTCTGTCTCATCTTATTTCACTTCCTTCTTCCTAAACTCCTTTCTTGTCCCCTTTGTTCCCTCACCCTGAACAACGCTGTGGCTGAGAAGTGGGGATGGGTTGTCATATTTAGTATTTCTGTGATGAATGTATTTCTGTTGTTGAACTCTACTCCTCATTCAAGTTGAACATTCTAAAAACAAAACGAAAACCTTTTGTTGTGTCTCAGCAGGCTACCACTGCCTATGTGCTATAAACTTAGCATTTAAATAGTGTATTACAGCCTCTTTTATCATATTTTTTAATGAGCTTTTTAAATTTTTTTTCACTAGTTGACATGACTGAATATGTAGTGAATTACTTAGTATTGTTTGTTGAGCTATTTCTGTATATAAGCTCCATGACATTATAGTTTAGCTGATATATTTCTAACTTGAATCAATGGATAGATAGATAAATCCCTGATGGCTGTACAGTGTATTATGCTCATTTGCGCTGCATGGCAACATGTTTCTATTCTTGCTCAACAGATAATGATGAAAATCCCCTGTGCTTTCAACTTTCTGTCATATCTACATGTTTTACTTTAGGGTTATCTTTTGGCATTTGTTGAGCTTATTTCCAGACATATCAAAGTGAGGAGACACAAAGTACCAAATCGGAGTACCACATTTCTAACCCAGTATTACATATCTTGACTGCTAAGACACCACTATGCTTATTACAAACACATATCTTGCAAAGTCAAATAAACCTTTTTTGTAAAATTTTGGTACAAAAAAAAGTACAAAAGACTTGTTATTTTTATTCCTCATCCTGAATCCTCTCGCTGTCCCTTCTCCCTAAAAGTAGCTCTATTTAACATTATGAACATTAATATAGCAGCAAACAACTATTATCTTTGTAAAGATACAGTGGAGTGATCTCGATTCTCGATCAGAGAATGAAATTGCTATCCCTCTGTGTGTTGTTATTAGAGCTTCTCCTTGTTATATTGACATAGCCAGACCGGCCGTGCATGCTTTTAGTGCATGTTAGTGCGTGTGAGCGTGCCCCACTGGCTAGTACACGGGCCGCTGCTCGCATATGGCGGTTACAGCTGATAATGCCGTCCCGACTGACAGCGGAGCACCCACCCTCCAGTTCCCCCTCAGGTAAATACGGTTAGCTCGGTCAGCACTTCTGCCATAGTTTGCGTTCTTAGTGCAGTTAGAACCGTATGATTCGCCGGCACGCCGTCGACATGTTGAGAGCTGTTGAGACGCAATCGAAAGGTTGTCAACTATCTTCTTCTCTTACTATCAATCCTCTTTCTCAGACTTCAAAGTTTGATTCCTGCCATATTAATGTTCTGTTTCTGTCTGTTTCGTGTCTCCAGTATATATATTCTTGTGATTAGTCTGGGAATTGTTTTGAAATGATCGGAATTATCAGAAGTAATCCTGTAAGATGGATTATGAGCTGCACTTCTCGCCTTCTAGTGTCACTACTTGTAAGAATGTAGTTTAGAAGTCGCACGTGTGTGTCTTTATCTTTGTGACTGTGGACATCTGAGTGACACTCGGTGCTCTTTATAAAATGTGTGGTTGGAATTGAGAAAGGATGACAGTGAAAAATCTCTGTCTGTTTGTGTGTGAAAGTGGATGTCACTTTCAGTCCACTTCACAAGACACATTCCGATATGATGAAACATGAAGGAGCTTGTAGAGAAATCCCACAATGGACACATTCGTAGTCTGTGACTGTTTTGTAATTCCTGTTCATTCAGTAAATCCTACAAATGTCCACTTGCTCAACGTGAACGGCATCTATAAATTATTTGGTCCAAACATGAATGTCAGTATTTAACTATTCTACTTGAGGATGCTATTAAGAATGCTTCACTTATCACATTGTTTTCCTACTCAAACTATATGTGATGATGTTACTAAAGTCTCTTTCTGGCAGTAACTGTAGAAATTTTGCTATTATGCTCTACCTCTTACTCTCTGAATCGATCGCATTAACTGAAAGATAACGACTGTGTCAATACAGCTTCTAGCTGAAGTGATTAAGTGTCCGAACAAACAACGCTCCACAAAGCTTTGAACTACAGTATTACTGTAAAAAAAAAAAAAAAGACAAAACTAACAATTGACTTCTATGCCTCTTTTTTCAGACTGCATGAAATTAACAGCTCACACATTTTCGTCCTCATCCTCAAAACCTTCTCCAACAGAATTACTGGAATCAATAAAACGTCTTTCTCACTTTGACATCTGGACCATGTTATCAAAAGAGTAGATTCCATCTTCTTCTTTAATGGAAAAATGGCTCAACTCAGGCTTTGACTAGGTCAATATAACACTCTGACATGCTGATTTATTTTAACATGTCTTCGCACAATAATGGTATGATTGACGTTCAAGCCAAGCCCAGATAATGGAAATGTGTTTATCATTATTATTATTTAAGCTGCCGGAAAATTGCTATAAAGATATAGTCAGATGTCAGCCCTCTACTCTGCAAAAAAAGGTTACAAGTCACTGTGCGTTCCAACACCCATACTACCATACTATTTAGTGTGCCATAAAAATATTTAGTATGTCCCAATACATAGTTTGTCAAATGTAGTGTGGTAAAAAATACCAGGATGTCCGACTGCATCAGGTTGCATTTTGCATTAAGCCAGCAGATATATGAGCAAGAGGGTCAAAGTTCAAGGTGCAACGTTATGGTCAAAGTACTGTGTCCCAATTAAATGCATACTGCATGCAACAGCATGCACTTTGTGAGGGCAGCTTACATACTTAATTAAAGTAAAAAGAAAGTGTTAATGTCCAAAATGCACAAGACAGGATTTTCTATTGAGACCCACAATTAGAGTAAGAAAAAAGTCGAGGAGAGAAAGAAGGAAAACAAATAACTGCGGGAGAGTTAAGCAGGGCCATTGATCATTTCGGTCAGTTAACAGAGAAAAGCAATTGACTCATGCATGAATAAATGATCGACAATAGAAAATACATATTTAAAAATAATGTAGTTACTTGTCTTGTAAATATGGTTAAAGCTGCTCCTGTTTAGAATAATTGCAGATTTTCTCAGTTTTGACTTACTCACTTTATTGGTTTTCACTTCATTTTAACTTTCTCTCTCTCTCTCTCTCTCTCTCTCTCTCTCTCTCTCTCTCTCTGTTATTGAATAATTACATTTTACACAAGAAAGCTGAATAGATAATCACAACATAACAAATAAACTTTTAAAACACACACTCTTTTACAGATGTAATCAATCAGAAGCATTTACTACAGAGCTTGTAGGACTTCTTGGTGTCTGGCAACAGCCACCATACTTTGCAGCTAACATTGCACATAAAGTTTTCGACCCATATAAATAAGGTTTATGAGGATCGGGTAGATGGATAAACTCAGGATACATGTTATTTATTTTTCCAACAAAAACGTCTCTCAAATCCTTCAGAATAGTGAGAAGTTCGATTCTGTCTCAACCTCTTTTTTTCAGCACACAGCCTGGCCTCCCTGTGTAGTCGGTCCTGCTTGTGTACCCATATTCACGCTTACACACACAGGAAGAGAGCGATAGAGAGACGCTCCTTCTCTTCATGAGCGTCAGTCGCCTCTCACCCGTCACACAGTCAGTCAGAGAAACAGATCTCAGTCAGATATACAGCTGCTAGAAAAAGTTGTATTTCTCTCGTGGCAGGTTGTGTCGGTGTAAAAGAAAACAACTGGTTCTTTTGTGTCTTTATTGTGGACAAAGTGGTGGCTCCGGCCTTCGCCATCTTCTATAAAAATCCCCCCCTGTAGAGTTTTCATGAACGGGATATTAGCTATAGAGAGCAAAACTGTTTCTTGTAGCAGGCTGTCAACATCTCTTTTCCCTTTTACAATAATCCACAGCCAAGTTTTTCACAAATGTGTCAAAATAAATATCTCTCTCCTTCGCACGTTTGACATGTTAATGCAGCATTTCCCAATTCCTTCCACTCCAATTCTTGTCTCATTTACCTCCCTCCGTCTATCTGTCCACATTTCTTCTCTTGTTAATAATTTGATGTAAAAAAAGCTGCTCTGACAAAGTACCTCTGTAATTGAGTAGTTTACTTTTTACTTTTTTTGAGTATATTCTGAAAACCAGTCGGAAGGTCTTCAACTACTTTAAGAAAGGCAATCATAACATTCAATCTATTCAGTTTAAGTTTTCTACTTATTTTCTCTCATCAGGCACGGACATAACTGAAACAGCAAGGGACTGGCTTGAAGGTTATAGTTTCCTGGAGTAGTATACTTCAGCAGTATTTCTTGCCGAGGATGTTGTGGTACGAGCAGAAGAGATGCTTCAACAGAATGTGAGAACGACGACTTGCTCTTGAGGTTGCATGAATGCCAGAGAACATTGGCTGGACTCAAGTGGTATTATATACTTAAGACAGGAGCGTCCCTGGATGCCCTGGAGGACTATCTGACAATCTATCAGCATTACCATACGGCACCTCCTCACCAGTCCTCTCTTTTCATCTGTCTTGACCACTTCATCCATAGTGGTTATACTGTCGCCATCAATTTACTGGTGTCATAACTTTGTATCCGTCACAGTGACACATGACGAAAATGGTTCATTGAATAGAAAAGCAGGATGCCGACCCGTATTAAAATAATACTGTATTTTAGAAGGTTCAGAGTGCAACGTGCAGCTGACGTCACAAATGCACTGCCATAGTTTAAATTATGTTTTTGGAGATATTAAAAGTCCCGCCCTGTCACATTATTTTGCAACATGTTTCGCATGTACATGAAACGTCTTGTTGTGTTTCCTCTCCATCCTTTGCACCATGCACACGGAGTACAAAAATACCAAAGGGACAGGTAAAGTGCATTTCAAAGTCAGAAATACACATAGTAGCACATAGACTGAAATTCGGCCAATTAAAAGGAACAGAACATCAATTCACAAGTTCATAGAGGGCACCATAAGAGAGAGAGAGATGCAATAAAGGTCTCTAACCAGACTTGAACAGAGGATGTTGTGGTTTATGGTTGCCATTCTGACCCCTAAGCCACAGGGACATCCCATTTATTCTGTAATGTCAACAACTTTTTCATTTGCATACCTTCATGCTTTCTCTTCATGCTGTCTCTCAAAAAAATAATGAGGTAATCCTCTGTGCTGCAACACTGACACCAAATTATAGAAGGAGATGAATGTTTATTTGAAGTTTCAAACCAAAATCTCATCTTTCTTCCAAAAAAACAAGCCTGCATGCCCCAAAACTAATAATGTCTATCTGATTTTCATTTAAAGAAAACATTTATCCACTGTAGTACTTTTGAGCTCCGGGGTATATTTTCCAATGATTTTTATATTTTTCAGACTCCATACAGCAACTCTACTGATAAGAAAGGAAGGGAAGCAAAATACAGGCAATACCTACGAATATTCACTCAAACTAAACTTGGGCAAAAGGAAAAGGGATGGATTATTCACATTTGTGTTAATATTTCCATTTAACGTGCTTTTAAACCTCCCTCTGTAAACCCGGTTCATTAAAACTCTGGTACTCTTCTCCTGCAGGAAACCAGTATCATACATCTGTGACTGGGCTGCGTATTGAAGAGGTGGGATGAACATGTTCCGCAACTGCTTGAAGTCATTGCTCATTAGAGCGTTAAGATTCTGTCTTCATTAAAGTTTAAATGACTTTCCCCCAGAAAGCAGTGCTCCATTTTTACTTTTCACTGAGCTCTGCATCTTCGACTGCACACACCTTCACTATCTAGGACAATGCACCGCTGGCCACGGAGTTACTGCGAGTGCTATAAAACATGGAAGTAAAAGCTCAAATACATGTATACGCACACTCACACAGGTGCACACACACGGGCACATTTGTGCTATATGTGTGAGGACCCTCATTATGATATTTCCTAGCCCCTAACCGTAACAAAGAACCAAAGAACCTTTTGAAGAAATCCGATATCCCCTAGGTGGGCTGTTGCATCATGATCCTTGCAACATTCGCAATGTTTGTTATGAGATTTTCTTAAGTTATGCATGTAATGCATTTGTAATTTCGCCTATAAAACCATAGCATTACTGTTGGACTTAATTACACTTTTGAACAAAAGACTTTCATAATGCCCTTGCAACATTCTAAATCACATCTTGACAGCACCATATGACTTTTTTTGTGACATATTATAGGAAACCGTCTTGAAATCTTTCGCCGATGTTAATAATTTATACAAGAGTGCCCTCACTCCCAAGGCCTAAAGTGGTCCTCACAAATAGAAGAACATGCATACACACACACACACACACACACACACACACACACACACACACACACACACACACACACGCACACGCACACACCGAGGCAACCTGCTGTGCTGCCGGTACTGTGGTGGCAGCCAGACATGGCCAACACGTCTGTCTGTTTGTGAGTCCAGGAATAGCAGTGTGTGTGTGTTTGTAAATGTGTGTGTGCATATTATACCAGTAGAAACAGAATGTGGTCCCATCCAAGAATAGATCACTGCTGAATGCAGGAGCTTTATCATCTGCAGAATGTTTACTCAGAGTCATCCATACACTCCATTAGTCTACCAGAACCCCAATACATCACCCTGGACTATAACAACAGGCAGGGTAGTCTAATAAAAATGAACTCAGTGCAGCATGTAAGACACAGCGATATTTTAATACCATGGCTTCGGCTGTGTGATATATTCCTGCGTATGCTGTATCTAGTATTATTTCCTTTTATAATACTGTACCACGAATACTAAACTATTTTGCCAATTTCAAGCATAATCCAAACAACGACATGGCCATCTACTCCGTCACACATGCAGGTTCATCACAGGTTTTTTTTTACAACATTGTGAGACTTTGAAAGCAGGACATTATTATTTAGGTCTTTGCTCGAGTGGTAATCGCAAGAATCAGGAGAAATGCTGGTGGTTCAGTATCGTTTTCAGACTGATAAATGTGTGCCAACTAATTACACTGTGCCGTGAACTGACAGGATGGTGCACTCACAGACTTTAAAAAAGCAAGCATACATAACTTAAGTCTGCATTTACATAGTTAATGTGTATATATAGAAATAAATAGGATTCCAAAACAAATGAATTTAGCATGTTAAACTTAAAATGGGCATTGCTTTTACTGCTCCAGAATAACCTATCCACTGGAAGCATTGGTGGTAGCACCAGCACATGATTTGGTCACACCCTTTTTTTGGTGCAGCATGGTATTTATCAATTGATGCAAGTAACTAAGTACATTTACTCAAGTACTTAAGTACACTTTTCATGCTACTTTCTATTCAGAGGGAAATATTGTACATTTTACTTCACTACATTTACTTATGAGTATAAGGAATACAATGCAACATAAACTACCCAACAGTATACTAAATAAATACAAGCTCTATTGCAACAATCATGCATGTTACATGTTACTGCATTAATAATAATAATCTGATATTATAATATGTAGTAATGTAACAGCTAAAGAGCTGTTTTGGCTGCATAGTGAGTACTTTTTCTTTCATGTACGAAGTACATGTTCTTGATTAAAGACTTTCATACTTTAACTTAAGTAAGATTTTTAATGCATGACTTTCCTTGTAACAGTTTTTGTTTTTAAATAGTAGTATTAGTACTCAAAGGTGCAGTGAGGTTACAGATTGCAACCAACTGAAACTTCTCCCATGTGCCAAGCGTGTAGGAAAACTACGGTGGCCATGAACACACAAATTGCCCGTATAAACATGAATGGCCCCATCTAGAGCCAGTGTTTTGTCTGTTCCGGGCTTCTGTAGAAATGTGGCAGTGCAACATGGGGGAAGGGGACCTGCTCCCTGTAGATATAAACAGCTCATTCTAGGGTAACGAAAACACAACGATTCTTACTTTCAGGTGTTTATATACTAAAGAAAACACACTTATCAATATTATATTCAATTTCTGCCAAGATCCCCCAAAATGCTACATACTGTTACTTTAAGTAAAAGATCCTAGCCCTTCTTCCACCATTGGTATTAATCAATGACACCGGCTCCTCTTGCCTGCACTTTCATCATCAGTGGCGAGTGAGTCGGAACCTCTTGTTGTCGCTCCCTCCCCACCAGCCTTCTCCTCTCTTTCCTCATTTTGCTTTTCAGAAAATAATCAGCGACAGACCGCTTCCTTTTTGGAACACGATAACAGCCAAATGGATTGTTTTGTAAAGTTTGAAACACTTTTTCTTTCAGCTGAGTACTGAAGACTCCTCGGGTGAACATTTTGCTAACCAAGGAGTGGGGCATTCAGCGCTGTCAAGTGTGCAGAGGAAGTGGAGCTGCACTTTTAGTAACTTTGTTCCTGCAGCCAAGCGGTGGATGGATGCCCATGGAGACAGGGTGGAGTTGGAAAGAACATTTTGAATTATCTTACATGATCAGCGAGTGTGTGGTGACACTTCCCCTGTAATGTGCTTCTCCTCCCACACCAAGAGACCAAACAGGTGCAGGCTTGAGAAAAAAGCTCCTTTACATGTCCACTCAGGATTTGAAGTGAATTTAAGTGAAAGGAAAGAATCATTGCTTTTTGTGTTGTTATGTTTACGTGGTTTTACTTCATCAGTTCCTTGGCGTATGGCTAACTGGTTGTGGACATAGTTATTGTAATAATGTATTTAGCTTTGTGTTTAAATTTACGTTACAGCTGTGTCCATAACAAGAAAGATGCTTGATCAAAGATTCAGTCCATTGCCAAATCTCACAACCTGCCAACAATTTAGTTTAATTGAACCCAATTTCTCTTGTTCAAAGATTGGCAAAACATCAAATGGCATCAGTTCAGTCTTCTCTACTGGTAGTGTGTGTGAGAGATGGAAACTGAACTGGGAACAGAATTGTGTTGAATCAGCTGAACAGCAGTCCGTTCTTGTATTTCAAGAAAGAGGAACAACCTAATGTAATCTTAAAAGACTTAATTCAAACTCAACATTCAAAAAGTTTTATTTTTTTTTTTAATCACTGCAGCTGCCTTTCCAGACTAAGATTTATGCATTGAAATGCACAGATGTTTCTTTATTTCTTTTCTTTTTTTGACAGCCCCAGCTGTTAGATTACAGTTTTTGAACTGTCGCTATGAAAGTGTTCAATGCCCTGCTGATAGTGACATCAAATCCTGCATTTTCTTAAAAGAACTCTAGATGCCCCACCCCCCCACCCCAATGTATTTTATCTACACCGCCACATTCTGTTTAATGTTGCCCTGACAATAACAGGTAGGCTGTTTGACAAGACGAGTCTGGCAGCAGTGCAGGCGCGATACAGACTGTCAGCATGTATACACACAGGGTGTTTACTAATGTCAAAAACAGTGCAGCCAGTCCTGTCTTTGTTTGCCCTTGGTGGCAGAAAAATATTTCATGTTTAAGCATTAACGCTTCTGTGTGTGTGTGTGCGTGTGTGTGTGTGTGTGTGTGTGCGTAAATGTGCAAAATCTTGCAGCCGTCAGTTCGTTTTATTTTAAATTGTGACCTATAAAAAGCCCCCCTTAGCTTAATATGTTTTTAATTGAGATTGTGTGAACTATGATTCATACCGTTCAAAGTTACCTCTCCAAAGTTGTAATTGTTAATTTATGTATTCACACAAGCAGCATCACAGCTTTGCCTAAATGAAATAGTCTAAAATAAAATTCAAATAAGGAAGTATCGTAGCTAAATCACAAATTTGACCTTCTCCTCTCACGCTGTGCGGCTGTCTCTGAAAGAAAACATAGTTTACAATGCAGACTGCAGATGTTGAGTGTAAAAATATATACTGTCCATTATGAAATTGTGGCGGGTCTACAATTTTCATGGACAGCAGTGGTGCTCTCTCTCTCTCTCTCTCTCTATCTCTATCTCTCTCTCTCTCTCTCTCTCTCTCTCTCTCTCTCTCTCTCTCTCTCTCTGGGGTCAGTGTGATGTACATTTTTTTCATCAAATGGTGTACGAGTACTTCAATTTGTAGTGACCGCGCAGACATGTCCGCTTGCTCCTCCAAGTCATTGGAGTAAGTTCTTTTACACACACGGCATTGACCACAGTTAGCCCCTCAGGCAGCTATTGACTATAATTTAATTTGGCAGCTTTTAAGATAATGTCTCAGAACATTAACCTTTATAAGTAACACCACTGCATGAAAGAAGAGATAGGAACTGCAGGTAGAGAGAAACAGCACTAAAATCATCATGCCCCATGAAAACTGTGCCGCTGGAGTTTAATAAAAAAATAAAATTCTCTAGTTATCATCCCAACAGGGAATCTGAGAAACTCACTCCACTGCTCTGCAGCGTAAAAGCTAAATGAAGTGTACTATCCAAAGGGTGCCCTAAATCCTTGCTAATACTTATATCACTTCTACTACACGGCTACTGCTACCTTACTACTGCCTCTATTTCCACCAATGATAATAATGATAATAAAAGAACAATATAATTAACCCTGTTGCACTGTTTTTAACAGTATACTGACAGCCCGAGCAGATTGCTTGAAATAATATGTCAACACACTCATGTTTTGATATGTAGACACGTGTAACATTAGTGTAACATTTTACTTTCTGCCGTAAAATGGGTTTCGGTACATCCAACCATCATTCTATCCATAATCACAGCCATTGATGATACAAGGTCAGCTGGTCAGTAAAACCAGACTACAGTATATTGAGTAAAGCATGTGTCCAAATGGTGATCACCATTAGCTGAGGCGCTCTATTTTAGGTGAGGAATTCAAATTCAACCATTCCCTGCCACTTATCTGGGTCTAAATAGCTGTGGCAGCATGCTAAGCAAGGTAGCCATGTCCTCCAGCTACTCTTTGCGGATCCCTCTGAGATCCACCCTGTTGTGGTTGAGGGGTTTGGATGCCCGGGTGATCGTGGGAGCTGTTGTTGTCGGGAGCTTCAGTGGGTCTCTTGATGCATATTGGTCCTAGTAGGGGGCCAGGCAAAGGAGCAATTTTAAGATCCCTAAATAGCTGCAACCTTTGGAATGACCAATTACACTTGGACTAGTGAGAATGGGGCCCTCTGCTGGAGCCCGACTCAGCAGGGGAGATTGTATGACTTTTGAGCTGCTACCATATGGGCACACCGCCTGCAAGGAAAGGTGCTGGAATCTGTTGTGTTGCCAATCAGGCGGCAGGCAAAGGCAGGGGTCTTGGCTTGCTGACCCATATCCCCACAAACCGACGTCATTGCTGCTTGAGATGCAGAAGCTCACTACGGCCAACACTGATGACTTGCATTAATATATTTAAGAATAGACTGGGGGTCATAATGTCATACAACTAAGTGAGGATTAATTGGTTCTGAAGATGTGTAATGAAATAAAATGGCTGAAATGAGCAGAGGTAAATCTTTCCATTTGTATGTCTAGCTCTACAAGAATCGATCTGCTTACCTGCGCCCATGAGCTCCCCATTCAAGATCATACAGAGCTTAAGAGTATTTCTGCAGCTTCGATGTACGTAGATCAAAAACAAACATACATATATCAGTCAGAATCAGAATGATCTTTATTGTTATTGTACTCGGGTACAGTGAAATGTTGCATTGCTTCTCTCGAGTGAAAAGGGGCATTGTCAGCACTATGTACTTAAATATACCTAACATCAGCTCAAGGTGAAGCTTTCAATTTATGATGCTGGATAGTTAAATGAATAATAATGAATCATATTTCATACATTATGTGAATAAAATCTGACTCTACAATGTAGCCAAGTCTCTCTGTCAGGTAAATGTAGTGCTACAATGTTTTCCTCTGATTTACAAGTACATAGTAAGTAGTATACAGATGAGATGCATATTTTTTAAATACCTTGGTGGCCTTTTGTAAGTTTTTTCCGGTTACAATGACTAATATTAACATAATTCAATATTTTTAATCTATAAACATCGTAATATATCTGTAGCTGATGGTCTGCCCCCTGGCATATTTCACTGGTGTTTCGGGCAGTGATTAGCAGTGACTCGGGCGTGTGACTTAACGATGCCATGGAAGGTGTATCGCTCAGGACCCAAGGTGTGTTGAGTATGAAGTTGTTTGTATTAGCGGTTCTCGAGAAAGCTGCAAGCAGCAACACCACAGGCCAAGCATTGCAGACAGGCAGGACATACAGATAGCAGTCTGTCTGCTGTAGTCTGCCTGTGAGGAAGTCCAGGATTACTGCGCTAACGTCCATCAATAGCTTCCTCGTGTTACCCTTTGGTTCCTCTAAGTGTGTCAGAGCAGTGTGTGAATTGTTGTTGTGATGGCATTCCTCTGTGGAACGGTTTGCCGGGTGGGCAAACTTGTGCTTATCAGGTGCAAAGATGGTTCTTCTGATGTGTGAAAGCACGAGTTTCTCGAAGCACTTCATGGCGATGGGTGGCCAGTAGTCATTCAGACACTTAACATATGTTTTTTTGGGCACTGGAGAGATGGTGGAGGATTTAAGGCATGTTGGGACAGCAGCTTGTTTTATATTTTAGTAAACGACACATGCTTTTTGTACCTGGCCTACCTCTCCATCTGGGTCTGCTGCCTCGCTTGCATTAACCTTCTTCAGGGTGGTCCTCACCTCTACTGCTGTAGAATCAGTGTCAACTCTCCTGCAGGTGGAATGATGAGTGGAGCATACCCCTCTCTCTAAATGTCTAAGCGGCCAAATAACCGGATCAGGACATCAAGTCAGTGCCTTAATGCCATTCCACATGTTGTTGTTGTGCGCTTTGCGTCTTTGAGTTCCCCCAAATGCTTCTTGTTTGTCACCTGACCTGAAAGCCGCGTCCCGCTCCTTGTGTAATGTCCTCACATTGCTGTTTACGCACGGCTTTCGGTGAGGAAACACTTTTATTGTCCTTTACGTTAACACGTTATCTGTGCAAAAGCTTGTGTGTAGGACTCATCCAGCATATTCCTCAATATCTGTTCCTTCTGCAAACAAATCCCAGTCCGTGTTATCAAAGCAGTCTCGCAGCATTGAGGTGGTAATTAGGTATAATTGAGGTATTTTTTCATATCTGCTCATTTAAATGTCACTGAGATGAAACGACAGGGTCTGAAAGAGTAAAATATTGGGAGACTTCAAAGAATGCTTTTTTTTTCCTCTCGTAGATATGACTCATTCTAGCTAAAACAAATTTAGGCATGGAGACGACATTGCATAGCCAACATCTGTCTTTTTTTACCCAGTGTGGACAATGTGGGAGGACCATGTGAGCTGGTGATAAGGCTTTGCATGAATTTCCATTTCCATGTGGTAGCGCTGCTCACAGTCACACACCAACCACAGCCGTGGAAAGAAAAAAGACAAAATGCACTGTGAAAAATTCCCAAAACACAGGCTGGGGAAACTGACTGCTTGAAGCAATTGGAGAAATTGGTGCAGAGAGATGATGCACATAATGTCGCACTAGTGTTACGATACTAGAATTTCTAACTTAGCTACAATAAGCTTGAAATATATCGATATTCAAAACTTGAATATTTTCGATACCACGGGGTAAAATTGACACAACATTGACGGCGTAGCATTTTTGATTCGATCGATAGATAAATAGGGAGGAGTGTGTGTCAACTCGCTGTCGGAAATATAGAATTAACGGTATGGATATTTTTGGCAACTCTATGTTGCACAAATCATTGCTCATGGCTGTGAAGAAAGCAGCCATCACAGTGGTCGTGTTCCAGTGAATACAACAAAAAAACAAACAATTGGATTGATTTCGGTTTTTAGTCCGAGCACCAAGGCCGCTGTCAAATGATTTTGTTAATGTTGTGATTTTTTAGTAGAATATTTAAAGAACACAACTTGACATTGCGATCTAATATTCAGTGCCAGAAACAAACACTGTAAGCTTTTCACCAAGATGCTTTTAAGCTGATTTGGAATGCCTTATTGAATCAAGGAGCCGGTGGCACGCTGCCAGGATGTAAGGGGATTTTAATGTGCTTTTATCAGTGACAAGTGGAGGACCGTTTCTGTTCTACTCAGCATTGTGAAATACCACCTACAAAATCTTGTTGTTTGTTAGCTGTGGTTGTGAACGTGGGTTGTGTGTGTATTTGTGTAATTTATTCATTAATCTCAATAACCCTGAGGCTTTTGAGGAGGCCAGTAACAATGACGACGATAGGAAAGGAAGGTTTGAAATTGATTTCATTTGTTTTTTTTTAACAGGGACAGCACAGATAAACGTTGTTACATATATATATATATATATATTTGTATGTAGTATTTTAATAATGAAAACGATCTGCTTAGGTGTTCACCAAGGACCCCTTTGCTCAGCTTTTATAGGAGAGAAATACAAAATGATATATGCGACTGAGGGTGGGACAATAATTCATCACACAAGCGAACATTTCCTCATACACACCGAGATCCTCTTTCTCTCTCGCCCCGTATCTGAAAGGTCGGCGGATAAGAGCAATCTTTTCAGAGCAATGAGCTTTGGATGGAAATAGCAAGAAGCAGAGAGCTGCAGACTTATGAATCCATTCTTTAGCATCTCTAATAACATTTGCCCGCACTCCCTATTGCATTACTTTCCATCCCTGTCCGCTCTGTATGACGACTCCGGTCTGATAGGGCTTTATCAGACCACAACTAAGGCTGGGACAATTATTCAGACATTAGACAAAGCAGGAAGTCTGATTAGCCCCATCGTCAGACATCTGCCGTCCCACCTGCAACCTAAAGCCTAAATAGCCCAAATAACTGCAACACAGAAATGTCTGAAGGAGGACTGCCTTGTATACCTACTGGTCCCCCCAAGACTTAGAAATTCTCTTTATTTATGTAAAATTACATTATTGCTCTTTTTCATAGTTTTTGCATTGTCAATTATTGACCTGTTTTCAGGCAGTTTTGGGTGCTATGTTTTTGTTTTCATTGTGGCTTTATAATTTATATAGTCTTAAACAATGAACAAACAAAGTTTGATTTGATCTTGGACATGAGTCATAGTCACAGTGCAGAGAACTACAAATATTTCAACACATGTGTCTTCTTTTGGACAACATTCATTTATTACTTCAACAAACCGATAGCAAATAATAATGCATGTTGTTTTATAGTGTATTGTGATTACATATTTTGAGTAATCACTAAAATGCTGTGTTGAAAATAAGTGTCAGTTAATTATTTTACCTCCTTTTTCATTTTACACATTTGTGGCGATAAAATATTTAGTCAGAAAACATGTGAAACTTTAGTGATTGCAACTCGTCTCCATGTGAGCTCACAGACAGGTCTGTCACTGCCTTACTTAAACTACTTCAGTTAAGCTTATTGAAATAATTTTTTCAAACCCAATTTGATGAAAATCCTCTAAAACAGCCAACTAAGCCACTAAAGTGAAAGCTGCTATGAAGCAGGAAGCGGAGCACAGAGAATCATCATCCTGTTGAATAGAAAAGAAAAGTAGCGATGAATATGGGTTAAGGGTTATTCACTTTATAACTATGAATCTCATCGTCATTGTATAGAGGTTGTTTTTAATTCTTAAGTATTTTTTCTTGTTCTGAGTGGCCTGGTGCAGATGGTACAGGATCTGCTTTAAACCTACTGCTCAATGCGTATACTGTGCAAAAGGGTACAATACAGCACACTGTGTTGCTACAGTGCATGTTCTGGGGCCATTTGTAGGATTTTACAGATGAGTTAAATAGTTTCACAATACCAATTAGGAATTCAGCTGCCCAAGCAATTTCAAAGGCACTACTCATCTTCCCCTGAAATGGACCGCATGGCTGAGCGTAAAGAATATGCACTGTAGGTACTTCTGAATGTCTATGTCCTTTTATCTCTTCCCCGAATATTTGGCTGACTGACTGGCTTACAGGCTAAATGTTGGATGAGTTCATTAGCGTCAGCGTTTCCCAAAGACAATAAACACTATGCCTATGTTATGAAGAGACTGCACTGATCCCCTGCATTTCTATAATTAACCATCAAATTAGCAAACAGCAAACAGGCAAGAAGGGCGAAGAGGACAGATGGCGGGGTCGCCACCCATGCTGATGCTGTACGTGCGTGCGAGTGAGCAAGAGACTGAAAATAGACAGATCAATAAACGGACTGAAGGAGGTAGAGGACAAAAACACATTAAAGGAGAACGAGAGAAAGCTAATGCCGTGGACACTGCAGATTACAAGCATTACGAGGTAACGCGTACTAGAAGGAACCGTATGGGACGTTGCAGACTGGTGCAGACGCACTGGTGGTGTGCTGCTGCAAAGATTACACAAGTATGCACAGTAAAGCCACCTTATTTTCTCAGCAGGCGAATCATTTCCC
Organism: Anarhichas minor; assembly: GCF_050575085.1. NCBI lineage: Eukaryota > Metazoa > Chordata > Actinopteri > Perciformes > Anarhichadidae > Anarhichas > Anarhichas minor. The sequence goes on along the minus strand of NW_027466470.1, from coordinate 12,924,156 downwards.
TAACACCACTGAGACACAACAGAGGCAAACCCTTGAAGTGCCCCACAAGCTCCATTTGACCCACTTCAAAAGATTAAAAAAGAGAACTTGCTGGGTTCTCAGAGGCTTAGCTGTTTTTGTGACAAATCAATAACAGCACATAACGGAAGATGATACATCAATATTAGTGTTATCTATAGATTCAGTTATAGTGTACGATTTTATTCAAACGGACAGCTGATGTTCTTTTCTTCAGCAACATCCTTCCTCATGATTCGGAACAGCTTGGATTTTATCAGTTTATCTGGAAACCAATGAAGAAACACTGATAACAACAGAATCAAGCTTTATTTGAGAAATAATCTTTGGTCAACAATTTAGAGAGAAATGTAGCGGTGCAAATTATCCTTCACATTGAAAGGCTACATCATGCATGTGTGCACAAGCACACACACACACCAACACACACACACACACGCGGACACACATTATGGCTGTGACCTTTCCTGGTACCAGTCTGATGGCTATCTGCTGACCTTGCTGTGTTAACAGTTTGTCCGCTAGCTGCTTTTTCTCTCCCTTTAGTTCTCACCTAATAGATCCCCTAATGTGATCGTCCTTGAGAGAGAGAGAGAGAGAGAGAGAGAGAGAGAGAGAGAGAGAGAAATGTGCTTAGCTCTGACTGAGAGATGACACTTTTGACTGCATCTGGAAAGTTAACGCTATTTTTAAGTACACTCAAAAAACCCTAAAAATAAAGTATGCAGCTGTCTCCAATTCTCTTTCTAATTAGACAACACAAGTACTGTAATTGACGGAACCTGCTCTACAGTTGTCACGGCCATGGTCAAACACTCCTTTGTGTTTAACTATAGGCTTCCAAATGTTACGTCCCATAGCTTATTTTACATGTGATTTATATGGGGTTTAATATGAATCAAGGCCTTGCATCGGCACACACTCAAAAACAAGGCCTGTATAATAAGGTTGCAACCTTGAAGCTGTACCATGAAGCATGAGACCCCAGCGACCTGTTATCACTCCGCAGGAACTGCACAAACAATATGGGGTGAGATCTTCACTCCTCATTGGATGAGATTTCATTAATCTCAGAACCTATTTATGGTGAAAACAACAATATATGGAGGATGGAGAGCAGGTAGAAGAGAAAAGAAGTCTCCCTTGTGTTGCTTTAGTGTATCACAGCACTTACACAGTATGTGTTTGTCTAACTTATTTGAGTAATTAATACACTCCCAACAACCCACAATCTGAGTTCTCACTATAAAGGTTACCTCAAAAATACGGCTACTGTTTTTGGAGTCTGTCAGGAGGCAACAAGGAGAGGATGATGAAAACATGAGAAAGGTAGGAAGTATGCAAAAGAGCAACCACAAAGCGTAGGAGCATTTTTAGTCTGCCACCTCAAGGGAAATCTGTGAGTTTACTTTTATACCTTGGGAAATTACCTGCAGATGATTAGTGTCTATTGTATTCATGATCGCTGTAGCTGCAAAAGCATCTGAACGCACCCATGTGAAAATGAAAATGTCACACAGAAAAGCAGCGGGCTTTCAGTGAGGGCTGATGGAAGCGCCGGACTGCCCCCGGCTGATGTCTTGAGATATCAAAGCAAACACAGAAACTAAGGGAGGTTTTGTGTGCAAGAGGATGTAGGAAAAAGGCAACTCGGGAGACATGGAGTAGGAAATTCAATTTGATCGTAATCTGATGTACACATTCTACTGTTTGTGAGTTAAATTAGATTTCAGATCTGTTTTCTCTGTCCCTGCCATCTACCCCTTACAGTATTAGAGAGGGGTATTTATCTGGAAAGATCTATGGTTGTGTCTGATTGAAGAATCATGCTGTGGGAATAGTTGGCGGATGGTAATCTATCAAACAGACAACGCAATGTTTTGTTTCTTCACAAAGGCACTGAACCCCCCCCCATCTTATTTTACCTTCATGGACAGACTGTTTTCCATGTGACTGGCTTAAGACACCTAAGCAAGTGTTTATTACAAGTTTTTAGTTGAGAGAATGCAACATAGTCAAATCTCTCCTTCTTCCACTCTTCCATTCCTCTTTCTCATTTACTCATTTACCAGAGTCTTATTGTAAACACACGTTGCCCTGATGCCATTTTTACTTGCACAATGTACAGTAATGCTCTGGTAGATTCCCTAAATGTATTTTTTCAATAGGTACCAACTAAGTGCTGAAGCGTATTCCAGACTTTGTGTTGAAGCTGTGGGTGGGAATGAGTTCTCAAACCATGGTGTGGTTTTTACAATTTACAACACTGAATATTAGATTGCAACTTTTTTACAAAGTAGACAGGAAGAAACATTTCTTGTAGATTTGTCTTGTTACATTATCATTAATACATGTATTTTTTGTGGCTCAGTGAGCCCTTGTAAGGGTTTTTCACACACACCTACACACACACACACACACATACACACACACACACACTTACAGACACACACACACAACCTAATTGCCAGAGAGAATATTGATATTGGACGATACTGAAAAATCGCTGGATTAGGTCCAGTGACAAAGCTATTTGTCATCCAATGCCAATGATTTTAAGATTTTGCTTTCTACAAATACGCAAATCCCAACTACGTTGGTGATGAAAAGATTGTGGTTATGAAAAAAATGGTTAATGTGTACTTTAGTTAAAGTGCCACCACGCTTCAAACTGAATGCTTGTAGGATGGTCACTGATGGAATAAGGTGGGCTGTGTCCAAAAATGTCCTTAACTTCGCGAACAATCCAATACGATGACGTCCACTTCACGCAGCAATTGGCCAAGTGTGTGGAGGTGAGTGTGTAAGCAAGCTCTCTTCTTTCATTCTTCACATAATTCACCGATGTCACTGTTTGTGTGAGTGCATCAGTTTAAATACCTTTTGTGAAGAGGCTGTCTTCACTAAAGTCTGTTGTGAAGGTGTGTGCTTGGGTCATTTTTGGCTTTGACTAGATAGTAAAGAGCTCACAGGAAATGAGGGGAGAGATGGGGGATGACCTGAATCCAGGGTCCCCACCTGGACTTGAATGGGTGATGTTGCGATTACATAACCAGTGTCTCAAACCCTGAGGTCACCTGGACACACAGATCTCATCTCTCCATTCCTTTCTGTTTCTGGTCTGCCTGGCTGGGGAACAAAACTGAATTGTGTCCCTCTAAATGACTCCAAGGGCAGCGAGGACAAATCACAACCTCAGCCATGCACTCTGCTCACTGTTCCCTGTCTAAATTCAAATCAAGAGCCAAGCGCCATGGAAAATGTGATGGTGGCAAAGTGCAGGAGGGGCAGGGAGGAGGGGGGGGGGGGGGCAGTCAGAGCCGGGTGAGAGGAATTCTGTGTGGAAAAATGGAAATGACCTATTTCATCTTTTCACACTGGGTTTCCCCCCTATTCCTTATGTCTTCCTATTTCCACTTTTGTTCCTGCGTCTCTCTCCATCTCTGTCTCTGACAAACACACACATACAGACACACATTTGTATCACCTAAATGGTTCGTCTAATAAGCGGCTTCATCCTGTTCTGCTACTTTGGCTGCTGATTTGCTCCCTGCCCACTCTACCTCATGCTTTCTCTGCCCCTTCTCATATGTGTCAGATGGTTTCGTCACACTGTTGGATTCGTTTTCATCCCTCGTGATTGAGGGCTTCATTTCAGAGGAATTTCTTGCGATTTATTTGACTTGGAATCAAGCTGCCACTCGTTTAGCTTTCATGACAGAGCAATCATTTTTTTAATAACTGAAACCGCTTTTCTTGTACAAAAAGAGACAGGCTAGATAGCTTTTTTTCCATATAAATTTTTAGTAAAAACATGCATCTTTTTACCCGCATAGGTAGAGTGATGTAATGTAACGCAATGAGCATTGTTACCTCAGCTAGCCCCTGAATCTTTGCTCTTTTTTTCCATGAAATTGTCTTTCAAATCGAAGTCAAACATATATTTCAGATTGTTCTCAGCCCTCACACAGCATCTGAGTTAGCATCATTTGAAGCCAGCCAGAGATGGATTCAAAGACATCTGTGCTCTGAGACTAAAAAAAATACACAGATGTCAAACTTAAAAGCTTGATGCACAAGCACAGTATTGGAATAAGTGAGCGATATGTTGAATGACTACACTTCTGCACTTGTTTGAGATGCAGTGGCCCGAAGGGGGAATCCTCTTATTTAAAATTGACCTCACATCTCTGCAGATAGTCATGTTCTGCAAACCTACAAAAGAGGCTGGCCTTCCCTCACTAGACTTTGTGAGGCATCCGTTCAGTCTTTCAGCTTCAGTGGACTATGAGTACATACAGAATCAGTGTCCGCAGCTCAACTTAAGGTTAGGTTCAAGGAAACTCCAGCGTCATGCGTAGCTATTTTGCATTCTGGCCCTGATGCCTTTATTAAGTGGCTGTGCAGCTGTTGCCACGCAGTGATGCTAGTCTATACCAGCACAAAGCCTTGATGAATACTGCACAACCTCTGTGTCGCTGTGTCAGGAGCACAGAATAAAACAGCAGGCCAAGCATAATATACTAGAAAGTTGGAACGATAGAAGCAGCGTGAACACCGGCTCAATAACTTTGTTTTGATTTGCGTTTTTGTTCCCTTCTCATGCAGTTGTAGCCAATTGCAGTGCCAACAATGTGTTGTGTAGAGAGACAGCAATCTGCCTCAATTTTGTTTTTCTTCTACCCTTTGTCATGCAAGGAGAACAGATAGATATTTCTGCAGAATATAATGCATAATTGGCTATAGATATAAACGATAGTGGCACCATACACTGTGCATTGTGTTTGGCTTAGCAGCTTTAGTGACGTCAACAAAAAATGGTAATTTATTTGACAGTTTATAAGATAATTCATTTTGAAAGTTCCAGGGCTCCTTTTTTTTTTTCCACGCAGGTAAATTGCAGAGGGGAAAATGTCAAATGTCAATATCATCCAAGTTTAGCTTTCCCCGATGCACTTTGTGAGTCATGTGTGACTGCCTTGATCAGTACTGAGTGTAGCGGAAGGTGGATCTGGGTTCAGTGATGACTTACAAACGGCACACTGCGTAAGCTCTCACCGGCGTCTTTCCTCGTACATCTAAGCCATGATTCTCTTCCTGGTGTCTGTCAGGGAACAAGGGGAGTGAATAGAATTTGATAAGAGGGATCGAAGTGTCGGTGACTAGCAGCTGAGAGCCGAGAGAGGCGATGACTTCAAAACGAGGCGATGACTTCAAAACATGTGTGCTCCCCTCAGTGCTGTAACTCCTCTGGATGGAGCGCTCCCTGGTGATGAACTGTGTGACCGGCTCACTCGCTTGTCCTTCTGCTTATCGGATTATTGACTGGTCTTCACACTGTGCTGTGGCACATTTTGGCTTTCATATAACGTATCAAGGCTGAAACTACCACCGAGTGCACCAATGTCATGTCCATGGATTGTTGCATGTCCATTTCCATTTTTCAATCAATAGTGAAATTCTTTTTGTATGAAGAAATACAGTTTCCCAGATTAACCCCTGTGCATTCTGAATGTCCTGATTAAACCCCTGCGCTACATAACTGCCACCTCACACCTGCAGGACAACTCATTTTTTAAGACAAAGCCGTTTATAAACCTTTTGCACAGCCAGACGGAAACTTTTGAATTTTTTGTTTTTGTTTAACGAGACGGAAAGAAAGTGAAAGAAAAACTCTACTGGACCATTTCCAGAGGTTGTTAAGCCAGACGCAACCATTATCAAAAGTTATTGTTTTTGTCTTGTTTTCTTATACAGAACTCTGTTTGCAGTTTCAAGAAGTTATGAAACAAACATCAACAGCAATAGGAATTTTGTATCATTTTTTTTATTCCAAATTCAGTTATCATAGAAGGATGAATGAATTTCAGAACTGCATAAAATGGTAATTTTAAGTAGTTGGTGTTGGGAGAAAAGTAGGTGAGAGGAGAACAGGGTGTTGGTTGAGAGGAGGAAAGAAGAGCTATAAAAATTATATGAGCCCTCCAGCTTTCGTGTAGTGTAATCGCATGCCCGTGACTTTCTGAAACGACAGTACAACAAACCGAAACGAGTGAAAAGTTGATTGTGTGTGTGTGTGTTACCAGTGGGGTCGGACTTTGGTGGGAATCATAGGAAGGAATAGTAAGAACACTTGTAAAAGCAGGAATGTTTAAGTTGTGTATTTACATACACACACTTTCATTCAAAATAAGTTGGCTGATCAGATTATTGATCCTTTGTGTTAAAATTAAATTGGTGAGACATTTTCTATTTCTATTTTTTGTAAATTTGCTTTTGGTGTGACATAATGACCTCGCGGTTAGAGAAGACGAAAAGATACCGTACATTTCTCCGTTAGAAAAAATACACAACATTTATACAATATGAAATGGTTCATGAAGAAAACATAATGCCTTGAAGCCACCAAAATAACATCACGGCCAGAGTTTAATTTGCCACCTTGACCCAGGCGTTGCTGTGGCACGATTGAAACCTTTGTGTGAGTCCAGAGGGAAACATGATGTAACATTGCATAAAGGTTTCTCACTGTTACTGCAGGCAGTTTTCTGTATGTGACATTAGTTCAGTTAAGTGTTATTCAACCTCTCAAAAGTTATTATGACAACCTCATGGTTCCTAAAGGCTCCCTTATTAACACTCCCTGTTTGTTTTCCTCCTGTTCTTCATCTCTATTTCTCTCTCTCTCTCTCTCTCTCTCTCTCTCTCTCTCTCTCTCTCTCTCTCTCTCTCTCTCTCTCTCTCTCTCTCTCTCTCTCTCTCTCTCTCTCTCTCTCTCTCTCTCTCTCTCTCTCTCGGCAATTATTACCTCTCTCCCTTTAGCTCCCACAGGTCTCTGAGCAGCTAAACAACTACTGAAAAATGCCAAGAGAATAAAAGCACACCGGGAGGTGTGTAGATGTGTGCGTCATGCGCCCATGTCAAGAGGAGCTGCTGTTTATAAGCAATGTTGTACAAGCACTGACAAATAAACGTCAGTCATGGCTCTTTTTTTGGCGCAGCATGTCCTTGAGAGTTAAAGCTTCTGAGAAGTCTGTTTTACTGTATATGTACTCAACAGACCCGTTTAGAGCACTAGCTCTATGCCTCTATACGGTAGTATTTGTAATCCACTGAAATTGTAAATTTCAGTGGATTATATAGATTTTTCCAAATTATTTCAAACGCCGGAGATGTTTTTATTTGTGTCCGTAAAACAACAGGATCGCCCCGTGCAAGCTTTTAAGAGCAACGTCATGCTCTTGTTTTGAAATAAAGCTGCTGTTAGGTTCATGGAACCTCTAGACTGTGTGGAAACCGCATGTAATCCAGCCTCTTACACAAAGAGAACCGGTTTCAATTATAAACAAAGCATTTAATACCTCTCATGCTAAAACAATTGCATAGTGGAGTACATTATTTACAGTTACACCGAATATGACCTGCTCACCCCAAAAGTCGTTACCACCCACCCAGTGGTACAGGAGCAAGAGGCCGGAATTTCTTTCTCTCCCGCCTTACATAGTTCAAAAAACATCCCATAATGTCCGTAGTTCCTATTGGCTAAATCCAGTTGGCTCCTCCTCCTCGCAGGACCCTCGCACGGGTATGACCTGTAATTGCCTGTCTAGAAATCTATCTGTCCCTTACTCCCAACATACTATTCTTTACAGTTTAAAACATTCAATGACTGTCTTTTATGGCTTAACACTTCTATGGTAAACATTATATATAAAGATAAGGATTTGCAACTTTTGGCAAAAACCTTCACAAGTTTCACAAGCAAATATAAAGGTGCTACTAAGATACACTTCTAACTACAAATTCTAAAACTACAATTCCTAAAACACTTCTACAATTATGAATCTTCTAATTATGTATTCCAAGACACTTCTAATTATGATTTCTTATTTATGAATCATTAAACACTTCTATTATAATTTCTTAAAACAGTTCTAAACCCAAATTTCCTACACTGCACACAACGCAGTGGGTACAACTACTGTGCTGCTTAAGCAGTGCATTTGAACAGATACGTATTGACAGAACTGTCAGAATTTGCTGTTTTTCACTATCAGATATCAAATTATTACTTCTTAATTTGTATCTTTGCCTGCATGGGGAGAAGAAGCCTTGAGGCAGTGAAGTGTATTGTTGTTTCCCTTTTTCTTTTCTTTTTTTATTTTTTACAGAAAAGGTTTTGAGATAAATGTTTGGATTTTCACAACAGAGTCACAGTCATTGTGTGGGAAGGAAATCTGACCTTGGTTTATAAAGTTAAAGGCTGCCGTTGTTGTCTTACAATCCTTTTATTTCACACTACTTCCAGGACGTGTGTTTTCATATGAGCTCCCAATGCGTAACAATTATTTGAAACAATGGTAAGATGTTAAGCGAGGGGAAGGTTTTTCTCTTTCTTTCTGCCAACTGGATCCAGTATTCAAGGGCTGCCATTGGATTGCAGTCATTTATCTTTCCTATGTGTACATGGCATTATGAGTAATGGTACTTTCACGCTTTTCAGCTCCCTTGATTACTTTGGCCCCCACTCCTCGTCCCACATGCCTTTTTATTCCAATGACATTCTCTCAAATGTATTGCCGACAACTTTTGACAAAGTCAGATGTAGAGGATTGAGAGTGAACATAAGGCTGGCAGGAAGAGGCAGGTTTTGGTTTTGGGAAATGGTCTAACAGTTGAGTACCGAGAATGAAAAGGATTCTGATGCTATTATCCTGCCAATGCTAAAAGACTGTTGACTGCATTTTCTTGAATTTCTATCCTTGAAATCAGCCTGTGTCGTATGTACATAGTTCACAATGTTGTCTCATTCTCCATTCATTACGTTGTTGTTGTTGAGACAGTCTTAGTTTTCCCGGTCTGCTCATATTTCCATTTTCCTTTTTTAACATGCAGGCAGCTTGCGTGACAACTAAAAGGCAATAAACCTGTTCGAGCAGACACGTAGTTTTCTAAGACAACAGCCAAAGTTTTAAGCCTTTGCTACTCAATATGACACGTCATTCTTTCAAAAGAATCAGCCTTCTCCACTGTTATCACTGGCCAGTTGAAGCAGTGCTGCAGCCATGGCAGCCCGCAGTTTGTTGGCTGGTCGGCTACTGGTCAGTGCCCAGTTCTTGGTGCTGCTCCAGAGATGAATGCTGCTGGGGAAAGCCTGATTAGTGTTACTGACAGCCCATAGATCTTAGCTGGCTCATCCCCATCCAAGCCTCCCTGCCTCTCCTTTGTCTCTGTAACTATCTGTCTCTCACACATGCACCGGGCCAACGGAAAGAATTTCAATCCTAATTGATTAATATTAGCTATTAGAGGTTATTCAATTGTGTTACATTTAAATCCATTAGGCTGTTTGACACCATTAATAATCTAAACTCAAGGTTAGCTTTCTCTGGAGGTTTTCATCACATCTCATAGTATTCCTCATCGGAGGGAGTTTGGAGAGTAGGGAGTATGTGAGATACAGTTTTTATAACCGTGGAAAAAAAGTTTGAATTTAAAAGAAAACGTGTCTATTGTTAGTTACCATGGACAAAATGGACATCCACGCCCCATTATGAGGTGTTGTTTTGAAGATTTCAGTTTGTTGAGGAAGCTTCATTTAAACTCTCCTTTACTCCTTGCTCTGATCCTTTCTGTGTGGCGCTCTCCTTTTGTCAGCGACGGATATTTTCTGACACACCCGTCTTCTCCCACATTCCAATAGCACGCAGCTCGATTTGATATCGTGACACTTTATTTTTCTATAACCGAGAACAAGATTTGCGATAGAAGTTGTGCCTCTGTTTTTTTTTCCAGCCAGGGACACTTGTATATGAGAGAGGAGACACAGACTTGATGTCCTGGAGCATGACTTCTGAGCTGCACTGGAACCTGCCTCGCTGGGCGTGGGTCTACAAGAAAACCTTGCGTTAAAAGAGGAAGTACACGATGTTGCGGATCTGTGAAAGCCCTTTGTTTTGCTCACAGTGATCTGTGCGATCCGATGTCGGGTTCTGCACTAGTGAGGCTATAATAAACGTGCCTAACTTGAACTAGTAATGGTTGCATGACAATTGCAGTGGTTACTCTTTCTTCTTTTATTGGGCTTCCATTTGCATTCTCAATTAAAAAAAAGAATTTGTGGACGATATTTTAGAGCAATACCAGTATGAACTACTCAGTTTGCTGTAGATTGCTTCAATCACCTCAGGGGCTAATTGACATTCAGTGCACAAGATTAGCCAGGCAGCAAGGGCCAAACCTGCTGAGAGAGGGAATGAAAAATGAACCATGTAAGTCTCACACAAACACCCGCTGTACATACAGTACTGACTTTTAGTACCGACATGGCCGTTTGCATTCATCAGTATATTAAGATTCCCGTCTGTCTGCAGGAAAGGCCCTTATGGCGTCTGCTCTTATCTGTGTTGGTACTTAAGGGTAAAGAAGAGGTGGCAGAGGAGCAGCATGTGGTGGTATGGATTAAATGTATCAGTGTGTCTACTTAAGATAGTGGAAAAGATGAAAGTCTCTTACCCACCATGACACTTGCAGCCTACGGCTAGGGTGCTTATGATCCCACTCTTTCCTCTTCTTCTCTGCAGCCACTTGGCAATGAAGGATAACCGCGTCAGTTTCAGATTGTGATGGCAGTGGTGTCTGTGTACTAAAGATGTCTGTCGTTATGACACTGTAATGTTTCCCATGTCTATTTGTGTATTGGAAATTTAATTAAATTTTTTTTTCATTTCTTTTGGATCCCATTTAAAAACATGATATCTTGAACACACACCCCTTTCTTGGCGCCCTAAGATGGTGGTGATTTATCTACTGCTCTACCTGTCGGGCCGTAACTAATCCCTGATATATTTCCCCCATCGTTCTGTCTCATTGCAGTTAAACTCACTTTCATTTTTCTTCCTCTTTCCTTCTTTGTCTTCCTGCATTTACGCCCTGAGCTCCCATCTACACATTTACACTGAAACACACACTTACACACACACACACTTTTATAACCTCCACACACCTCTACAGCCCCTGTGCTTTGCCAACCCCATCACATACACAAATGCAGCACCACATCCCCCCCTAAATCCCAGACACAGTCAACTTTTATGCAGTGTTGTGTTTGGCATGTTGTTCTTATGAAGCCCAAAGTTGCTGTAGGTCCAGAATATCTTCACCTCTCAGACATCCCCACAGTCACTCTCACAGGCTTCTGGGGATTCCATCATTCCTCAGTAAAAACACAAAACACGCAAATCCTGATCCTGATCCGCGCACACACACACACACATACACACACACACACACACACACACACACACACACACACACACACACACACACACACACACACACACACACACACACACACACACAGAGAGGGAGGAGCAGCAGGTTGCCCAAGGCTGGTACTGGCTAACCACCAAGAGTTACATGGACTGCTTGAACTCTATCAGTCAATATACCATCACCCCTCGTCCTCTCTGTCATGGCGGTTTGGATATAGCCTCAGGCTGTGTGTGTGTGTGTGTGTGTGTGGGTTTGGGACTGTGTTGTGATGGTAGAGACATAATGTGAACCTGTATAAGAGAGAGACAGACACAGGAACACAGGGAGTGATGGAAACATATTTATTAACAGATTAAGAAAATAGTTTTCCAATAGTAAGAGCCTAATCCAGTCCCAATGGCTCCACACAGGTCTAGCATCAACAATGTTTGTCTTCAGGCCTTAGTGAAACGGGCCATTTGAAAAACAAGTGGCATTGGAGTGAAGATAAAACATTTACAATGTTGAAACATAACAAGTTCTCTCTTGGTTACTGATCATTGGACTAATAAATAACACCAAGGAATGTGATTAATGTCTGCAGCTCTACAGACACATTTGCTCGTAAAATACACATCCACACCAGCACCGCGGTATGACCCACCATCTGTACATAGATAGACCAAATGCTGGCTGTTTAATCAGCCTTTCATAAACAGACTCTCACTATCCAGGGATGCAAGGCGAGCCAGGCAAATGCGTATTGTGATGTGTTGGATTACAAACACGCTAAAAAACGTGCATATTTATTTTGCATCTACATGTAAATATTTATCTGTCAGGGTATGTGTGCTTCAGTGTTTTATCTGTGAGTGTGTCCACTAACATGCCAGGATTTATGTTCTCCTCCCTCGGCATGCACATTTCCTCGCCGAAGTGGTTCTCAAAACATTCGTCCAGGTTTGGCAGGTCTGCAATAGTATAGGCGTTAAGTATACAGTAGTTGTCACTGCTATTTGTAGGCTAAGACACAAATTAACATTGTTACTTGTAAGCCTTTTTCCTCGTGAAAAGGCTTTAGAAGCACACTTCAGCCAATTTGAAGTCACCGTCCAGCTACTTTTTACTGTATCTCTTTCAGCACCAACTCCATCACTCAGGAGTCAGGCGGAGGGATTTGACACATTTACAGTCAAACTGTTTATTTTACCTCTTGAGTCGTGGTGCTCAAATATGACACACATCACTGTGACCAGAAGACTGTTGAGACAAAGTACTAAAACGGTACTTAAAACCTCTAAAGCCTCATTCCCCAGTGGCGGAGTACTTATTAATTCTGTCAGTGTTGTTGGGATCCTGTGTGTTAGTGTTCTTGCATACGCATTGTTGTGCAGTAAATGAGTCCGCTGTGGAAAGTAACTGTTTTTCATGCTCATACTTTTCTAGAGGGGCTTATAGGCCCCTTCAGCCACGACTAAAGCTTTTCTCCTGCCTTAAAAAATGCCTGCAACTTTAACCTCCCTGCAGTGATTTCTCACATTTTAACCATAATACTACACATGGATTTGCAACTATTTTCCAGCCATATGTAACACCTTTATATTTTAAGTTCTTTAAGACTGTATTCACCTTCTGAATTATAGCTCCATTGCACATTTCGACACATTAGTTCTGTGCCACAAAATGGCTGATAATTGGAACTGTGGAAGAGCAGCAATTACTGTTTCTCAAGTTCAGCTGAAGAACTTGTTAACTGTGAAAAGAACGATTTCTTGTTAAGTAGTTCCAGCACAGCAATAACCGCACCCACATGACCTGCGACAGCAAATTTGATTGTGTGAACAACGGTGAATTTGTCGGGGGCCTAGTTAAGTGCAGTCAGCATCTCTGAAGAAATACCACATTTACACAGGAGGTTTAAGGTATCACGGCTACAGCAGGTTTTTTAAAATTTCATTAATTGAATTTCTCTCAGTCCATGTACACTATGTTGCTTATCATAACAATGACATCTGTATCCTGTTTTGATAAAGAGGAAAAGTGGCAGAGGGAACAGCTTAGTCATCTTGAGACTGTCCGATGTAGTCACTGTGCTCAGCTACGAGCTCCGCTGAGGACGCCGCAGTGGAAGTAATTCCCTGCTCCCTTTTTGTTAGTGTGCTATTGAAACAGATTTTGTGGAGTAAATTGAATCTGGCACAATGCAGCTTGTACGGATACAACAGACTTCCTGCTCTTTTTCATCCATTATTCCTCTGGTGGATTCATAAATGTTAAAAAATTGTCCAGAGTAAACCGAATCGAGGCGACAGGAGAAAGCAGATCGAGGGCGGCTAGGTTAGGGTTAAAAATCTTAACTACTTTCTCTGAGTTGGTTCTTTATTCAGATTATTTACTGTTTGAATACACAGTATTTTAGTGATCAGAGTACTAGTTTAGAAGGGAATTATAGTAGTGATGTTATTTACAGTGCTAGAAAAGTAAACAGCAACCCACATTTAGAAATCTGCTAATCCACATCCGTTAACCCACATTACCGCTTCCATCTTCGTCATAATCATAAGTACCCATCCAATATGTGCTAAATATGTCTCCCCCTTTTCGGCTGTGTTGCCTTGACTGACACTAAACTGTCACTCTAAATTTATTCCACCTTGCTCGTTCAAGGGACATTTCATATAAGTCTTCACGGGGAACCCAGGAAAAAGTCCTGTCAGACTGACAGTTAACACCTGTTACCTGATGCCACTGACAGACGAGAGGGGGGGAGAGAGAGAGAGAGAGAGAGAGAGAGAGAGAGAGAGAGAGAGAGAGAGAGAGAGAGAGAGAGAGAGCAAAAGCAAGAAACGGGTAACTGGGTTTAGATGACAGATTTACCATGGCAGACAGAAGTCGGAAGATCTGAGACAGACGGTAAGAAAAGTCAGTGACAGTGAGACTCACAGCTGCAACAGCTGAGATTTTATAGGATAAGTAGTGCAGCAACCAAACAGATGTTTACCAGAATTCAACTGTCATGACTGGAGTCACACTCACATGGTGTCTTGAATGCCAAACTAACCGAGCTGGCAGGGAGACTTCAGAGCGAATGTGACGAAATGGAAACTGAGATTATTAGTTGTGAGGTACCTAGTTAGTTGGAGAATTAGCCAGGAGAAGGATTGGGGCTTTAGCATTTTATCAAACTCAAATCCATCATCAAACCCACTTATTTAATTTGGATTGTTTCAAATCATGAATTCCATCTAAATAAGTTAAGCTTTCAACATTTGAACGTAGTTAAAGTCATAAATAGAAATTAACTGGTAGAGCTTTGAGTGGAAGCTAATTAATGTTAACTACATCCTGAAAATGTCATGAGAATGTATGAAATGTTAATTATCTAAAACATTGAAACAATAGGTTTACTTACTTTTACACCTTTTATTTCACAAGTTACTCGTTTCAAATAGTAGAGGTCCCAATAGAAAAGTATTTAGCCTCAAATATAGATATTGATATAATTCTTCATAAATGAATGTGACACGAACAGATAATTCCTCTCAGGAAGAACCACCAGTCTGTTGACTGATGCTCCCGGTGATGTTACTGATCCCTTACATTTAATCATGAGCAGAGACATATGGAATTAACATTATGTATCCGATACAATCTGCTGCCGGTGATATTTATCATCTTAACAAAGTTAATGGTCAGCGCTGGCTAAAATGTGCCTCTTACTTTAATGTTTTGTGCACTTCTCTTTACTAATAAAAAAGCCTGAAGAGAGATAAAAGGTGCGCTGAGAGCTGTTTTGCCAACTGGGACGCCAAAAAATGGAGCTGGTTATTGGAACATTTTCCTAACCAAGAAGAGCAAATCAGTTGATAAAACAGCACGCAGGGAATGATTTGCATTTTATTTTCTCAACTCTTAAGACTGTTAAAATATTCACTTTTTAACAATGCATCAATTGAATGAAACCATAACTACTGACAGTTACACTATGGATAGGAGAGTCACCATTGCTCCCTGTTGGTTTAAACACACATTCAGTAGTTGGAGACATAAATGACTTCTTTTCACCCCCTCAAAGGAAACAATCTGCTGCAAATCATTTTTGGTCATAAAACACCTTCACAAAATTTCCAAAAAACTGAAACCCAAACTGTACAAAACAACAACACATTATATCAATAGATTATTTGTTGAGCAAAACCCCAAAGAATCCAGAGATATTATTGCCCAAATATTCCAATACATAATCCAAATATGTTGTATGCTATACATACTCTCCAAGCATAAATCACAGATTTCATGTTCGAAACATATCCGACTCCAGAATGGGACTTCTATACTGCTAGAATCTGGAGTTCATGTCATCCCTGATACTCTAGATATATAAGTAATAAATTGACAGATGTCAAATCTGCAGAAGATTCATCAGTCATGTCCCATGTCCGGGTATTGTATAGTTATGACCAGTAACCATGTCCGAACACGAGCGATTGTCACCGTCTGGATATTTCTAATATATTACCAAAGTTATTTTAAGTCCATCTGATAGTCATGTCCGAAGTCAGGAAAGGGTATAGATATCACCAGTAATAATGTGTTTAGACAGGATTCATTGGTCTCGTCAGATAACTACAGAAACAAGACCAACATGTGTTCTGACGTTTGAAAAGCTACTTTGCCAGTTGCCTAAGGTACGTTTTGGTTTGGTTGAAATTATGAGGTGAAATACTTTTTTTCATGTTGCTGAAAAGACAAATTTAACGTGTCCGTTATCCATGTCCGGTTTTTATAAAAAGTGAAAATTTAAAAACACGTCCATTTCGTACCAAGTTTCAACTTGTAAACTACTTCATTTCATCACTTCATTTAAAAACCTTTTAAAAACCATGCAAACATCAGTAACCATAAGATAAACAGTTAGTTAACAATTTCAAAGTGTCATTGTTGAATGACTACAATCACAAATCCATTTGAACAAAACTTTTTTTTACACATTACTGTAGAAATCTTTAGTTTTATTTTCCAGCACCATGGCATTTTTCCACTCAAAGCTGTTTGACAACATAGACAATAAACCAATTTACCACAACTTGAAGTTGTCTATTAACACAACATCAATCAATACAAATGACAGACCTCTGTAGAGCTGTATCTCTTCCTGATACTACACTGTAGTGCTGACAATGTCCTCTGTCCTCCTCGGCAAGTGTATGAAATATGTTTTGGTAATGTAAGCAAGATGTAGACAGCAGTAAATAGATTTAAGTGAAGGTGTAAAACAGTGTCACTGAATATATGATGCAAAACTAGACGTAAACAGATGGAGAAATCACACACATCAGCCAGTCGGGGAGTGGAATTTCCATTCAAAGTTTTTTGACATTGACATATTTTAAGCGAGTTGAAATAAGTGCAAATGGGAGGCTGTTTACGTCTGTTGCTCGCCACACGAGGCTCAAGTCGGCAGAGTGGAGCTGTTTCTTATTCAATCCAGTCAGTCACACTGCCATCCATTTCTCCTCACCATGGCTCCTCTCGCTGCCTGCTGCTTTCTGTTAATGGAGATATCTACCTCCCTCCTCCCCCTCCTCCCTTCCATCCCTTTCTCTGCTCTCTCTTTGTTGTCCCTTTCCCTCCACCACTCCACTTTCACTTCACTTTTTCAAATCCTTCCGTTGTGCCCCTCCATAGGCCCACTCAGTGAAACTAATTGACAGCAAGCCATCACTAAGAGCACTATGCATCTCCTTTTCTGCAGAAACTAATCAGAGCCATTGCTGGTTATCCAAGACACGCTCCCTCCCTCTCACATTGTTCTGTAAATCAACAAATCATTCATAACAAGCAGAAGAGGCAGACAAGGAACAAAAACAATTTATGTGTCTTACTGAGTGCAATTTTGGAGAGCAGGCACGATGCGTTTCTTTCAGCAGGGCTCAATATTTCCTTTATAGTAAATGTCAAGCACTCTAATGGCAAACAATTGACATTTTGAGACTCCCCAGGTGTCGCTTTAGCTCTGGCGTCAGGAAATGCCACAGCTGAGAAAAAAAAAAACGTAATCAGGGAGTTAAACTAATTGTAATGTGTAATGTAGTGATTATTTGTTTGAGCGTTGGTGCTAATGCAAATAGTATTTCTGATTAATTAAATGAAGGAGAAGACCTGTCATCTGCCTAGAATGCCATCAGAGCTCCCATAAGTCTTTCAGATGAATGCTGTTATAATGAAACATCCTCTGATACTAAGCTAGGGCACACCTTTATATAAATAAAACAGACAGGGCCAGCCAATGAGAATCACACTAATTGAAACAAAAAGACTGCATGTCTCACCGAGTGCTAGACCTTTGTGTTGTGGTGCTTGCAATCGCTCCTTGCGTTTCATCCTCGACCGGCGGTTCTTAAGGCCTCTCTCGCTCTTGCAGATCCTTCCGCAGAGACACTGTACTTTCAAGTTGTTGTCGTTTGTCCATTTTGCTGTTCGTCATTAAAGTTAAATCTGTCTGAAGGGGATGCTCATTCTCTCCCCCAGGGGTTATAGCTATGTCTTCATAAACTGAAGGTTGCCCGACTGATGATGGTTATATCAAGTCTCTTACCCACTCACCATCCACAGTCTCCACAGGATTCTGCTGACTCATCACGTCCACGTGAATTAGAAACCCGCTGAGTTTCATCTCACGCTCACGAGGAGATACAATACCACTGCAGACCATTAACTTCCTACCCTGCATCTTTTCTTCCTTCTTCCCTCCCTCTGTTATTCTTTCTCTCTTCTGTCAGCAGTAGCTAAATCAGTTTTGTTTTTTCTTACTTTTCTCACTTACTTCGCTATGTGATTATTATTTTTTATTTGTTCTCCATAGGTTTTGTCCATTGCCATTTTCTCTGCAAACACACTTGAGTGCTTGCATACTCTGTCCTCAGACATTCCCAAATAGCTCTGCGGTTGCTTTTCTTAAACGCCTATAGGCATTGCACTGCTGTGTGCAAAATGGTTGATTCCAATTATAAAAGTGGCTTTGTTTCCCTCTTCAGTTTGTATTGATGCAGTCACCATCAGTCTGAAGGGGGGGGGGGGGGGGGGGGGTCTTTATGGCTAGCGATTGTTGGAAATCAGAGTTTGTAGCCCCCTTAATGAGTTGTTGAGAAAAGAAACCACTAAAAAACAACAGCGCTGACTGCAAATCTAACTGTACAAGAAGAAAGGGTCCTGGGAGAGAGTGAGTGGGAAGAGTTTATGTTCTGAAAATGACCCACCGGTCAGCTCTAACCTAGTTCTGTTTAAAGTGCAGGACTTGATTGCAGCAGTCAATATGCCTTATTACTCTGTTCTTGCTAACTGCTTCTCGTACTTGAACACGGGGACTGTAAAAGTCGCAGTTGACGCTCACAGTAATTATGGACATAATGTAATGATTTTGTCCCTCTATTCTCCTGGGCGTTGGAGTTTCTAATGCTTAATCAACTGCTCTAGTTGTTGGCTCCTTTCTCAGCAATTGCTGTAAAGGCCTTTAACTCATAGATACACCAATCTCACTTTTTCAGTCCAGATACCGGGACGATACCTGGGCTTAATGTCCCCATAGTAGCCATTTCACATAAGGAGACCATTTTTTGAAACTTGACATGCTTGTATAAAATGACTGTTGTGACCTCTGGGATAATCACAGCCTCATGAAACACTAAAACCACAAACCAGAGACCGTGGGCGTTCACAGGATGTATGGCTTTAGGTATATTGAAAATAAGCAGGTTTCTGAGAAGATTCCAGAAGCGCGCTCGCCATCCAATCACTACAAAATTCAATTCTTACAGAAATCTTCAAATGTCCAAAGTTTTTTGATACAGCATCGGTGTTTTAATTTAGGATTTTTGATAATTTTTCATGGTTAAAAATTGTTAAATTTAGCACCAAATCTGTGCTAACAACCCCAAAATTACTGCAACCACTTATGACATAACAGAGCATGGGAATGGCCATCATATACTTACTAGCTATCATAATGTCAGATGTCCTGATCGCATATTTTACTGAATATTGGCGGATAACGATCGTCAGTAAAACTTTATTTCACACTGTGATGTTAACATTAATCTGTGTAATTAATCTGCGGTTCACATGCGTGCCGAACCGTGAGGGGGGAAATATGAAGTTATTCCAGGGTAAATAGAAACATTAGCAATATTGCAATTTGTCTTATATCAGTAAGAAGCTGCAGTTGTGTAATTACTATAATTGAGAGCCAACACATGATAAGGTTGGTTAAGTAATTTTACACCACATATTAACAAAGGATACAATACTTTCTCCAATACTAATGACCTGTGCCCCGAGCAGCAAGAGCATATCTTCAGACACACTAATGACTACGATTAAACTTGTCCATCATGCCTGTTCGTGCTGTATTATAACCGCTACACATGATTAACTCCTACACTGCGAAGATATAGTTGCTGTCAATAAGTAGTAAAAGGTTATGGTACAGTGACATTGACATGACAAACAGCACTTGCGTGGTACTCATTCATAGTATATGGAAAAGTTCTCACCAAAAGTTGGTTATCCTTCTCCCTGTGTTATTGCTAGTTAATGTTTCTTCTCTGCTAACGAGGAGGGATTTTATTTATTGGGCATCGTCTCATCACCGTTAAAGCGCTGGGTATGTCTGAAAGCCCTGTCCTAAATCATCACTTTTGGAGGCCTCTGCAAGGTCTTTCCTTAGATGAGAGGAATGAATTCCATTGGATCACTGCTATTATGTGATGATATATGATCTCATGCATGTAATGTATCCAATAGGAATTTAATAGGAAAATAAATGAAGGATTTGTGAGGTCCTATAGGCAGCAACCTATACTTCACACACTAAGTGCAAGCTACATGCCAGCTATTCGCTGACTCCCATCCGCTATTATCTCTCCTTACTTACCCCGTCGCCTCCAGTATGGCTGCTTCTTATCTTCCCTTCCCCTCTGTTACTCTCTTTTGCTGGTTAACCCGTTCGTTCTCCCTCTTTTAATTCCCTTTCATCATGTTCTTTCACATTTCGCTTTGTGTTTCTGCATACTGTCAATACAGTGAATCCATCTTTACGATCTACTTTTGTTCCTGGTGTTTATTGGTGTCGGTGGCTTACTGGTCCACAGTCACACACTGTAAAATCTAATTAGTTAACCTTACTTAAAAAAACCATGCAAACCGATTGCCTTGAAAAAAGCAAGTAAAGTAAGGTACTCATTTCATTCAAGTATAAGTATACTTACACTCGAGTTTCAGTAACTAAAAAAAACAAGTGAAGAGTACTTGAAACTTTACTTAAGATGTACTCTTGACTTAGTAAAGCCTACTCAGAATTACTATTTCAAACAACTAAATAATTTCAAGTGAAATATACTTTGTGTGTATTCCAAGCAACACATTTATTTAAGTCAGGCTAACTTATGTGACATTTACTGCTACTTAATATTTCTCAGTTGTATTTACTTGAACACTAAAATCATTTACTTGGTAAAACCATGCAAACCGATTGCCTTGAAACAACCAAGTTCATGTTACTCGTCTAACTTAAGCATGTCAAACATCCTTTAAACAATAATGAAAAACAGGTTCCATTGTCTTCAAACAATCACATTTACACATAATAAATCAAGGTAGTGACACAGTTCAAAGTTCTAGTATATGATTTTTTTATTTTAACATTAGGATTTGGTTCAGATAAAAACATTTAGTAAAATGTACAATTTGATCATCAAATAGACATGTACTGGAGGTTCTATATTTCACAGAGGAACAACTTTTTCACAATAGCAATTTAAAACACCAAATGCTCAGCTATGTTACACTGCTTTGCCAACTCACTGCTATAGGAGTATTGTGAACAATTGAGTCTGCTGGACTGTCTTTTTTCCCCCATCAGCCTACATATGCCAGCATCAAAATCAGTGATGGTACAGTTATCTGCCATCAATACTTGCCAGCTGTATTATAAATTGGGCTTTATAAAAATAAATGCAATTATAATACTGAAAAAGAAAAATCCAACCCTGATCTTTAACCTAACATACAGTCCTGAAACAACGCCGTTAATACTGTAATAGCTATAAAACGTTGTTGATAGACCAAACTTGGTAAAGAACCAACGGGCTGACAACTACAAAGTGGCTTCATTCAGTTAGCAGAACAGTATGAAAGAGAAAGGACTCTGGCATTAGATCACACACTTTTTTAACATACACTGGCAGCCTCTGGACATGACTTGCTGATGAATCCATGGGCTAACTATTTGAAACGAGTGCCTTAATATAGTTAACGTAACAAAAAGCAACTGAATCTAATGCCAAACGTCAACACCTTTATACAGTAATTTACGTTCTAACTATTTTTAAGAGTTTGCAGTTTTGGTGGGAGTTTGTCTTGTGCCAAGCGTCACTCTTTGAATGAAGTTGAAAGTGTTTTTCATGGCTTTAGGGTATTCAGTCCAAGTGTAAAGAAAATGACAACCCAAACAAGAGGCAAAGTGCTTGAGGTAGATTCAGGAGATCATCCATTACAATACCTTCCTCAACAATGATGGAAGTAGACACTGGGTCAAGGTGGAGTTGATTTGGAGAGAGGGACATCTTCACTGATGTTCGTCAGCACCCCAACAGATACTTGTGCCCAGGCATCATCCCTGTCAGAATCCTGTGTAAGACCAAACGGAAACAACATTACAACAAGGAAATATAAATTGTCACTGTGTCATATGTCCCGTCTACGCTGCCTTCCAGCCTTGCCCATAACGTTTTCCTTTCACACACCTGCATTTAGTAGTTGTATCCACATTAGTGGGCCTAAAACAGTTTTGACCAGTTTACAGATGTCCAGTAAAGAAGATGAAAGAAATTAAGTATTGAAGTCTTCCTCACACTAAATATTCTTTGCCATCCTCGTTAGATTGTATTAGCTAATGTATTCGAGGGAGAGATATGATCTACCTCTTGTGCATTATACACAACCGGAGATGGCAAGCAGGCTTAGCACCGTTGAGCTGAGCAGTGCAACCCGGTGGCATGGACTGCGAACGGAGTTAGTTCAATATATGGCTGCTTCACCTTATGGGTGAGGCTACCAGCCTAGCTCATGTGAAGCCAGGAAAATACACCTTTATCCATATGCATTAAAAAAAAAATTGTAACAAATTTTTGGGGGGCATTTCTGCATTATTCGACAGCAACAGTAGAGAGACAGAAAAGGCAGGGATGAGAGAGGCGATGACATGCAGCGAAGGCCTCCATCCAAATCAACTTCCGGCCGCTGTGGTTGGGACTCAGCCTTGCTGTGATACGTCTTGAGGCATTATGTTTATCTCAGGATCACCTTGAGGGAATTTCTACAAATTTGGAACAAAGGTCCACTTGGACTCAAGGTCGAAATTTGGTGGTGAAAGATCACAGGTCACCGTGACCTCACAAAACACGTTTCTGGCCATAACTCAATAATTCATATGCTAATTATGACTATTTCACACAAATGTCTGGATAAGATGTAACTATGAGAACTTACAAAGCAGGTGTGGTAGAAGTGACTGGGGTCATCACCAAGTAGAACAGGGAGGCCTCTGAGTACAAGGGTGCACATTGCTGTCACATCTAGTTTCTAGAAGTGGATAATTAACAAAAAAAGTTCAAGATTATGTAACATTCAAATCTGACCATACAAATATGTTTGTCAATGTGACAATGAAACAAGTGTCACCAGAATGTTTGTTTGACAGTACGGACTCACCCGTGAATCAATTTGCTGCACAAACTCAGCAGATGTCTCTCCAACACTTCCGTTCTTGGACTTGAAGATTGTGACAAAGTGCGGTGTTTTGTAGTGGTCCACAGCATCAAAAAAGTCATTCTGCAGGTTTGTGGTGGCTCCAGTTAAACTCTGCAAACACCTAGAGCACACAGAAAAAAAACATAGAGTGACTAAATCGGCTTGGACCAATGTGGACATTTTTGAAAACCATTCTGCAAACAAAAACACCATCACAACTGTTGACATCACTGCAATTGCCAAATTTAAATCAATAGCATACTGCTATTTAGTCACCAGGCTGAGTGACAGGACAAAGTATTGATTGAAAATTGATTTTGATTTAACTTTTGCTACAGCGAGCTAGTCTATTAATTCTAATAAAATTGTAGCATTAACGCTTTGTCAAAAACTGCTCTACCGCTGATTATAACTCCTTAAGCCTAAATATCCTTCAAATTATAGGCTACTGGCATCTCACCTTTAGTGAACCGGCATCCAGTGTTGACGAAGCAGCTCTTTAAGAGCCCTCAGGCAGTTACCGTGAGCACTTCTTCTGAAAAGGACAAACAATATTTAAGTTAAAAGGAAGTTGTACTTATATGTTGTTATTTAGAGACAAATCCCTTGATAAATGCATGCTTTACCGGCATCACAGGAATAAACATTTGATTTTGTTAAACTAATCTTTTTGACACAGGTGAAAGAAGCTAGCTAAGACCACCAATATCCCTGACAGACAAAAGAAATGACTGGGTCATAACGTATACAAGCCTCCTCGATATAATTGTGGGATTTTTTTTGTTTTAAGTTACCATAAAATGGAGATTGAGATGATTTCGCCTTCATTATCAGTCACAGACAGCTTAATGTAGCTGACAGCTCGAGAGGGGGAAGGAAAGGTCGTTCATTTGCGCATTCAGTGAGGCTAAAGAGCGGTGTGCGCGCGCAGCTGCAGCTTTTAAGCACTTTCACTGGAATCGAATTAACGTTGAATGAAGCCGGTGGCTACTCGCGTCCATGTGAAAAACTATGGGTGTGTTGGAAAGACTCTGTTACAACGGCACTAGTCATTAAATACACAGACGTAGCATAGTCTAACCTAACTGTTGCGTTCAGTCCCGTGATATTATCGTTTCCTTCAACCACGCTTTGCATGATATATAAAAACATGTCCGCTAACGTCATACACCCATCACGTGACGTAAAATAATATAACTCCACCGCTAACGAAACAAACAGTACTGTTAAATAGTCTTCTAGTTGTCTACCTAAAGCGGCTGCAAACTGCACGTTTCAACAACACCGTCGTCGCTCTCAAAGCACGGTTCATGCTGCATTCACTTGTAACTCGGAATTTCCAAGTTGTAATGTCGTGCGACCTGCGACCAAAATACGTTGGCTGTGTCAACTCGAAGAAAACCGAACAATTAAAATGTACATCGGACTTTCCACTTTCGTTATGGAAAAATTAAAATATGTTTTCATGCGAACCTGGAGCAGTGGTGGGAACAGCTAACGTTAGTCTTTAAGCTACCGCTAAAACATGCCTGAACAAGTTTAGCTAAGCTAATGTGCAGTGACTGTTAGCTAAGTCAGCTAGCGTTGGCTAGTTAACAATTAAAATATGTTTGCAGGCGAACCTGGGGCAGTGGTGGGAAAAGCTAGTCTTTAGGCTACCGCCAAGACATGCCTGAATAAGTCTAGCTAATAGACGAAATGTGCAGTGAGTGTTAGCTAAGTCAGCTAGCGTCGGCTAGTTAACGATTAGCAAGCGTTAGCTCATGCTAGCTAACATTGGCAGCAGTCAGAAACATAAACATTTTACACACAGTTACTGTTTGCTTGATGACTTACCTTAATATTCTCCAAAAGACAAAATGAATCTTCACAAAAGCCAAGTGGTTTGTCTTTCTTGCCTCAGCTACCGAGTCCGCCGATCCACCATCTTGAGCGCACACATGGACTGAATGTGGGCTTCTGCGCATGCTCAGACCTCAGCCGTTTTTTGTTACTTGAGTGTTTGAAGTTAGCTTAACTCCAAACAATAAAGTAAATCGTTTTTTTCCACCCGCAATTAACGCTGACTTAGTAAAATCTAGTAAGTAGTCATATTTTGGATGACAAAGTAAAGTTAACTAATTAAATGTAAGTCTGGACAACTATTACATTTTACAGTGCACGAGCTGTGTCAACAAGTCACCCATTAAAAGTGAGCTGTTTCTTTATGAGGATAGGTGAAATTATACAAGTGTGTGTGTCTGTGTGTGTGTGCGTGCTCACCCAACTTTAAGCACTGCTCATTCCAGCAGGGCACTGGGAGGTCACTGTAGATGTGCACATGCTCAGTCTGCTCCCTCACCTTTCAATAGCTCAGATTCTTAGTCATTGTTCTGTTATATTACTGACATGTTGATGCATCCTGTGGGGTTGTTTTGACCCTTATTTTTCTATTCTTAGCTCCTTGGTCCACTCTACTTCTTTCCTACTCCTCTCTCATATTTGCATCATGTGCCTATGCTACGTTATCTCATTTTACTCTCCTGGTGAGGGATATTTATGATTTAGACTGAATTTGACAACCTTTAAATACTAAATAGATCATCGTGTGCCTCATGTAATTTTAATGAAAAGCAGAGTGTTTTTCTACCACATTGTACTGTTTTCTCTGCGGGTTACCATTTTATGCCAGCAATACAATATGGCCTCCTTATTCACCAATTTGCTTGTTCGGACGTTTTGATAAGACATACCTGGTTATTCCAAATTCTATGGATAAATCTGGAGGAGACCATTCAGCTTTTGCGCATGATCTTTTTACTTTTAGATTCAGTAACATCTTTTAAATCTCTTCTCAATACTTTCAGAGACATTATTTAATGTGATGCTATGTCCTCTTTTTCTATTTATTCAGCTTTTCATTTTCATCCCCTTGTTTTAAAAGCTTCTTCTTGAATTTATTCTTTTTTTTTCCATTTTGTCTTTTTCTTCTTCCAGTTATTATTGTTATTTGGCCGACGGGTCTGTGGAAGGATTACATCTATTCCACTGCAACATCATTTGTAATCAAATAAATGTTCAAAATAAATGGATTTGGCATGACTTATATTGATCAATACGTAGCACAATAATGCAGTGTCTGTTCGAATATGAGCCGGGACCCAAATTAAATATAGATTACCAACCCCATGTCCCTACAGTAATATGTTTTCATGAGCCTCAGTCCCAGGGGAAGACACTAACTGATATTTTGATTTCAATACTAGGACGGACAAGTTGACAATCCCCTGCAGTAATGTTATTTACAGGAAAGCACTATGTTGTTTCTGGAGTTCTGTGTTCATATTACTGTCACATCAGATTTTATCCAGAGCTGTACCGGAGCCACTTTTAGACTGTTTCTTCTACTAAGTGAATTAGTCTTTCATAATGTGCATCCTGACGGGGTAATGCTGTAATGGCTGCAGATGCTCCTTAGGAAATGGCCAAAGACACCTTGCTTATTGCGGTCAATGACACTTGTAACCTAATTAAAGGAGGAACCACAAGCTACAACAATGGCTTTCATTAGCCATGTGGCATGGCTCTATGGATGGCAATGTCTGTCTGTCGCTCACTCCACCACGTTGGTCCTGACTGAAATATATAAACATGAATCAAATCGTGTACATACAATCATGGTCCTTAGAGGATTAACCCCGATGACTTAGGTGATCCCTTAGTGCCACCACGAGGTTGACATTTGTAGTTTTGAGTAAAATATCTCAAATCTATTTCGTTGCCGGGCTGTTTTTCTCACGGCAGAGTTTTTTTCTCTGCAAATGCAAGCCTACCTCAATTTTTGTTTCATTGCGCGGCTCAGTACCAGGATGTCATGGATGAATGCCTTAAACACATCACTTTACAGTCCTACATATCATGAAAGCCATTTTGGAAACAGACCATTTCCATGATCTGATGTGTGCTCTGTCTAAAAAAGAGCTCTTATATTAGACTTCCTTTAAAGAGTCACAGCTCTGCTTCCCCAACCACCACCCTATTTATGTAGGATAAATGTAAGACCTTGAGCCAGAAATTGAACCTGCCATCCATGAGTAAACTGCACTAGCTGTGGGCTGCTACTTACTGAAGACATCTTTAAATGTAAATGAAATGCTATGTGAGCATGATGGATTGATATATTTACTCTGGGAAGTGCAAGCACATAGAAATGAAGACTCAATAATGCCCATTTATATTGTCTTGGTTTTAAAGTGTCTTTATGAGATTGTTTCAGTTCATTTCACGTCTGCTTTTGGGAGGATTTTTTTTACCACCACAGAAAAGTGAATCTAAAGAAAGCTGCAAGTACTGTATTAAGATGGCGCTCTATAATACTTCATAAAAGTGTGTGTACTTTGTGCTTTAATGCAGTATTTCCTCAGTTGCAAGTAAAACACTCCAGGTGTAAAGATGTATAAACACCATTTGAAGACAGACCTCCACTCTCCTCTCCACTCTCCAGCAGAGCAGAGTCATGCTGTTTTCTGCAGTGCTTTCTGTCTGCTGCATGAGCATAAGACGAGACTCCTAAGATGAATAATGTCTTCCCTTGTGATTCTACCTCACTCCTTATAATCCACTCTCTACTCTGTCTCAGCAGGGTGAGACTCCCATCTAAAATAATCAGTGGGTCGGCGAATTGAAGGAGTTGAAGGCAAGAGTGAATGAGAAGTAATGGCACGTACTTTGCATTTTGTTGATATTTCAGCTCGCCACTAAGTTATCAATGAAACTAATATAAAACATTTTGTCAGTTGATCATAAGTAGCCATGTTTATTTCTTTTTTTCATTCACAACATATTTTTCATTGCTTTAAAAAACAGATTTATTTACATGTCTTTCCTTTTCCCCCTTTTGTTTTTATTCTGACCCCGTTCTCTCAACTCAGTATGGTGACGAGCGGGGAGGAAATGGAATAGTAGGACAAAACTACTGAAATTTGTCCAAACAAATGAAAAGCTGTGTGAGGGTTTTAGGAACAGTTGCATTTTAAATCACTGCCAGCTGGACATATCATCTGCTCATTGGCATGAGACAAAGCGTTCCACTTCAGTGGGTTAAAGGTCAAGTTGACATCCCAGGTTGCTGCAGAGAGTGACACTTGTACACTAGAGATATGTGTGTGTGTGTGTGTGTGTGTGTGTGTGTGTGTGTGTGTGTGTGTGTGTGTGTGTGTGTGTGTGTGTATACAAAAGTGCTCATGCACATATGGTTGTTCTTGGGGAATGTATACCGGTCTCTATCTACATGTGAGATCCTGCTGCGAGGAAGGACCTAGGAAGTTTAATTTACAGTGAGAGTAATTGTGTGATGGTGATCTTTGTTAATCTCCTGCTCATCCTCCTTTCAATCACATCTGTGGCAGGGAGGTTAAACTCCCAATGTAGTACAACACTAGCACAGAGACGGAAAAGGAGAGAAAGGGAAGAAACAATGAGAACGCACTATAGAAAAGGATGATGGTGCTGGATGACGGACGGGTAAAGACATGGAGGTCAAGACACAAAGCTTAACACAGAATGTGGGTTCTGTAGTTCACAATGTCAGTACAGATTACTCACTAGAAATACATGTTTATAGATATAACTAGGTTGTTTTTTTTTTTTAATTGTTGATATTGGAAATGTAAAGCTTTGCTTCAAAGACCTGGTTCGGTCCTTGACTGTGGTACTTGGTGTAAAAATGCCCATTGACCACAGTTGACAGTGTAACCATTGGTGAGGAGACACATGGCTGTCTTCAACCTCCCCAGGCCAGCAGAGAGGTAGACAAGGAGTGCACACAGTTTATACAAACTGGAAGGAAAAAGGGGAAAAGGCGGTGGGAGTACTAATGTTAGAGGATTCTCTTGTATTCTCTTACCTTTTCCAAAAACTGAGGAATTTGTGTTGTTTGTGTTGTCTAGCAAAATACGACAGATAATCATTTTAAGCAAGACAATCGTAGATGTAAAGCTATGCAGCAAAATCAATATTTATTTTCACAGTGTTGACCCTCTGACTTCCATTAGTCTTTGTGTCATGTCTAAAAACCCAAGAGATCAAACCACAGGCATGATCGCAACACAGTGTTTTCAAAAGGTTGGGGGTTTCCTTGCCTTCTGTTTCCGCATCCTCAGTCTTCTTGAGGTGACTCAGCACATTAATTAAGAAACAGCTTGAAACAACAAAGCATGTAATTAACAGTAAAAATCCTTACTGCTGTGAAGTTAAATACGCATTTCCTTGTCTTCCACAGTCAACAAGCACAAGCCATGGATAGAAACATCTTACCATGGTGTGATCACAGAGAACATGGACACGGTGCTGCTGGACCCTCCGCTGGTAGCGCTGGACAAGGATGCCCCGGTCCCCTATGCTGGTAGGAAAACAAATATACACAAACACACACACACACAGAAAAACAT
Source organism: Anarhichas minor (assembly GCF_050575085.1). NCBI lineage: Eukaryota > Metazoa > Chordata > Actinopteri > Perciformes > Anarhichadidae > Anarhichas > Anarhichas minor. Next base: position 12,894,649 of record NW_027466470.1, on the reverse strand, counting down.
CTGATGTACAGTATCCACCCACATTTAGAAAGTATAACACATACAGTGTACACATCCTCCCATACTGTATGGACGCTCTCTTACAAACACAGGAAACTTGCTCAAAAAGTCCCAAGACAGAGGGCTTGTAAATAACTAAGCAAGTATATGTATCACACTTTTTTCCTAGTGGATCGGGAATCAGTATGTTTTTGTTCACTGTAAATGGATATGTTGTACTGTCTACAGCTCCGTTGCTCCAGCATCATATTATTACTTTACACCTTCTCGATAATTGTCTCTATACATGAAGGTCATACCCTTCTATCTTAAGGGCTCAATTTTTATCTCAAACTCGTGGTTTAAATTCACAACAGCAGGGGCTTTGAGTTGGATGGAGGAATTTCGGAGGTTTATGAAAATGCATTTATTTCCGTAACCTTGTCACGTTTGGAGTTTAGATACATCTTCCTCACTCCCCCTGACAGGGATCTATTCAGGGCTGCTGATAATTGAAGCCATGTGTCATCCTTTTTCTTGCTGCTGAATTGCCCCATTTAACCAGACCAACAGATTGCTCTCAAGAGTGGAAGAATATATTCCTGAGCCATATCAGCTTTCCATGATGACAATGTTCAACTTTCTAGCCTAATCTCAATCTGACACTGCGGAGCTTTCTACGACATTAAAGAGTTACAAAGCACGGTTTTAATTTACAAAAAGATAAACCACACAAGAAGCAAGACAATATATTGTTTATGTGTAATCCAGTCTGAGTATCGTACATTTCTATTTCTACAGCCTCGTGGGCCAATACAAATCCCTGACAAATCCACGAAAAACAACTCCAGGGCAACACTTGTTTGTTTTAATCTTTTCATTGCTCCTCATATTTGGTTTCCATAAACCAGGTGCTGGGAGCGTAGTACTGACTGAAGGTTGTCTGGTTGAGTCAGGAAACACAGATACACGTTCAATAAGAACAGTACAACATCGTTATAAACCTCATCTCCAGGTGACCGTTTCGGGTGCTGATTATGTTGTCTAACACAAGCTGGAATCAGACAGCCGTCACGCAGGTACAGCAGGGCTGACGGTAACAGGAAGGAGAGAGACAGAGAGAGCTATTATAATTGGACAAAGTTTTCCGAGACTCAAAGGCAAACCAAGAGGCTTTTTGGCAGCTAACGCTTAACAGCTCATTATGGCGAAATGGCTCCTATTAATCCTAGCGCTGACAACCATGGAAAACTGATACTCAGCTTTCTTTCTCCTTATGTTTTCCTTTTTTTGTGTGAGTGTTTTTGTTCTAGTGCCATAGTCATAATTTAGCGTTTTTCAATGTTACGTGTGAGCTGTTCTGTAAATAATGGGTAAATACGGCTGACCTTGAAGAGAAACAGCCTGGGAAGGGCTCTTTTTGTTCTTCTGTTCCCCACATGGCCTTTAACAAGCCGGTATTGCACATATACTGCGCAGTGTAATCAAAATATGTATATTTCATATGTAGATGTACTGTATATGAATATTTAATGATCTTTTGGAGGGGTCTAGGAAGATTTACTTATCCAAAATATGAGAAAAAGAGACTATATTGTGAAAAAAATAGCTTAATCTTTCATTCATATCACAAAAGTGGAGACGCTGAAGATATACCGTCAGATATACCGTCATTGTTCTTCTCTAATCAAGCACTACCGACTTACAGTCATTTACAGTACAAAGCTTTCCCTAGCAACCAAATCTGCGACACAGTGAAGGTTTAATGCCGCCTGCAACGAGCAGCCGGACAAAAGAGGAAATTCATCTTGATTGTTTTTCTCCATGATTAACAGTTGGTTTGTTGACTTGAGAAGGTCAAACCGGGTGAAATATGGCCAGAGAGGAAAAAGCAGCGCTGTGTTCTGACTGCGGACAGGAGATATTTCTCTCTTTGTTTTTCATTGGATGTGGTCTAATGAATGAAACCCATACAATCGCTACCAAGGAGACTCTGAAAAAATATGGACATCAAAAGAAAAGCTCTGTCCCAATTTATCTCCCTTTACAATTGTCTAATGCTACAGCTCTCCTTCATACATACAACAACTCCCCTCCTCCAATCTTTATCTCAATCTGTGCCTCTGTTTTTGTCTTTCTCTCCACATAGTGCCACATTCCTTCTTTCTCAACCCAACAATCCTTCGTTCTATTCTCTATCTCGACACTTTGCTCCTAGCGAGCCCATATAAAGGCAGTCACTTATGCATTGGAGACACTCTCATCAATCCTGGTTTTGTTTTACTGCAGAAAGGAGTAGGCTGTCCTTCTGGCTCCACATTAATTGCAGTGTGGGAACATGGACCAGGATTGTTAAGTACTTGCCTATTTTCTCCTCCATTGTACTTTTCTTTTGTCATCATTTATTCCCTCTCCCATCCATTGGCCCTTCACTACCCCACCTCACCTTTTTTACCGATACATTATTTTTCTCTTTTGCTTCCTGTCTCTCGTTCTGTCTTGCCCTCTCCTGCGGTACCACATATCACTTTGATGTAAACTACCCACAGTGGGTCTAACTTGAACATTATAGGCTGAGACATGCATCCTGGAGATGAATTGTTATTATTACTGCATGCCATGATGGCATCCTCTATCCTCTGCATCCCCCTTCAACACCTCCCTTGGAGCAAAGGTGTGTGGGTCGAGGAGTATCTGCTGATCGAGCGTTCTCAATCAAATTAGCATGAGGGATGGTGGCAGTGGACTCTAGGGTGCTGCGAGGCAGTTTCATTTGCTTATTCTTTATCTCGAGGCCGCAGTCAACAGGCACAGATTCTCCCCATTCATCATGGTACTAGAATAATGTGCTGTGGTACATTGTTTCCTCTGCAGAACCCACACAGGGTAAAGGAACAAAAGTAGTTGAAAAATGGAGGGAACTGGAGAATGGATAGCTGAGAGTAAAAATGGCGGAGACAGATGGACAATGAAAATGAGAGAGGGTCATCACGGGCAGCTGTCACGAAAAAACATGTTTAATTATTCCCATTGGTTGGTTTATGTTGTGTGTGCAAACACTGGTTTGCAATTTAATGTGTTTGTCTAAACTGTAATTTTCAAGTCCAAAGTTAGTGTCTTTAATGTTCTTGAACTTGTGTTTTGAGTGTGAGACTGAATGTTTTTATGGTACTTTGTTCTCGCTCATTGCCATTATCATAATCATCAGCCATTTTATCTGCTGATAGGAACTAATGCATATCTATAGTAGATTTGGTTGCGGTTCTCTACAGTGAGTGTTACATTATGTGGCCAGTGCAAACAGCTGTATTGATTAGAATTTAACGGTATCTATTCCATCAGACACTTATGAGATGGCTGAAACGCCAATGCTGCGACAGCCTGTAAGTTCAACTTCCATTTTTTTCCCATTTTTGGCACACTTCAACTGTTTTTGTACTGCATATCAATAAACTGCCTCCGCTCAATAGTGTGGTAAATTTCAGGCACATTTTTCAACAGACTTCTTGTGTTCTAATATCAATCTCCACCATATATAAAAGGAGGCATGTTTGGGATGCATTATAGGGATGCACTATCATAATATGCTGTGCAATGTTTTGTGCAGCTGTTTTTCCAACCGGATGTTTTGGATTGTATTTTATGTCTTGACGATACCTGAAGCAACACACCCAGAGTCTGAATGCCTGCTTATTAACGGAATTGTAATACAACACTGTAGCTGAAAATACATATCTGGTGGTGAGAACACAAAAGTCGTAAGATATTTTTCATTACATTTCTTGCATTGATTATGATCAAAATTCAGGCAGCATCAGGCCAACATTGAGATTTTGGATTTTGAAAGCTCTCCCATATCTCAGAAGTCTGACAAATATAGTCTGGTCAAGTAAAATGACCCACAATGGTGTGTCAAGAACACTCCATTCATCACTTTGTGTGCAAGGAGGCATGTTTGAGATGTCTTTGCTGGGCCTGTTAAACTAGATGTTTTTCATACTCTAAGCCTCTTGGTCACAACTTGATGAATCTGACTTCACTTAGATGATATTGACATAAGATATTATTGCCTCAGTCAAACTCTGGCTGCAGGTTTGAATATGCTAACATATTACAAACTCAATAGTTTCCATTATTTTAGAAAGTTTCTTCCAACTTCCATCCGGTTCCTGTGCTGAAAAAAAACCAAAGAAAAAATAGACACATTTTTGTCAGTGCCAGTCATCCTATTTTTACCAAACAGTCAAAATCCAGTTATTGCTTGTGGTGTGATATGGAAAACATGTGACTCATTATCATAAGTTCAAAGCCAGTGGTGAGCAGGATATTTGAAAGGCATACTATTTGAATTATGTGCAAATGCATTTTTTTTACAATACCTGACTTGTTTATGAGTCACAGTGAGGGATGTTTGAATAATTGTAAGTGAAAAGTTTAAATATTCCTGCAGTTTTGTCAGGAGCAATCGCATCATTTTCTGGCAGTTGCTGCAACGAAGACATAAACAAGAAATCGTAACTTTCTCATACATAATTAAATCAGCTTGGCGGATAGACAAGCTGTCGTCACTTCCTAATGCTCTTTTGCTTAGAGTTGTATTGTCTTTTTCCTTTTTACGGAAACAATTCTACCGTGACAATAACAGCCCCAAAAAAAAATTTCAATTGCATAAGAACAGCAGAATTGCATATTATTACGTTCTAAAAAGAGAGACAGGACATTAACAGTAGAATGAAAAAAGGTAGTAAATCAAGAGAGACAAAAAATGTTAGAATGAGGGATGAAAGAGAGGAACACAGATAGAAGCAGGAAATAGGGATATGCTGCATATGTGTGTGAGATAGAGTGAAAGAGAAATATAGACGGAAATAGAAAGGGATTGATCATCAAAGGATAAGTGAGAGTATTGAATGGACAGCCTGATCAAACCATGCAGGTCTGTCTCAGTGTGCCCGAAGGTGAAGAGGAACATATCACTTTGCCTGCCTCTCTCTTTCTTTCTCTCTGTCCTCGTTGCCTTTGTGTAGCTGTTACATTTCTGCAGTGGGTGCTCAGTCGTTAGGTAATAGTGAGGCAAGTCTGCAACATGAAACGGTTGCAGAGCATCAAAAGTTCTACACCTACCTGCAAACCGGATTTCTGTCTGCAACTGACACTAGCAGACCTGCATGAATATCATTGTATTTTGTCAGCGCCCATAGTGATGATCCCATACCCGACTCTGCAGTTCCCCTCAGCTCAACGCAGCTTTTTTAGCGTGTTTAACCCATTCACACCCCAATCATACACTGATGGCAGGGTCTACCATGATGGTAGACTCATCAGGGTCTACCGTGCAAGGTGCCACCTGCCCATAAGGACTGTCTAAGCATTCACACTCATCCACACACTGATGGCTAGCAATTTGGGGTTAAGTGTCTTGCTCTTAACCAAGACACTTGTCAAGGACACAGCGACCTGGACTGGAGGAGCCGGGGATCGAACCGCCAATCTTCTGATTGAAGGACGACACAGCTCTGCCTTCTGAGCCACAGCACACATGACATTGACACAGAAAGCTATTACAGACAAAGTTAGCATTTAGCAGCTGGAGAGCCAGATGTGTCCCTCAGAAATTGATGGAGACCAAGCTTAAAAAAAGGAAATAATTGGGCTTGCATTCGTTGGGTAAAGCTACAAACATGTCTCAAAGGGAAAGCTAGTATTGCTTTGTGCCTGCTATGTGTCAATAGGTATGCTAACACATTTGCCGCAACAACTTTTAAAGTGATTATATATCAATATTGTGATTAAAGTTTGTCCTGCTGTCCCCAAGTGGTCCAATAAAATATGATCGCTTTAACTGTTAATTATTATGTTGTTATGAGTGCAACATTTTTAACCTAACATATCCTAATTATATAAAGATAATAAGATATGGTAACGTTGGGCATTACATAACTCCAGTATTGCTATTGTATTACCAAAGTTGCACCAGTTTCTATTTGATACGGTCAGTATTATGATACGCCACTCATACATATTAGAAGAAGGAATACTATTATTATTTGTCCCTCTTTTTTTTAAATTCAGATTGGAATAATAACACATGATTCTATTTTAGCCCTTATATACTGCATGCTTTTGCTATGTTTGTATGTGTATATGTTATGCCTCCTAAAAGGCTATAGCATAGACACAAAAATAGGAAATGTTGGGAAAAAAAGGGAAACAACACTTTTATGACTTCTGCCAGGCCCAGACACAAGTCCACTTGGTTTTGGAGATGTAGTACAGTTTTGTCTGTACAAGCCTTTTCTCCTTACACTGTGTCCCCCTGCTTTTTTTCTGTTAGAGCAGGAGACTGGCTCTCAGTAAAGTGTCAGAATGTGTGTATTGATATCTCCTCCTTGCCTCAGGACATGAGGTTCAGCACTACGCCTCCACACCCATCTCTCGGTGTTTTCTCCCAGCAGGACAGATACATTCCCCCTTTTGTTTCTCCCTCAGTGTTCTCAATCCTTCTCCTGGTTTCCCCCCCCTCTCTCTCTCTCTCTCTCTCTCACTGTTTCTCTCTCTCTTCCTCCTTCATCAAGACGTATCCTCATTTGAACTCACACAGCTACGTGCATGAGTCAATGACATCCTCTCATTACAAACCAGGAAGAATTTTTGTTTGTCACATTTTTATTGATTCTGCTCTCACCCGACCTTGTATCTGATCTGCACGTTTGCCCCCCGTGATGGTTAGCTTGCCAGTTTTTCTCTCTGCAGTGCCTGTTGTTTATACATGAAGAGCATTCAAAGCTTTTTGATCAAATCAATGTAGGGGGGTGACATTTTACTTTCCAAATGTTAATCCCGTTAAATTATTTCATTTCCAGTAATGAAATGTCAAAGTACAGCAGATGTACCTCAGAAGTGAATATAATTAAGGGAGGAAACTGTTCTTTATCAATGATTTTTTTTGTGCCATTCGTTTCTCCAATCCATTAGCCTCTTGTCCTGATATTCATCCAGCTTTTTAAAGGTTTGAGAGAGGAAGATTACGTATCATGGTAAAGTGCAGTAAACACATGGGAACATATGATCAGTAACACATACAACATGATTCCCATTGTTGTAGTGCTGATTGATGACTTCAGGTTAATGTCATTCTTTTTGATGGTCATTAATGTTTAAATGTAGCCGAGGCTAAAGACAACGGGCCAATCACTTCAACATTCTTGTTGCAGGAAGTTCAATTATTTACTGTTTATTTATAGATTATGATTTTTGTTGTGCTCGCCTTACCAACATTAGTTTTAGAATTGAAACAAAGGTCTCTGTAACTAAAAGCAGAAGGGGTATAAAGACGAACTAATACATGTTTGAAAAAAGACACATCTGTCCCTCTGATCTTTTAAATCATTAACAAGTAAAAATCCTATTAAGTCTGAGCTGAAATGATATAAATCACATCTGAATTAAATCGTATCAGACAACAAATTACATCATTGTATGTCAGTTGGTGCAATGAATACATAAACAGGAAGTGGTCAGTGGTCAGCGGCCAGTCATAATTAAAACTGCTCGTCAAGTTCTCATAATGCTCTTTTGCTTTGAGTTGTATTGTGTTTTTCTTTTGTACAGAAACAATGTTACCGCGACAAAAATGTTTTTCATCTGCAGCGGGATGGCATATTATTACAATCTACAAAGTAGGACAGGACATTAAGATGGAAATGCGAGTAAATAAAGAGAGACAAAAAAATGTTAGAAAGAGGGATGAGCAAAAGAAACAAAGATAGAAAGCAGGAAATTATTTATTCAGATTTAAACCATATCTTTGCAAATTTATCCTGGAGCTTTTTTCTTTTGAATTGTGGACCATTATCTCTAGATATGTATCTAATTATCTGCAAGGCAGAGATATGCACCACCATAAAGAATATGTACTAACAAGGTTCGTTAAATGTGTTTTGATATCAGAGATAGTTTCTACACTGTATATTCCTTTGTATTCCAATGTGTGGCTTAAGGCAGATGAAGTGTATGACCTTATTCAATATTGCTGATATGTCATTTTGTATTCTGCATTATCGAGTTGAGCTACTCTCAACTGAGACTGATCCTTGTCTTGTTTTAGTAAAACTAAAGTTTTAAGTAATGAGGCAATTTAAACACCAAGAGGAAGGATTGTTTCACTATCTGGAACAAATTGCACGTATCTACTTTTTGTTAGATATGTTATACATCTGAGGAACTCATCTAACGAAAAATGTAAAATAAGAAACTATAAGCCATCGCCAGTTCCTGAAAAAATACACAAACAATTAGGTGTCGTTTTCTGGAACACACTGACAGACGAGGAAAGCCATTAATATGATAGGAATCACTATGCCTTTCCATTGTTGAGGTGAGCTAATTGGATCCATATAGGATGGTCAGAGTAATTACTTGTCCCGTAATGCTCCACTGGAGCTCTGTCATCAATGCACTGTCAACTTGCTCACAGCGCCAAACAACCTTTTAGCCTCTGATTGATTTTATAGAGGGCCCAGTCCCTTATTACTCTATTACCCCCTTTTTCTATTCTGCACTGGATTAGTCTCTCATTTGTTGACACCATGTGATGATTCTCAATTTCTCGAATGCTCTCTTCTTTGTGTGTGTGTGTGTGTGTTCACTCGTAATGAGCTAAAGCTTTGTATTTGTTTGTATTTATGCGTGTTTGTGTCTATGAGGTTATAGTGAACATGTGGTCTGCTGTCTGTGGCAGCTTGTTTATTAAATGAAAAGGTATTATTTCATACACATAAATCACATTTTCCAACTGGTGCTCCTTTTAAATGCATGCTCTGGGGCAGCTTGCACATGACCCCCATGTAGTTCACCATGTACCATAACAACATCAATGCATAGAAAGCACAGATTTCCCATCTTTTAGACGAAATTGCCGAGAAAACTACAAAGAAGCTTGAGCGGTAATATGCCACTGTTTTCACTTCTAACTTTATGTATACTGTGCGAGATCAAAAGAGCTTGACAGGCGAAGCAAAATATTTATGTGAAAAAGGCTTAGCTAATAATTGTTAACACATTTACAACTCACTACTAAATGAAATAAACTGCTATATAATGTCCTGTATACATGTCTGACAATAGCTCTGCTAGATCTATCTAGCAGAGCTATAAAACACCCACTGACTTCCATTTATTATTATTATTTAATTAAAAAGTAAAGATTGACCTAATTTTGAATTCGCACTTTTGCACACAGACTTAACACTGTTTTCATATTTTGTTTTAGTTTAGTTTCTTGTCACCTCCTCTGCATTCAAATCTGTCCTCCTTGTGCCGTCTACAGAGGAGGGAAGCCAATGAAAACGTGTTTATTGGCGACGTCTGCGTTTTTAGTTGTGGGAGACCGACATAAGGTAAAAGCTAGAGCAGTGATGAGATAGGCTACCTCTCTTTTTTCTCAAAATGACGGCTGAAAGAACCTGCTCTTCAAGGATATAGAGCACTGACCCATGATCCTAATATGAGCAGAAACTACTTAATGAAATGTGCAGTGAATGGCAGCTGAAACTAATCCAGCGATTCTTTGTGTTCTCTCTCTCTCTCTCTCTCTCTCTCTCTCTGGCTTGACAGGGCCTCAGTATCCTGACAGGCCAATTAGACAGCAATTTGCATATCTGCCTCGCTCCATTTGCCTTGTTCATGTGAGCATAAAATAAGATAATCTGGCTTTTGGACCTGTGTACGACATCAGAGTCACACAGGCTAACTTTATCCTCCATAATTGATGATCCCTAACTCCACCCCATCTCCCTTTCATTGTAACTGACTCAGACCTCTGTTGTTATGCCAGCCTTTCCATTCCTATCTATGTTAGCCTCTACTCTACTTTACTTAACTTTACACTTTCAACTTCACCTCTCTCATCCGTGTCATCCAGGACAGCGCTCCCTGACTAAAGTTAAGTGAAGATCCTGATGGCTTTTTTTCCCCTTCCAAGTAATTCTTCAGTAACAATTTATATTTTTGCCCACTGTACAATAACTGACAAACTAACTAAGATTGTGCACACAACATCCACTACAATAGGAACTGACGGGCCATGGGCCTGAAAACAGCGAGCCCTTACTTCATATATTAAAGCAATAAAACTCTAACTCTAATTCCAACTGTATCTCAGTCAATTATATAATAAAACACAGTCTCAATTTCATGTGTATAAAATTGATGTTGGTTTAATGTGTTGTATGTATTTGACTCAGTTCAACATCTATATATTGCGTTAATATACCTTAAAACATATTCTCTTAAGCCATCCTGATAATGATCCACAAATTAATTTTAAAAAGTAACACTCTTTTGTTTCTGAGAAAACCACCATATAATTTAACCTGAACAATCTCCATCCCATCATGTTGCTCATCACAGCCACACGTCTACCTGTATTGTAATTAATGATGCAGAGCTCCAGGCCAGACTCATTAAAAAGACGATGACGCACACAGCCGTTCCCCTCATTTACCCAGTCTTTTAGATGGAGCCGCTGGAGGAGGACTGTCGGGAACGGACGGTCCTGAGGGAGTTATTAGAGGACAAAGAAGTTTGAATTTATCTACCATTTTTCATGGAGCTGTGTTAACAGTTGAAAATTCAACCAGCGGATCTGCCTGGTGTGTTGTGGAACGGCAGTGCGCAACATCACTCCAATTACAGACAGAGATGATGGCTGCTGCCTCCTGTAAGGAGTGAAGAACAAGGCTTCGGTATAGGTTACTGTGGTGGATGAACAAAACCTACTCCTCACTTAAATGTGATGAATGTGAGTCGTATGTGAGTCAGTTTTGTGAGTTAAAGACACTTTAACTCAAGTGCACAAGGTGTGGGAGGAAGTATTTCCATGGTACAGTTTTATAAGCAAGTCCCCCCTGACTGCAATGTTGCTGTACTGGTCTGTTTTGAATATTGCTTTCAGCTTTCATATGAGAGTCAACTAAGCCTCATGTTTGGCATGGTTGTTATGGAGAGTTATTTTGAGGGAATACAAATCTCCCTCCTCTCCTTGTTTTAAAATAATATTGTTTTCTAACATATGCATTTATTCAGGTCTATGTCCTGGTAAATACTGAGTAACCCAGTCAAGCTCCGACTATCTACAACTATGTGTTTCTCTCTTCATTTGTTGGCGGTCCCTCTTGGTGACTCTGGTCTGGTAGGTGTATTTTGTCATGATTGGAATACGTTTCTTTGTGATCATGTCAGCAATTGTTTATGTTGCTTCTTTTTATCCACCTTTCCCCTTGTTTTAGTTATTTTTTCCTTCCCCAAATCATCATCTTTCTCACCTGCTATTCTTTTTGATCTATTTTTCTACTCTGTTAAAAACATCGCAGCTATTAACCTCTCCAAAATGCTCCCAGTTTACTGTCAGTCAACTGTTAGATTGCTGCTGTTCAATAAATTAGATTTCATCCTCATGGTCCAATCTCCTCCTAATTAAGTGCCCGAAACACACAAACACACACATAACCTTAAGGCAGAGTGTGTACTGCTGGACATGGGTCTCCAGGGTCAATTATGGCAGTGTAATGATTGTAATTGGCTAATTTTCAGCCCATTACCCTATTTTATGTCTTATGCAGCAGGTTGTAATTTAGTGTAAGATTGATGGCCGGTCTGGCTCTGGGTGATAGATGATAGTCGGCGCTAGAAAAGGAGAGCTCTATCATTAATAGTGTCTAGGAGTGAGCTGTCATGTCACCAGGCTCACACACAGGGACAGAGTGGAGGGCGAGAGGCAGGAGAGACTGCCCTTGACGCAGTGTGAAGGCAATTACATCGAAATTACAGGCAGTATACATTTACGCTAAAAACATATTTAGGTATACCGATTTAGAGGCTAAATGTCCACATGGACGGACTCCAGAGTTTCGTAAATATACGTTTCTAGATCCATCCATATCTCAGTGCCTACTTACACATGTCATGTCGATGTCATTTCTAACACCCAGACAAAAAGAGTGAGTGTAACGAGACATTGTCTTATGTCCAGATTTCTCTCTGACAACATCAGTGAAGTGTCTTCTTCAGTTATATTTCTGCTGCATGTAACTGCATTTCTTTTTCACACTCTTCTTGCCTTGTGTGTTTTGCTCACATTTTGGGATACCAATCACAGTGCAGAGCCCGAGCACCTCTCAAGTGGTCCCACAGGATCCGACAGCAATTGAAATAAGATTTCTGCACGTCTACACCTGCCACTATGCCTTCTTTCAGCCATCCGGACAAAAAAAAGGAGGAATGCTAACTTTTCCAGAAGTGCCAAATCGTGTGAAAGGCAATTCCAAACGAGTGACAGAGTAATGGATGAGGGCAGCGAGGGCCATCAGTCAAGTGCTGAACAGAACTAAGTCAGAGTTCTAGCTAACATATACTCACAGCCACTCTCCTGGCTCTGCTCTAGCTGCAAAATGACTCCAGGCAAACCACTGTAGCAGGAAATTACTTTTCACAACACAGATATATTGTATGAAGATGTCCGTTAAGTATTCTGAGCGCCACTGCGATGCTGACCTGGTTTGAGAAAAGTCTCAGAGCTCTGGCCATTGTACAGAAATGTGGACAAATGAAGAGAACATTGTTGTACATGCATCTGTGATAGTAAGGCAGCTAAGTGCCATTTCTCCTTTTCTAGAGTGGATTCTGGAAGCATTGGTAATAATAGTAGCTATAATAAATAAGGATCAAATGCCCTTTGAGTGCTTCGCTTCCACTAAGATGTCAGAGCAACAGATATTGAAATATAATTCTTTGAGCAGAAAGCTTTACGGTAATTTTTTTTAATGAGTAGATAGGCAAATATAGATTTAGTTCACTCCATCGTGTGCTCATCGGCTCGGGATCTATATGCGCCGTATAGCCATGGTATGTAACACATGACGCCTTGAGCTCTAAAGCCTTCTGAACTCATTTACAGATATTTTGTTATTGGTATTCTGTCACAGGTTTTTAATCTAGTGTTACACCCTTGAGGATATATTTGTCCCTGCTAATTGTGAGAGAGTGAGTGAGTCAAAAATATGAGAAAAGGATAACTCCCTTATCTATGATCCTCTTCCTCCCATGGCACAAACGGATGAGCACAGTCTAATACCAACCTCTTCCTGCCCTTCTAAGACCTTTTGTTGACCTTTTTGTGTCATTTCACTTTATCACAGCTGTCGCTACGATGTGAGGATTTCATCAGCTCATAGTCCATATGGGCGGGGTATTATGTGGTGACAGAGTGTGGTAGAGCAAAATTCATAAAGGGGAAAGGCAGATGTGTCCTCTTCTAAAGAAATAGTCAGTCTTGCACCATTCTTTAAAGGTTGAAATGGGTTCTGGCAGTCTGTCAAATTACCCACAATTACTTGTTTTTATGTGACTGTATGAGGTGTTCCTCAGAGCCGTTTGGGGTTAAATACTTAACTCCAAAATAGAAAGTAAATAGGATTGCAAATCATTGATGCTTAGTATCGGCACCTGTCCCAGATCGTCTTATTCCAAGTCTTCGTCATGATTTACACTCAGGTGCTTTGTGTTGACAGTTTGTTTTACTTCACATGTATGTTTAATGATATTTAGTGTTCCCATCCTACCTTGTAAATGTTGTTGTCACAGTATACACGAAGACTAAGTAAATGTGACTTCTTAATGTGTACCAGGACTGAAATTCATTGGTATGCACGCAAACTGTCCGTTCTTTTCCAGATTCACACTGTGACTCATGGACATCTTTATAAGTGAATAGAATTCTCTCTAAAAACTAAAAAAAAGACACCTTCCTCAGCTGAAGAGCTGACAAATGATCAAACATGACAGCGGCGCATGCATGAGCTATCGCCTGCCGTCTATTATGACAAACATAACTAGCATTCAGAGATCAATGAAAGATGACAGATTAGGTTATCGTAACCTCGGCAGCATATCAAAATGACACTGCTCATTACATCCTCTCAAGATGTTTTCTCTAGATTTACCTGATGAATGCTGCCTCGGTCTCACCCCACAGCCCACACCCCTGCTGGTCCGCCCGAATGACAGTTCAGTTGTATGGTTTTAATAAGCGTGCATTAGCAGTGCAAAAGGTCTCCTGGGGTTCTCAGATACCTCCCAATTCCACTGATGTTGTGTTTGCTTTAATGCTTTAATGCGATAGTTTAACTGAAGAAAAACAGGGTCAGATGAGAGAGAAAAGGAGTAAACGAGTGTGATACGAAAGAGACGAATTAATTTATTTCTGTTGAGTTTTAATTGCTGTCTGTTCACTGATTTCAAGAGGAGATAAACAACGTCTCTTTCTTACCATATCACTGGGCAGACTAACGTTCATGAAGGTACATACATTACAGGACCTATTGGAGGACCGTTGTATTAGACTGCATTCGTTTATAAATGGAGTGTATATTTATATGCAGTCTACATATCGGTGACAGTTTAATATAAAACCACAATCTGTTGTGGTTTTACATTTAGTCTTAATCTCTTAAATGGGGTATGTGGATGCATTATTTGATTTTTGTTGAGCTCGGTAAAAGGTCAGTTTTCAAAATTGAATTTGGCAGTTATATTATCTTTTCTTATTGTTCAATAGGCTGTTACAGTACCAGTGAGAATGTAATACGTATAGCTGTAGCTTAGGGTGGACCTGTGTGATTAAAGTTAAAGTAAGTTGTCAAATTAACACAAACCCAATACTCATCAGAGGGATACAAGACAACTTATTCAATTAATGTAGGAAGTGTAGGTCTGTGGGTCTCTGCCTCAATTTGAGATGCATTTACTCATGCACTTGAAATGCAGGCAGATGTATGTCCTTAATTAATTTAGTCAAGTTAAGTCAAATCACAAATTCATCTTAAAATCAGAACAACATACGATATATTTTATCCTTAAACTAATTAAATATACTGTTCAGTTACTAGTGTCAACTAGTGTCCACATGAAATGTTTTGTATACATTTTATATATGTGTTTGATCGGGAGTCAGTCTAAGGAGCCATCACGCTACAATAGTCTCATGTCAGAGACATTTGTTTGGCTTTTTCTTGACAGTTGACAGTGAAGTGGCAGACTGCAAACGGGAGGAGAGAGAGATGGATAAATAAAGCAAAGGTGCCTGGCTAGAATCAAATCAGCGCTTATGTGTCACATGTAACCATTAAGCTATCAAGGCACTCCAACACTCTCAACTTTTAACTATAGCCGTAGCTTTCTGCAGAGGGAGTTAATTCCCCTCGATAAACACATATACAAACACTAAATCCTATTTAAATCAGCAATACTAAATACCACCCATTGCAGATGTGAAGCAGGAAACAAAACATAGAAACAGAGCAATTAAAAAAAATATTTTCTATATTGTCATTTTTGGTTATTAATTGTAATTTTGCAATAAAGATCATATTTCCCTTTACCATCCCTGCTTTGGCCTGTGTATGAGTGTATGTTTGTGTGCTGTGAAGCATGTGCATGAGAATGTGTGTGTGTACGTGAGTGTGTGTCTTCTCTAAACCAGTGGGCCGTATTATCCTTCTTTTCTCATTGAGCTGGTGAGCTGACAGAGGTCATAGTCAGAGACACTGTGACATTTACAGCTCAGAGGCTTATGGAGACTCCCTGCTGTACCTGGCAGTCTGTGATTATCTCAGAACCAACCATGCCAGCAACAGAGGGGTGTCCAAAATGTAGAAAGAAAAGAATCACAATTGTGTGAATGTCACTTAGGAGAGGCGAGGAGAGGTGTGATTCTATTGAAAAGATAATGAACAGATTATGATAGGTATGAAAAGTGACATTATGTTAATGATATGCAGAGCTTTTTCATGTCTCCTGTGGAATTTCAAAAATAATTGAAATGACAAACATTGCTCCAGGCAACAAGCGATACCTAAATCACACATATTGTTGGTTTTCTTTCTCATGAAATGTTGTCCAAATGTTGTTGCACGTCCACTGAAAGTAGATGGAAAGGGTTTGTTTAATTTATGGCAAACAGCAGGTGGTTGTGGAATGGAGGAAGTAGTGAGGAAGGTGAGAAAGAAGGTAGAAACAAAAGTGTTTGAGATGTTGATGTGGGCCAGGGTGAGAGAGGGTAAGGTCAAGCTGTGCATCTGAGTGTTTGTTAAGAGATAATTGCTTACCGCTGTGAAACATGCTACGGAGGAAATGAGAAGGAACATGAGAAGGAGAAGGTGAGAAAGAGGAGGGGGAAGCACACTGAGATACTCCAGAGGTTGATAGTGGTATTTATACCTGCATTAGTTGTCTCACACACTAGTTACCTCATATTCCCTCTTTTATCTCCTGCAGCTTCTCCTCTCATTCATTTTTAATCCACTCCTTTGTATCTCTTTGACCTCCTCTGTCCTACATGTCAGTGGTGTCCCCCACAATTTCTCTGGTGTTCTTTTTCCATTTGGTAGGGGGGGGTCTGTTCCCCTGGCTCAGATTCGTTCTCTCTGTGAACAGAGAAACTAAATTTTGTGGTCCAACTTTTGATGTACTCTGCCAGACCCAACACAATTTCCCACTTAATTTGTTAAACAACTTCCTGCCTGCATTTTCTGTTTTCTGTTTATATATTCTCCCTAGAAGAATGTGTGGTTAAGCATCTAGCTGGAGGCGAGTTATTGACGCTCAACCCTACAATCTTTCAGTCTCAAGTAGCGTTTTATTTAAATATTCATTGTTGTGTCTGACTTCAGTCTCTCAAAAACACTCCACCTGTTTCTTATCGGTTATGAACACTTCAGCCAAAACGCTTTTCAGAGCTTTCCTCTTCAGCATTTAAGTCACACAATTGCATCTTCACACAGTTCAATTAACAGGCAACACTGACAGCCACAGTTCATCCGATGAATTCTAATCCCACAACTTCAGAGGCTGCAATTAACACTAATTGCATAGCAGACCACCAAAGCCCCCAGCAGAATGAATGTGTTTTGTCTGCGATATTGAATTCTCCTCATTCCTAGATTGTGGCATCCAAGGTTTCAGCGGTCCTGGGCAACCAGAAAAGTGTGTGTGCGTCTGTGTGTGTGTGTGTGTGTGTGTATGTGTGTGTGTGTGTGCATGTGCCTCCT
This sequence comes from Anarhichas minor, assembly GCF_050575085.1. NCBI lineage: Eukaryota > Metazoa > Chordata > Actinopteri > Perciformes > Anarhichadidae > Anarhichas > Anarhichas minor. The sequence goes on along the minus strand of NW_027466470.1, from coordinate 12,877,565 downwards.
GACTGTGTGAGCTGTTGATGTGTCACCCTGAGGTCAAGTGGATAGTGCTACAATCTCCCAAATGTAATTAGGAAGTGGCCGGCTTTCCGAAAGAGCCTAGTGAGACTGTGATGAATTGCTCCTCCATGTCTCTCTTTAACTGACTGTGAGCCTGCTGTGAGTGCGCCGGTCAACAAATGCATGTACCCATGCACACAGAAACACACACACACAAACACAAACAAGCATTGTGTGAAAACTAGCCTGTTGCATTTCGGACTGCCAACAGACTCTTAAGAAATCAATGGAGTTTGACTTTTCTGGAGGAAAATGAGGCGTCAAAATAGATGCTAGTGTTTTTGACAATGTCCGGTCTTTGAAAAACATTTTAGGAGATATTTTACTGTTGCAGCTTGATTCTGAAGAACTCTATAAAGTATTTGAATGCTGCCTAAAGGCCATCCCTGATTTATTTCAATAAATAACATATGTATTTGTTGATATTCAAAGAGTTGGAGACTATGTGGGTGCTCATGCAGAACTTTAAATAGATCATATTATGTTGTCATATAGCAATTTCTTTCCCCCCAATATTGACCTCTAATTCTTATAGCATGACTTTTCTCATCAATTAACTTTGCTTCTGTAATTGTGTCTCTTTTTCAGAAGTGTCTTTGGTATGAAGTAGTGGAGTAAAGTTTACAGATTTATTAAGACATGTAAGGAAGAAACGCATCTATAGAGGCACCACTGACATTTGGAAACCTATCCTCGAGTTAACTGCCTGCCGCTCAGTGTCGTTATCGTGTCCTCATCAACCTCAAGACAGAAGAGAGAAAATCCCAATTAAAGCCAACAGGAGGAAGGCTTAGCTGAAGGCCGTGAACCCTCACTTGTTTTCATCCTCATCTTCCTCTTCCAACCTCACACACTAAACTAGAACTGCAAAGGGGCCTTTTTTTCTAATGTTCAGTCATTTTTACATTTTAAATCACTGTAAGGTTAAAAACAAATCCAGTGTAAAGTAGATGTACTATCCATTACACCAACAACTCCAACACCATTAAGGCAGATACACTCCTTCATGCACACAACAAATGTCTAACCCTGATACAAAAAATGAAGTTCGTAATATTAGAGTTTCTATATATATTTTAAATTATTAGTATTCAAATTCAAAACCAAAATCACATATCGCACATAAAATTACACTTACAATTCAAACCCACCCTTATCCCCGAAAGAACAAATCTATAAAAAATGTTCTCTCAAAAATATTGACTTGGTTTATGCAATTATGAACATTTATTTCTGTAAAATACCGAGATTACAATTTAATAGACACACATTACAATTCATTAGTCTACATCCTAATGCATACAAACATAATCAGTCAGTCTGGAGAAAGTTGGTTCTCACGTCTAAATTGTCTTTCTTCTGAGAAGTTATTGGGTGCAGCTGGAGTGATATAAGCTCCTGAGCAAGAGACTTATAACACCCTTGTTTGCTCACACAGCCATGTGCTCCACTTGCCACTCGGGTATTTAGAGATTCATGGTGGAAATCTGTTATGTCTACAATGAAAAGTACAAAAGATTAAACCGGGAAAAACACAAACCTGGTGACATTTTAGACTGCAAATTTCTAAAAATATTTTGGAATATATTTTTAAAAAGGAAGACTTGTTTCATAGAATCTTAATATGTTCAATATACTGCTGGCTATACCTGAGAGACGAGGATCTTGTATAGATTTGTAGTTTTTAACTACACACACAGAGCAAAAGCTGAGTCAATAAAATGTCATTCAAATCTGAGACACTGTAATGAAGCCCTTTACCCTCAAAATGATTTTAATTTGTATCCATTGTGTGTATTTCTGGAGCTCAGGTGCGTAATGAGCAGTATGTGTGGAATTAATTTATCAGTGTATGAACTTAATAATGTATGTTGTGTATGCATGTGTTTGCGTGTGCGGTTAGGTTGTATCTGTGCCAGTGGGATGAAGGGTAATCCAGTGATTAATTAAACAAGAGAAACAGGGGGTGAGTGTTGTCTCAGTACTGAGGGCAGGAGAGTGAAGGAATCAGGGCTTAAAACCTGATACTCTGTCTCCTTAGAAACTCTCTTTAATCAAGGTCTTACAGCTCCCCTCACCACACACACACACACACACACACACACACACACACACACACACACACACACACACACACACACACACACACACACATATACTGTATACGGTCAAATCGTGATACTGAAGCGTTCATGTCTAATGCTCTACAGAGAGACAGACATTCGGGCACAGACACAACAGATGGAGTCACAGCAGTATTTGATTAAGAAGAGGAATTAACATGATTGAATTTCTTTCTTTCTATCTTTCTCTGTTGAGGCTCGACGGAGAAAGAGGGCTCACTGGAGGATTTCAGTACTTTAGAACAGTGATTCTCAACTGGTGGGTCGCGACCCAAAAGTGGGTTGCGGACGCATTTTCAGTGGGTCGTGGGCCTTTGCCTGAAAAAAAAAATCCTGTGCTTTTATTTTGAAGGGGATTTTTTATGCAGCGGAGTTATTCACACTCTAAAAATAGGGCTAAAAATAGGCCTAGTAGTTAAAAGGTTAATACCTTGAAATGCTAATAGACACCTGCCATTTCACAGTATAGAACAACACCCACAAAGTTTATTTTCATGTGCTAATTGAGCAAGGCGAAGTGCAAGTACGACACCGACTATACATGAGATATGGATTTTCTTACATTGAGGACAAAAGAGGGCAAAAAACCTCAGTGTGTTTTGTGACGGGAACAATTCCTCTGCACCAGAGAGCTCCCTACTACTACGACTGCAGAGGACATTTTCAGCTCAGGTTCAAACTGCACCATCTTTTCATTAAATCAATTTGAGAAGTTGAAAATTTGGGTCGCGGCTTGTCATGAAGGGGTGATGGTGGGTCCAGACCAGTTGAGAACCACTGCTTTAGAAAGTCACTCCTTATATTTTGTTGTGCAGGTCACAGGATCGCAGTCGTGATGCAAGGTGCTACATCACATGGTAACTGCTCAAATCTGAAGAGGATTTTAATGAGCATGTTAGCGTAGTTATAGTGCGGGCTGTTTTGCATCGTGAGATAAGGCCTGTCATTTCAAAACAGTTATTCCCTTTTCACACCCTGTTGAGATTACTATAATGGTTGACCTGCATGTTAGTCATCTCCACATGTATGTCAGACTCCTATCTTGAATTTCAGTATTTGCCATTTGTACACTGGGTCATTACATTTTGGTGCTGATTGTGAAATGACTGATGACACTTGCGTGACAGAGCTCCAAGATGTTAACCTCACAGGTCTGAAGAATAACCTCAACAAAGTATTAGATTGTGCGTACTCGTGTACTGAGGAGCTTTAATTGAGCAGAGCTCGCGTTTGTCGAAACACCTGTGCTTTTCCTGCTATTATTAAAATGTCCGTTGTGAAAAAGGTGTGTATGAGAATCCATCAGTGTTGTGAAGTCACTTAAAATATGTTTTTTTCAAAGTTAATTTTAGCCTTTCTTTGTAGTTAGAGCTGCAAGCTTTTTTATTTTTTTGTTATCAAAAACAGAAAGAAACACCTATGAGCTCACTCATATTAAGGTTGATTTTATCTTTTTTATCAAATATTTTCCATGTAGAAAGTTTATTTCTTCTGGATAATTTTAGTCACGTTGTTGAAATGTGATTAAATGCTTTGAACAATATCGTACACAACATTAAATATGCATGTCACCACAACCAACAGTGTGTTTGTATACTTTTTTTTTTAAATGTGCATTATAAATTGGTCAGTGTAGGAACCCTCATTCATTAAAGTTTTTCTTTTGATCTTAAACGTGTAACGTCATTAATATCACTGACATTTTTATGAACCACTTTGGTTTCATTTGACACTTTTTCGGGAGTATTCAATCATTTTTAATGACATGAAATGTTGTGCAGTTGACTCAGATTACAAACACACAACGTGCTCACATAAAGTGAGAGAGTAATCACAACAACCAAGTGATACAAATTAAAGTGTACCAGTACACAAATGGCATGTAGCAATATCTATACAACTGGCCTTCAGGAAAATATGGGAAGCTGATTCAGCCAATTGGACTTACACTTTATTTGACATAACATTATTTCCATCCCTTTAAAAACATTCATGAATATTAAAAGTTAAGTGTAAGCAATTGTTAAATCCAACAAATAATTTAATAAACTAGTAAGAAATGAAATGCTCTGCCAACTACTGTTTCTCACGGTAGGAGTAGAAACGTTTGTTTCGGCTCCGTTTGACGTCGTGTTAGGTGTGGAGTATTATTTTCTCATTAACTGTTTTCCTCTTGTCCTTTTCCGTTATATTGGCAATTTAACATCCCGTGAAATACATGTTCCCTGACAGCTTGACGTTTTCTGTCGATGTAGTTTATGCCGCTCAAGCTTTCTACGGAGTACCATCTATTTTAGATGAATGTTATTATCAAATCATTTTTTTGCTGACTCTTCCACTTTACTCTCAATCTGCCAATGCAACAGGCCCAACTCCCCAAAACAGAAATCTATGATGTTTACTTTGAAAAGCGACCCCTTTCCCTGGTGACGTATAGGCCAAAGGATTAGACTTCACTTCATCCGTACAGCACAACGGGGGTGAAATTAATGTGTTCCCTCTGGTTGGAGCTGGTGAGAAGCAAACTAAGTGGCAGGAAAGAAAGTGTGCATGTGTGTGCGTAAAGTGCACATTTGCTGACACAGTTGGAATCCATCTGAAATTTCTGTCATTTACATATACATTGGCACATCACATTCCTCCTCCTCATCTCTCTCTCTCTCCCTCCTCTTCTTTTGCTCTCTCCATCCTTCCTACACTCCATGACTCTGTTACGTTCTCCTGTAAAATGTAATCCTGAAAAATGAATTTGCCACAACAAATGGAGCGGAAAATGGAATTGCATCCATCCCCAAACTGCTAGGTGGAAGTACCTTTTACTGCTCCCCAACACTAAGTCAAAGTTTATGTATAAGGGCTGCACCAGTATATTATAATCAGTGGTATTTTCAAACCAGATTCCTCTCCCTTTGGTCCCATCTAAGATCAAATTTGCTCAGTTTGTTTGTCCGTACAGGCAGGGTCAACACCATGCTTATCACCTTTCGTCCACCACCTGCTGTGTTTAGTATTATTTTTCAATACAAACTGTACCCATCACATACCACAGCCATATTGGAGACATTTTCATCTTGATAACAAACCTCAACCAACCTCAAAGGGGCCAATACGAGGGCCAGGCATCTTGAAAATTGTTTTGGGGATCTACCCTTGAAGCCCACTGTGCTTGGCATCATCATTATTTAACCAAGAAGGGGGTGTGAAATGTTGAATCAGGTTAAAAGGAAGTCAGAGAGAGAAAATGAAAGACTTTGCACATGACGGTGGGGTATTAAGACAAGGGGGGACAGAAGTGAAAAGAAGCCAGTGGCGAGAGGGAACTTTGTCTTTGTGTTTGTCCGTGGGCTTTGAGCATGCAAGGAGAATTCCCTTAGCTAGGAAGCTTTTTGTTGCTGCTGTGTCCCACTATGTTCTGAGAGATATCAGCCAGCAGAGGGTCAGAGCGCTGCAGCTTTTTGTTCCCTGTGCAAGGAGATTTTCCAAATCCCTGAAATGAACACTTGTGCAGGGGATGAACTCCACAGGTGACTCACAACCAGATCTACACACAGAAACACACACAAACGTCAGACAAACACAATGCACTCGGCGTGTACGGTAGAGCACTCTGCGGACAAGACAATTTTCTATCTTTTGTTGAGCTTTCACAGTTTGACACATATCAGAAATTAGTTTTCTCCTCAATACACCCCAGGAGCTGGATACTGTGTTTTTGTGAGCAGCTCATGCTGACAAAGATCATTGTGTCCAGAAATGAGACTTGGACTAAAATTTGAATTGATAGCCGTGCTGTCAGCAAAATGTCAGCATTGTGTATTTTTTTGGCTCATTACCCATTGTTGCGTTGAACTTCAATTGTCCGGTAGCTATGGGTTTGAGAAAATCACAGGGAGACAAAACAAAGCTTTAAAAAAAAGAAAAGAAAAAAATACATAAAAGCTTTTACCAGCAATGTCGTGAAGGAAAAATGAGTGAATGATTAGTCCAGATTAGTCCAGATATTGAAAATGTTTCTCATGCTATTTTTAATAATGTTTGTTCAAGCAGTGTCGATCTGAAATTAAGTGCAGTGTCAGACTGTGTTTCTCACACAGTGTGATTGTTGTTATGCCGACTGCCTCCATATTCATCATCCTCAGTGTCGCCAACATGTTCAGCCTCTGTAGGGGAACAGACATATTGAAGCCCGTAATATTTTGTCTTTAGAACGACATGGTTTACTACTCTTTAACTTTGGGATAAAGATTAGCAATAATCTAGACGTCCGGCTGATACACAAACTAATTTCCTCCTCAAATTGTAAAAAAAAGTGTTAAAATATGCCGGAATTTTTGATAATAACTTGATGTTTGTGTCTCCCCCTCTCTCTGAATATCTTCACACTGTTTTTGTTTGTGTTTTCATTTTCTCCTAACTCACTAATCAGCATTGGTGTATGTCATATATACAAAGAAAATGCTGCCTCCATTTTTGGCACAAAAGGAGAATAAACAAGTTTTGGTGACATTCTCACAAATTGTACCCCAATGAAGAAATCTAGCATGGATCCCTGCTTAAGATAGGAAATACTGCATGGAACGCTAAAATAACGGTGTTATCTCTGCTACTGTAAAATAAAACATCCCATAATTTATGCATCTTTCCATGTCTTTTCAGGGGAGATTTGTGCCTTTAAGATCTATGGCCAGGATGCTCCGTTTGAGGCAGTGGTGTTGAATCGCACATCAGGAGAGGGAGTCCTGCGGGCCAGTAGCCCTGTGGACTGTGAGAGCCAGAAAGAGTATACCTTCATAATCCAGGCCTACGACTGTGGGGCCGGACCCAGCGGGGCCGACTGGAAGAAATCCCACAAGTGAGTTAATAACCAGTGTTTGTTAATTTTTTGTGGGTGTGTTTGGTTTTGCTGTCAATAAGACAGATATTGTCAAACATGCTTTTTTTCGTGTTTTTCTGCCCAAACAATGGCTTTCTGTGTTCTGTCCCGGTTTACTAAGAGTGAGAGAAAAAATATTGGTGGATTTACAAAATAACAGGAATATGTTACAGTATATTACAAGTTAGTACACTTGCCTTGCAACAAATTATTTTTGTCTGAAGCTTAAATTGTTAATTTGTGTTAACATAATGTCAGAAAAGTGTTCATTTAACTCTTTTACAACATTGTAGTTTTTTGTATGCAAAAGCTTTACACATTGTGACTTTATCAATACTTCATCCATCGACTATTTGACATGTTTGTATCTCTAAAACTTTCTTTATGCTGCCTAAAAACTCTGTTATGAAAATGGCAATTGTCAGACCCTGTATTAAAGCTGTCGAACACGGCCAATTATTCTTTATCTTTGCATGATTCACTTGTTTGGCTGTGGGAGTAATTCTGACTTAAAGTGGGCGGACAAAGTAAAAGAAAGATGACATACAAACAAATATTAACTCAAAAGCTACAAAGGCAGCTGCATTAATAACTTATATTAAGTTCTCACAAAATGTATGAAAAACAAAGAGAAACTTTCATAAGTTGAGCCTCACCAACACTATTATATACTGCATTATACTGATGTTAGTGGTGTACTTTCTACCTGCTTTATACAAATGAATATTTGAATGGCTAGAATAAAATGTACAAAAAAGTGATATGATGCTCACTTATTTTGAATTATTTTCAAGCATGACTCAAATGGATCCGAACGTGTTGACACAACTGCAAAGTTGTCAGAAGTGATTTGTTCACCTGTGGTTTTAGGACCCTGCTTTAGAGAGGACGGGGTTGGAGTGTGCATTGGAAATTATGATTTCTGAATTTGTCGTCTTAGGCAAAGATTATTGTATTACAATACAATAAACCCTCCCTTTTAAATAGATTTTTAAGTTAGGTGTTTATACAAAAATAGAAAACCTTTATATTTTACACCAACAGCTCAAAATAGTGAGGAAAAATACCTTAAATCTATAATTAGATGTTGTCTGCTGTTTCTACTGTAAGTTATCTTCTTTCTCTTTTCCCCAAGATCTCTCAGTACGGCAGCAGTCTCAGCTGAGACTTGCAGTTCTGTTCTCAGGATATGTGCCCCTAATGGCCCATCAATACTAACTGTGTCTGCATGTGTGTGCGGCAGTGGTATGTGAATGAGATTGACAGACAGGCAGAATGGCATGGACAGCAGCAAATCAAACCCTCTGGTCCTTCACTCGGAGACAAGGAGCTGCGAAAATAGGCTGCTGCAGGCTTGGTACTAAAAGGAAGAAGAGAGAGAGAGATAAATGTATCAGCTCAGGGATCTGTGATGAATTTCACCAGTGGATGATGAATGACAAGAATTGTACGCGTGTGAGAGTGTGACATTATCACAGCATGACATTCTAAATAGGCCTCATTAGGCTAATGTTATTAATTAGCCAGATGTGCTTATTCAGATACACCGCGAGTTGTTGTCAGCGAAGGTCACCGGGAGGGAAAATGTAATGATATGATCTGAATTATTGCTCCATTTATAGACTTAAGCGCACAAATGTTATCAGAATGTATTAATAATATCAGTTTATTCTGGCAGATGAGATTGGGTCTTTACGTGTGTGTTTGCATCAGACTATAGGGAAGGAGATAGTGAAGTAGTACCAACTAGTACCTTAAAAAAACAATATGGCTTTGCAGGATCTGCTGTGGATGAGCTTGTGTCGGTAGACAAGGAAGAATCCACGAGCATCTTCTGCCTTCAACTAACCACTGTTCGTTCTTAAGATAAACAGTGAAATACTTTTGTTCTTAATTCATTTCAATGATCTCTAATGACTTAAAGAGATTTTTCCTTCTCTCCACTCTCCCATCTTCCACCCAACTCTTCTCTCACTCTGTCCTTTTTTCCCTTTTCTTCATCAATCATTTCCACTCCACTTTCTTTGCATCCCTCCCACTGTGCTCCCTCCCTCCCTAACTGCTCCCTCTTTATTTCATTCCTTCCTACACTCAGGGCGGTGGTTCACATCCAGGTGGATGATGTCAATGAGTTCTGCCCCGTGTTTCGGGAGCCACTTTACAAGGCATCGGTAACAGAGGGCAAAATCTACGACAGCATTTTGCAGGTATTTAGATATTATATATTAAAGTTGGTGTTATATACGTAGTTAGCCATGTTACATTTTGCATCATTGTTGTATTGTTACAATCAACCTGACATATAAATGTGCAGTAAGAAGGTTTAATAATTCCACAAAAAAATTATTAGATTGAACATTTGGGATATTTAGTGTTGGTCAAGAACTGGGAGGAAACGTACTGTTATGATTTGCAGGTGGAAGCTTGGGACCAAGACTGTTCACCACAGTACAGCCAGATCTGCAACTATGAGATTGTCACTGCAGGGACGCCATTTGCAATAGACCGCAATGGTAAGTGTGTGTGCATTTATGTGTGTTTGGCTGAATGAGAGACTGGACTGTAGTTATAAATGATGTGATTAGGTATGAAGTATGTGTGTCATTGTGAGAAGGGAAACTAGGATAGCGCAGCGAGAGTCCGTTTGCGTGCCTGGAGGCTTTGTTCTTGGGAAGTTTTTATTAAATTCAAATACATTGAAGGGCCACTAATTCTGTGACACACACACACGCACACACACACACACACACAATTATACATCAGGTCATCTTTAAAGGTTCTCTATGCAACATTCAGAGCATTAATATAGCAGCAAACAACTATTTGCTATGTAAAGATATAGTGGAGTAATGTCTACTTAAGCAAATATAGAGATATATGCCTTTTAGTGCATGTTAGTGCATATGAGTGTGCCGCACTGATTAGCTAATGGCAGCCGCTCTGCAATCTTCTCATACCGATGGCGTAGCACCCATTCTCCAGTTCCCCCTCAAGAATACACTGTTAGCTCTGTCAGCGCTGTTAGCTCTGACTGCGCTGTTAGATCTGACTGCGCTGTTAGCGCTGACTGCGCTGTTAGCTCTGACAGCGCTGTTAGCTCTGACTGCGCTGTTAGCTCTGACTGCGCTGTTAGCTCTGTCAGCGCTGTTAGCTCTGACAGCGCTGTTAGCTCTGACTGCGCTGTTAGCTCTGACTGCGCTGTTAGCTCTGACAGCGCTGTTAGCTCTGACTGCGCTGTTAGATCTGACTGCGCTGTTAGCTCTGTCAGCGCTGTTAGCTCTGACAGCGCTGTTAGCTCTGACAGCACTGTTAGCTGTGAGCCGCCGTCATGTTGAGAGTCGTGTGGAGGCAATCCCTCAATCATAGGTATGCTCTGAATTACGCATTGAGCATCTTTAGGAATTAACTTTGAACCGTAATTTTTAAGCCAACATGGATGGGAAGTCCTTAAGTGCTCAGAAAAAAATCAGCAGCTACTAAATCTCACCTTGGGGGGAGATTGCTTTCTCAACCGAAACAAATTAGGGTGAAGGCTGTTATTTTAAGGATCATTTACTTCATACACGTGAGTTAAAACAGCACAAAGAGCATGGTTAATGTCTCGGTGAAAGTAAAAATATATTTTTCAACTCTCTACTAAAGATAGACATGACAAATGCTGAGACGACTGAATCTTGAGATGAATCGTTCGAGCAAACAATGAATAGACCAACTTTGTGTAAAGAATAAAATACTATCAAGAATGACTTTAAGTCAGGGTTTGTTAGTGGTGGAAGATGAAAGATTTTGTTTAAGATTTATTTAATGTGTATGTACATTAGGCACTGCACCAGTCTTCATTTTTTGGATGTACACCAAACAACAGATGAATATAAATACTCTTCTAGAAATACAGTTAGGAAACAGCAGGTAGATAACTGTGGCTGATTCTTCTTTTTATTGCAATAATGTTGTGATCCTTGAAGTCGATTTTTCAGCAGTGCATATTGAAGCTCAAAAGATGCATCTTAAGTTTTGACAGCTTCTTCTTTTATTTTTTGCTTCCTTTTGTTTGTTTGTGGCTTTACACCAGTCCTCGTCTACTGGGGCAGAGTGCTTTATTTCTGATTGAGAGCTATTCTGAGCATATCTGCCTATATAAAATCTCAGTTTTTGGATTGCACTGCCTCCTCGCTGAGCTTCCACATTCACGCTGAGCTGATCTGAGTGCGGCGTAATCTAGACTGACGAGAGACTGGAGGGCTTTGTGTGTGTGTATATGTGTGTTGAATTCTACCAATAGATCAGACAGAAGCGCACATCTTTATTATTTCTTGACATTGTCTCTTTCTTTCTCTCTCAGGTTCATATTTAGTATTTTGTCTCCTGGTCTTCTTCTCACTGTATTTTACAGTAGTCATTTGATTTGAACTTCTTCCAGGCACAATAATATTGTTTGGGGGAAACTCAAACACACAGGGAAGTGGTTAGACCCACTTTATAGAGCAATGTAATTGTGTGCACTGAGGGAAGTGCAAGTTAACATACTGAAGTCGATAGACTGCACTGCAGTATGTATCTGTGACTCAAGTCAATTGAAATTAAAACAGACAGTGAATTAAGAATGGAGAAAACACTACCTTTGTTTAGAAAAAACAACCAGAATTTAGATGTGGTTGTTTGCACAGTGGCTACAGGCAAATTGAGCTCCAGTGAAACATCCCTTTGCTGTGTTTTGATGTATAGTATTCACTTTGCCTAGATCCAACATGATTAAAAATGTATATTTAGCCATATACAATACATGCAGGTTTGGTCAAATCTGATTATTTGGCTGTTAATTCTGTTGGATTGCTGACATTGGTGTAATTGCAATGGAGTTTGCTGCCAGTGTAGACGCACCTGCAATTCAGGACGCCTTTTCATTCGCACACATACTCTGCATATTTACCACACAGAGGGTGAGCAGCTCGTATTTTTGGAACATAATTAAATGAATACCTTGTTAAGACTATAGTGAGTACTGCTGACCCAGATATACTGCATTTTAGTTTATATCTTTCATGTTTTACCTTTTTTTGTGATGTGAGGGAATACAGTTTGTATCCCCACTACCAGTAAGCGGTGTTATCTGGTGCCATGAGAGAGATCTCGCACAGTAAGCAAAATTCATCAGGGTTATTTTTCAAACTTTAGAAATCTCCCCCCAGAGCCACGTAAGTCATTATGCAACTGTATTCACAAGTTGACTAGTACTCCTTGTGACAAGCTGAACTTCACGTCTATAATTGGTGTCCCGTTAATAACTATCTGGAGATTAAGAGCTGGGCACCATAGATCCCCAGAGAGGAAGATGTTTGAGGTTTCCTGCAAATGAACCAAGAAGAGTAAAATGTCTTTTTAAAGTGAAATATCATCTTACCTGTTGAAAAAGTGGCATTTGGTTGAAATCCTGTTCCTTAACTGTTACTGGTGTTAACACCAGCTGTGGTTTAATAGTCACTGTAGGAGTTGTTTGACTCTGACCTCGTCACCTTTCTTCCTCTGACATTTTAAGATCATCTCTTTTCTGTACTGCTGTGCTCTGAACTGATTACTGCTCACTAAAACTCCTCTCCTCTGGCCTCCCCTCCTTCTCGCTCTTTTCATCTTTTCTGCTCTACTCTCTGACAGCAACCAGAGTGACAGCCAAGCCTCCAGATGCTAACAACAAAAATAGCTTTAGTTGTCCTCGTATGTCCGTAGACGAACTGTGAACGACTGATAGGAAACATCTTTGACAAACTGAGAACATGACATTGCTTTGAAGCCTGCTGTTTATCTTTAGGAACATCCGTATCTGTCTCACATATAAGTTATGTGTTTAATCATCATCTGTAAAATAATTCTGAATAAGTCTTGTGTTGTTTCTGCTTTGATGTTCTTTGTGATGTACAGCATTCGTTGCAACCAACAGCTAACTCTGTTTAAAGAGGCTATGAACCGCACTGCTGCATTGTTAAAATTTAGCTCGGTCAGTAAAACATACTGTAGAATTGTTGCAAGCAGTCTTCCTGGGGTGTAATCCCCAGTGAATCGATATAGCCGTAATATTCTTTCACACTTGTTGGGCTCCTCAAACCATGTAGAGGGGACATGGGTGAAGACCCCTGCAGACCCCTGGTAATACTAGTCCCATGGACTTAGGGCTTAAGGCATCCAATATATAAAATGTCAAGTAATCAATGAAATACACAGGAGTCTCTCTCTTCTCCTCTTTCTCTCTCTAAGTCTGTGTTTGTTTGTGTGTGCTGTCTACTTCTGACAAATAGCCAACCCGAGCCGTGGTGGCTACAGTTGAGTAGCCTTCACTCCACCTGGGGCCGCTCTCATGAAGCTAGATGAATGGGTTACTGTACCTTATTTTAAACTTTGGATTCAACTGGTCTCATAAAACCAGCTCACATGCCCATAGTATTTTATACTGCAAAGCTAAGATGCTCTAGCAAGTTCTTTGAAATATGTAAACAGTCTACAAAGGAACTGCTGCAATCAGCGCTCTGGTAATATGAAGTCACCAGGATCTCAATGTGGACAAGAGTTTGGCTTTCACAATATCTTTGTGTGATCCAAACAACCCTGCAAAAATATGCAACAAAAGTAATATTAAAACTAGTTCACTAAAAACAGGCCCTATAGGTTACAAATAAAGTTCTGCACAAAGTTAACAGTGTTTTGGTGACGCATGCAACCATCAAGCATTCTCTTTGAGATATGATGCATTTCTGATATTTTGTAGTTCTTCCTCAGTAATTCTGAATAAGAAGCAGTTATAATGCTGTATATTTCTCCCAGTTAGTACATTCATTGTAACGATTTCTTTATAAGACTACACAAGTTACTTTCAATAGTAACATGTTACTGTATGCTACTTGAAGGTACTGTGAAAGTTACTTTGTGTGTGTTTTAACTGGTTTTGATACCGTCTCAATGTAATACTGATGCTTCTAAATGACCTACATAAGCAAACACGACAGCAAGAGAGAAGGTTGGACAGTTATTGTTATTGCTTGTCGACGGTGCCACTGGGTCGGATTCCGCGCAAAATCAGATGAAATCATGCGGGAGAGGCTCCGATTTTCAAACGCAATACAAGGTTACTGGACCTTCAGTTTCCAGTAAAAGGCTTCAATAAAAACAAAGAGCTATGTTTTGTTTTCAAGGAGCACTTTTTTTAAAATGCAAAGTCAGTTTCAATTACTGCTCAGTGGGAAGTGTTTCTTGCTTTATTATAGTCAAATCAGCCTAACCATTCTTCACTCTATCAGTAAATTATATTTCCTCTTTGTATGTGTGTCCTTTAGGAAACATCAGAAACACAGAGCGGCTGAGCTATGACAAGCAGCAAAGCTACAAGATTATGGTGACGGCCTTTGACTGTGGTCAGAAGAGAGCAAAGGAGGATGTGGCTGTGAATATTGATGTCAAGCCTGTCTGCAAACCCGGATGGCAAGGTCAGAGATTAAGAAACAGCCTCTGAAATATTTTCAAAATGCATTAATTTGCCTTGTAATAATTGACAGTGTACGTATTACTATGCTGGTATAAAGTCCACTGATATATTGTTTAAACGTACTTAAATGTAAAGCAATACTACCTAAATTGAAGCAGACGGTGCAGTGTTAGAACGGGAATTCTATCTCATTTTAGAATGAAAGTCTCTCGAGGAAATCAGAGGACCTGAACAAAAACCTCTAGAGGGAAGGTTGACTGGAGTGTGTGGTTTTTTTTTCCTCCTTTATCATGCTAGCAGCTTGGTGTTCGAGCCAGCCCGTCTCCCCTGCTGCTTCACCTGTCAGCACTGACAGCATCTCAGGAGTCAAGCTCACACAGGAATGAAAGAGGGAGACAGAGAGAGATAAGAGGGGAAAAGGAGGAAGAAAGAGATCAACAAAGAGCCCGTATGAACAGGGGAGGAAAGAGAGGAATAAACTTATAGTGAAGGAGAGAGGTGATGGTTATTATTTACATTCTTTAAAATATTGCCGCTAGTTAGAAAACCCCAATCTACTGCAAAGCTGTGCTTCATAATATGCATGTTTCTTAAACATCAGAGTAAGTAGTGCTGCTTAAACCCACGACCAGATCCCCTTAACAGTTTCATTCATTCCCATCACATTATTATAAAGCTCCAAGAGCCACTGAGCCAGGGATGATACAAAACAACTTTTGTTTATTCATGAACAAAATTGTTTTTTGCCAATTTCTACATACACTGAGACCATGTGGAGGATACTTCATTGTCAAGTTGTTTTATTGCCATTTTAAGCCTTTATTACATAAAGGAAGGAGAGAGAGATGCAACAAATAATCCCGGCCGGACTCAAACCGGAGATGTGATTTAATAGTGGCGTCTTAAACCCTCAGCTACACGGGCTCTCCATGTGGAGGGTATACTAAACTTAATCTTGAAGTGTTGTTGTGTCACCTCATTCATTTTAAGCAATACTGTTTTGTACAAAATCTGTATTGCTACAAACTGTAAAACAAATATATGTATGTATATATATATATATATATATATATATATATATATGTATATATATATGTATACGGTGTGGCATGGAGTTAGATACGTTTGTTTGCAATAATAAAGACAATTATACTGTTGTGCATTAAATAATCGATTTCATCTCATCCATTATTTTCATTTATCTAAACACCTAGACGATTGCTCTCACCTTGACGTTCGCCAAAGTTGTGTATCCATTGCATCCATTTTTAGATAAAATTGTGAGTATCTTTGGTTCAGAGTAGACCAGACTCTTGCCTAGAACAACATATACGGTTCAAATACTCTATTTCCCATAGCCATGGTATAATTGTACATGATGGTTGAGTAAAGGATGTTCTTCAGCTACCCTAAGAATACTTGCTAACTCACATGCTGACAGATCTTGCCGCATGTCTATTGGAATCATATAATTGTATGCTGTGACAAGACAAGATAATTCAGAAGGAAAAATGACATCTGACCAAGCCTATTGTTACAGAAAAGATCCATTAGTGCAAAGAGAGCACTCACTGAAAATGATGTGAATGCCAGTTGTTTAGGCTCATTGAGTGAAATGTCAGTGCACATCACAGAGGGGGTGCAGAGAGAGAGAGAGAGAGTTCAGTGTTGAGAAAGTTGTCTGAAATGTCATTCAGCTTTGTGTTAATGTCATCTTCATGTACAGCAGAGCTCTGAGGAGGCACTGCTTTTGGCACAGTAGGCTGAACAAAGAAATAATTTAGGAGTGGAAGGGAAATGTGCAGCTCCAGATGGTACTACGGGGCTATCGACTCTGAGCATTAGAATCACAAAGCAACACTTTATATGTTACCCTCATCAATGTTGCATGAATCTTTGCGATTTGGCTCATAAAAAAAAGGCCCTACTGCATAATCCTGTTTTAAAACCATTAACCCATAGCAGCTTAATGCCTCGGATAAAACATCAACTCTTTTGTACTCAACCTTATATATTGTCTGTGTGTAAAGGTCAGCAGTTCTTCTGCGGCTCTTTTTTTTTGGAGAAGGCTCCCCGGCATAACTTACGGCTAAATACGTCTTGCTCCACCTCACTTCTCACTCCTCCTCGACTACCTGATGTCAGTTTGTTTTTCTTTTTGTCTCAGGATTCATGATATCATATTCTGTAGGCTTGGAAAGAGTTGCCAGGTGTCCACCTACGCACACAAACACATATTCAATTGTGCTTGTGAATCCTTTTCACCAACGCGATTCAAAGATTTCCGTACATTGAGGATGAATATAACACCTGGATAATGAAACAGGACTGGCAAACAGGACTGACAGTTACAAGGAGGTCAGCACCTTTCTCTACCAGGCCTGTCATGTTACTGGCCCTTTCAGTCTCCTTTTGACTTGACACAGGGCAAGAAATCGCTGAGAAAATCTCAAACCTGTGTGGATAGCATTCAAGACCCACATGCTCATTATGAAACGACTACAGAAAACCATAAACATTATTTCCTACATTTCTGTGGACAGCTCTAACAACAGAAAAGACAACAATGTTAGTAACAAGACATATCTGGGTCCTACAGTGAACAGTATTTAAAGATATAAATATGCTAAAGTAGTTGTGTTTATCACTTGAAATACAAGCAATTATACATATACATACTATGAATGAGGTAACATTTTAATTCGATGTTGCCCCGAAAGTTTTCGAAGTTCTCGCAATTTTAAGATGCAACATTTTTACAGTACACTGTAGAATATGAGGCTTGTACTAAACCTTTTAAAAACTGTAACCTCACAATGAGATATTTAATTTATTGTTACACAAAGTGAAAGGTTAGTGTTGAACATGTAGTTGTTTTAGAGCTATCTAAATCTTGAGGGGTGAGACTGATACCTCAGTTATCATTCCACATATATTAACAATGACTCAATGTGTAATTTATTTCTTATTTTTCTAGATTTCTTTCAACCATTGTTTACACTGCGATACCAGGTTACCTGTGCTTGTAACATATAACACCAGTTACATAACTAAATGAAAACTCTTACTCCATAAAAAACAAACACATTTTGATCCTTAAAGGTTGGAACAAGCTGGTGGATTATGAGCCAGGGACTGGAAGCAGGCAGCTGTTTCCCAAGATGCACATAGAAACGTGTGGAGGTCCTCTGTCTGGCGTGAAGGCGATGTTAGAGCTACAGACCATTCACATCGGGAAGGGCTGTGATCGGGAAACATACTCTGAGAAGTCTCTGCAAAAACTCTGTGGTAAGTAGAGAGAAAGAAGAAGAAGAAGAGAGAAAAGACATTACTTTAAGAAGTAGAAGTTCCATGAAATAGTGAGGTACTATTTAAGAGTCGGGGACTATGAGAGAGCAAAGGGGAGTAATAATAATGACAGACAAGGAAAAACGTAATTCAAAGACGAAATTACCTCTTGACAGCTTAGCCTCAGCAGTATGTTAATATGCCAATCTACGCCATTTCAATCCTTGAGACTAATTTGAAATAATTGTTTTATTTAGAATGAAATTCCCAAACGCCATCCTAAACTGTGACGTGTTCATTTTTGCTTCCCGTGGTTTTGCACTGTAGTATACGGTATATAGTACTGTGTATTACACTCTACACACTGAATATTCCTGCTGAGAAATTAGAATTGTGTAAGGATTACAGATACTAGAACCCACACAACTCGGAGACAAGATACAAGTTCAGTTCTTTTACTAGAGTTCAGGCAGGGTCAAAACCGGGAGGTCAGTCAAACAGGCGAACAAATCCAATAAGGGGCAGGCAAAAATCCAAGGTCGAAAAACAGGCAGACAGGGTCGGAACAGGCAGATCATGAACAATATATAGGTACTTGGCAATAACACACAAGACAATCTGGCAGGGAACAAGTGCAAGTGAGGGGACCTAAATAGTGAGGGCTAATGAGGGAATGGGCTGCAGGTGAGATGGGCGTGGAGGACCAGGTGAGGGGAATGAGAGATGATCGGGTGTGAATGGTAGGATCTGAAATGACAGGAGAGTTAATAAAACAAGCAGACAGGATGAAAGCAAACTAATATGAAGGGGAATTCATGACAAATTGTTTTTTTTTTTTTCAGAACAAATTAAAGATGTGTGCACAATGATCATTTTCAATATTTTTTTCCTTTTGACACTTTCTTACCACCTCATCAGTATTTAAACTTCTCAAAAAAAAAAAAGGTCTTGATTTGCAATTTGTCAATACGTCTCGTCACACAAGCCGGTGATTTACAGATGTGAGTTGCTGATTATACTATGTCTCGTTAATCAATGATTTGTTCTCAAAACATGCGTTAGAATTGCCATATTACTTTTGATATGAGTTAGGGGGATACAGTATAGGGCCAGCACAAATCTTATTTTGATTGAGTATATAGTACATGGTTGCAAGAGTAAGTAGATTAAGTTGGTAACCATGTTGCGTGACATGAGCCACATCAAATGGCCAGTGAGATGAGATTACAACAGATGTAGTCATCATTTCTAAACATTCATTCTGACATGCACAAACGACATTAGGTCATGAATATGCTGACTTCTGGTACTCGGGGAAATCACATAGGAAAAAGAGAACCAGTTCTTTTGCAGGTTGATACTCTGTGCAGGCACTTTGACAGTGTTGTATCATGTGATTGACACATCCAGGTGCAGCATCAGGCAGCACTGACCTCCTTCCTGCCTCCGGCCCTTCCACAAACTGGACGGCATCTCTGCTGACCGACAGCAGCCGCGACAGCGACCTCATCTACAGATTCGACGGACATCAGGCTGCTAATGTTCCGGATCACGTGGTGCCCCAAAACCTGACGGACCAGTTCACCATAGCAACATGGATGAAACACGGGCCCAGTCCAGGACTCAGAGCTGAGAAGGAAACCTTACTGTGTAACTCTGACAAGACTGGTGAGGAAACAATTTCTCACGGGCTCACTCTTAAGAAGTATATTTCCATCGTCTAACATGTTAGAGAGGGAAAATTTGACCAACTTGAATAACAAATTGTCATTGAGTTTACATTAACTGTCCTATATTTTAGAAACATTGGTGCTCTACCTTAGGAGTACTGGAAACTACTTGATTCTTATGTCCCTTTTACTTCCTAGTGTCCTCAGCGTTAGAAACAAACTATGAACATAACATTATCAAAAACATCCGTTCAACAAAATAACATGATAGACAAGCCAGGACAGAAGCCCGCAATGGCAAGTGTCTTTGAAACTTAACATTTCTTCCCCACTGCATATCTGAACTGAGCTGCCTGAACTGTGTAATTAAGTAAGCCATCTGCACATTGCATGCTTTCACAATAGTCTCACAGATGGCTTATTAGCTTACGAAATGTGTGGTCTGATCTTGTAATGCAAAACTGCAGAGTGGTTCGTGTTAAACCATCAGAATCTTAGAAACCGGTTTTTTTGGCTGAAGGATATGAATGGTACCAGAAGGCTGAGTGTGAAGGCCAGATCACCAATACTGTGTGGGGGAAAATGCCCATGTATTGTATCCTGTCAATCGTCTGGCTGAGCCTGGTGACATCAAAGATGGGAGATACAGAAAAAATAACTAGGATGATGATTATTATTAAGTCCCAGTGAAACAGAAGCTTCTGTACTGAGTATTCGCCAGTGAAACAGAATATTTGAGCGGTGTAAAGTTACAAGAGAAATCTGATACGTAGCTACAGAGGACTGAGGCTCCACACATCTCCCTTGTTACTGAAAGTTGCGCATTGATTGATGGATGGATGTCGTGATATAATTTGTTGGTACTAGCTTATGTAAGCATCTTTTGTTTTACAAGAAGAAAAGACGATTGGATTCTGATATAAAAATACAAAGTAATTATTTTTGGGGGGAAATAATTTGCACCATATGATCAAGGATGTGTTCTAAAAGAGCTAAAAAGGCATTGTTCATCTCGAGCTTTGCATCTTGATAGCAACATGTCAGTATTACACCAAATGATATCAGAGTTCACACTGTGAAAGATGTTAGTACTGCAGAGACAATAAATTACATTAAAATGATCACCCAACCTGAAGTGAAATTGTAAAACAGTAATGTAAACACCATTTTCAAATTGTAGAATTGCAAAAGAAAAATGGGGAAAACTTTGTATTAACTTTATTATTACAAACTGAATGATCTTAAATTTTCACGATGTTGATTTGACGTTGTCTTGAACTGCTATGTGAGTAGGAAACGACAAACATCTGATTCCATTTTAGAACACCAAAGAAAGGCAAGCACCAGCTCGTCACTGTGGAGTTGTATTTAGAGGAGAATCTGTTGCACACCTCACATCTCATCCCACCTCAAGCTGATTCATTTATATAAGCAGAGCAAGTGGGACTGACCTTTTATTGCCCATCTTACACAGAAACCAGTTGATAATCACAAACCAGACATAACAGCAGCATGCACTCTGCGACCACACTTCCAGTCATGCTGACAGCTGTGTTTGATGTAGAGAACCCATCTGAGGAAGCTCAAAAGAGTTAAGTCTTTCACACAGCTGTGCTCTATGATTTTATTTTGTATGACTCCAGAAAGAAATCAATAAGAAAACCAAAGGAGCAGATGTTTGAGTCTTTCTGTGACCATACATGTTTGTGATCCTCCCATTGCAGAAATGAACCGCCACCATTACTCGCTGTATGTCCACAACTGCCGCCTGGTGTTCCTGCTCAGGAGAGATTTCACTCAGGTCGACACTTTCAGACCTGCAGAGTTCCACTGGAAACTGGAGCAGGTGAGAAGTGTGTTTGTGTGAGCTTGTCTGTGTCCTATTTGGGTGCGAGCGTAGATTCAGGGTGATTTTCCACAGCATGTGAAGGGCTATCATTATTTATGTAGTGAAAGGAGAGGCTCTCCATTCTAATTACTGGAGGCCCTCCATCACTTTCTTCCCCTCGCTGAGGGAGATAAGAGGGTAGAAGACACTGTTGTCCTATGTACACACACACACACACACACACACACACACACACACACATGCAAGCACAGACCCTAGAAAGTGGAAAGTCTGTTTAGTTATGGGTAATAGCTCACCCAGCAGCAGATCTCTATTATCTGTCATGCTTCTGGAGAATTGTTGAACTAATTTGCAGTTTACTGTTCCAGTCCTGCAGAAAGCCTTTCAAAGGAGGGGATGGCACCACATGAAATTGCTTCGGCTAGAAAGATGCATATAATAATATTTTTACTTCTCTCTGAATGTTGCACGGCCCTTTCCCTACTGTAATTATCCTGCAGATGTACACAATGGTGTACTTTCCATTACCCCTGCATTTCAGGGGATATTATGCACAGCTGGCAGGTATTTTAATAGAATATGAAGATACAAATTATAGGTTTTAGTCCTCAGTGACATCTGTTTTTGTCCCCTCCCTTGAAAACATTACAATGCAGGGTAAGACCAGTGACTCTGGAGCTGGAGTCTTGCTCAAGGACACATCAGTAAGGTGGACGCTTGAATGAGAAGCATCCGGCTGAAGGGCGTCTAGTCACTCTAGTTCACCAAACAGTTGCTGAGCGGAGATATCCGACTGTAAAAAGAACAAAAAAATCCCTGGAGTGTAAATGATATTCATGATAAGCCAATGACCTCTTGCACGGGAATCTCCCCCTTCAACAGACTATCCCCACAAAATGGTAGATTTAACTCTAATAGTTTGCCCTAGGGATACATATGTCCACTTCATACTGATATTATTACAAAATGCTTCATAATCACAGGAAGCTCTGAAGAGTTTTTGCTCACTAAGCAGGTTAAAACAGATTTGTATTTGTGTCTCTCCTTGTATGTGTGCTCATGTCTGTGTGACCATGTTTTTTTAATATAGTTTTGATTAATCCTATCTATCATGTTTTTTTTTATCTTGCTTGGAAAGATGAAATTCCAAGGCTTTGGTTTCTTGTGTAATGCCTTGTCAGCATGCAAACATCCCAGTGTGTTTCCCAGGCACCTGTGCTGGTGCTCACCTTCCAACCAGGTGGTTGTTTGTTCTAGGTCAAAGGGAGATTGAAAAGTGTTTTTCTCAGTCCAGTGTTCTTTTCTCCTGAGGCCCATGGAGGTGGCTGTAACAAAGAAAAGGGCAGCCAAGTAGCAGACTGCTGGCTTTTCTTAGCAAACAAGCAAACAACCTCAAGACTCAGTTCTATTTCAGTCTCGCCTCCTCTTATCCTCTCTCTCATTCTCTCGGGTATCCCGTTTGCTCCTTTGTTTGGATCTTGCGTGGTAGGACCACGGAGGAAGCGTGCAGTGCAGTCAAAGAGAATATGTGATGAGTTACTCACCAGTACAAATCACTTGTGCAGAGACTCTCATTAAATATAAATGGAAACTGGTCTGAAATACTGGAGGTTAATGAGAGGAATGACATCATAGGGGCAGAGTGAAGGGAAACAACTACTCTGTGATCATCAGTCTGTGATGTACAGTGCAGTTTGGTGTACTCACCGTTGCTACTGGGCTTTTTTTTATGGTAGTGGCTCCCTGCATATTTGAACATGTTATGCTATTAACTACTATATTATCATCCGGGTGAAAAAAAGACTGAAACTTGGTTGAAGAATTTGTGTTATTGTGGAATCTCGGTGCAAAATGGGGAGACTAGAGAGAAACCACTTCTTTTTGAATGTGAAAAACTGACATCAATATGTGATTTGTGCCCCGGAGCAGCACTTGGTATTTTACGTCAAAAGAGCAGCGCAATATGATATTCTATTTGGATTTTTTGAGAATGCTAGAAGGTTAAGTGGACTGTATAACTAAAGTGAAAATCCAGACACATTTATCTTTTAAAATATTCTTTTATTTTAAAACCACTTATATGAATATGGTTGTGATTTCTCAATTGTATTTCATAAGATACATTGAAAATCTCTTTAAATCCGTTATCGGCTTTTACCAGCAAAAATAATAGAACGACTGTGGAACACCAGTAGCTGCATACTTGTGATCGGCAGTGGACACGAAATATTGATCAAACCTTTGACAGTAAAGCTTTTTCTCTTCAGGCATTTTGACATGTCATAGCAGGAAAAGCATGGGTATAATTAACAACATACATTAGGACTTTAGATGACCCAGCTCTAGTTCCTGCTATCACTGCAAAGCTACAATGTGCTGGAACAGAGACATTTTTAGTGTTATTTGTTGCACCTGTGCTTTTCCTAATATAACAAGTCAAATGCTGCGAAATAGCTCCCCTCCTCACTCATTCCCTACTCCCTACTGATAGACACTCACTGGTTTACTCTACAGTGAGCATCTCTCACAGGTGCACTGTGGTGTCGTATGACTCTATAAAGGGCATTACATTAGGGGGTTGGTATAGTGCCGTGGACTATTTTTTTGTTCCACTGTGGAAACTTGTGATGGCACTGTACAGCGGGTATATTTCCCACTAAATATTCTGTTAAATGTACTATCAATACTTTCTTGTTCAGTATCAGGTATACTAGGGAAAAGGTCATTTAAGGGTAAAAGCTACTACTGCCTTGTACTTAATAATGAGGACAAGCTCAGAGAGTAGGAGAGACTGTTGAAAAATGAATGTGGTGGATAGAGAGTGGAAAGAGAAGAGGCAACTGTGGGGTGTCACAGCTGCTTCTTACTCTGCTTGTTCCTCAAGCACTTAGAAGGGACACTCAATGGCTTCCGCAGCAACTCCATTTAGCGCTATTGATTTTGCAATTCTCACCCCGAGAGGGGAGGGGCAGAGAGGGATGAAAGGAAGCTGGAAAAAAGAGGGTAAGAGATGGAGGCTTCCATTTTCCATGTCGATCGAACACACTAAAGGAATGTCACATCTGACAGAAACCCACACACACATCTACAAGCACTTACATATTTTTGAGTGCGTTTGTAAGGCACACACACACACACACACACACACACACAGGATGCCTATTGTCCATCCTCTTTCTCAGCCTCAGTAATGGAGTATGGAGTGGATCTCTCCCCTCTAGGCACATTATTTACTCTCCTTGATCCTAGTAAGCCTATCAGTTCAATCCAGCTGTTGAAAAGATATTCGCTCGCAGTCAAAAAGTCCTATACAAACCAAGATTCAATCTTCTAATGTCCTGTAAGCCAAAGATGATTGGGTCAAACATGCAAACAAAGTCGCACAAAGCAGAGGCGAGGGAGAAAAGTGGATAAAAAAGAAGCCATTGTCCAGGCGTTTTCATACCAGCTTTCTAAGGTTGCTCCGCATTGAGCAATCTTGTGTGTGTTTGTGATGCCGTTGATTTAAACCCTTACAAATACGGTTGTATTTACTCACAGCAAGGTACTCATGGATAGAGTAGAACAAAAACAAATCTATGCTAACAGAAAGGTCTGCGTTGATGCAATAAACAGTAGTTTTCTCAGTTTTCTCAGATCTGAGATTTCGAAAACATTAGTCAAGGGCCAAAGATCATTTGTGTTGGCAGTTGTTTCACAGCAGTCCAAGATAACTATACTATTGACGGGGCAGATCATGCGTTGTGAATCACAGATGAACTTTCCAATTTTGCCAATTACACTGCTCGAGACAGATGCAGACCGCGCTATTTATCATTTATGTCAGAGTTCGATTGTCGGGACTGAATGTTGGAGTTGTACAAAATCACACTCATTACTTGGCTATACAGCATCTGCAATTATCTGCCTTATCTGACTGCTTATACCATGCTTGTTGTGCCACGGCTTGTTCTCTGTCTTGTGTTGATTAGAAGCCTCCCTTTGTTTCCGAGGAGATTAATTGGATGGTGTTAGTGGTGTTGTGTATGTGTGTGTGTGTGAGTGTGTGTGTGTGTGTGTGTGTATGTAAGTGTGTGTTCCTTCTCTGCCTGTTTGTTGTAGATACCAGGAGAGATTGAAGTTCTTATTCAAAGAGTGATTTAGTTCCACCTCAAACACAAGAGACTTACTGCTGAATGTTTCACTTCAGTTTAAGTTATTTGTAATTCACCAATGCTTAATCAAAATAGCAAAGACATTAGAGTATACGTCTTTAAAGGTCAAGGCAAAAAAGTGGCATTGTTATATGACAGATTGATACCGTTTGCTAGGAATCACTCTTAATTGTGCAAAGTCACCCTTACAAGGTCTCAGCATGCAGCATACTTTAGAACAATAATAATAGAAAACAGTACAAACTGGCAGTTTCTTTAAAAGCAAAACAGAAAAAGACAAAGAGCAACAGAGAAGATATTGAGCGTTGCCTCCAGGGTATTTATCTTCAGTGTGCGTTTATTTTCTAGCTGCTATTTTTCAAATGACCTCATTTGAGAGCTCAGCTGTACTTTGTCTGCTTTCGGCACTTCCTGTTACCCCAATGTCGAGCTGTTGCATCTCACTAAATGTGTCTGTCTTTGCAGTGTGCTGTCCGTGTTTGTATGTGTAAGAGGCAGGGTGGCTTAATGCCACTATCTGATACCTATAGACCACTCGGCAGACATGATGAGTGTCATAACCATACCGTCAATGTATCGACAGCTCGGTTCTTCCATATCAGTATTTTCTTTTTTCTCTCACTCCCTCTCGACCTCTTTAAACCGTCCGTCTCGCTGCTTGTCTAGTCGCCTCCTTCTCTAACTCCTGCATTTACTTTAGGCGAAGAAACACCCTGACCTTAAAGTCTGGGTAGAGAAAAATCTAAGATTTGTTTCTAAACACAGTATGCATGTTATAAACTAACATTACTGAATTGTGGAGTTACACCATCAGAGTGTTTTTAACCATTTTCCTGTTTAGGATTGTTTTGGGCGAGCCTGGAATCATGGCTCGATGACGCACTGGTGCCATCCTTAGCGACCCCAAAATAAATACAAATCTAGAGCACAAAGCATCAGTGTTTCAATACTTACATACCTCGTCTACGGTTCGCTAGCTAGTATCGGTGTATTGGCCATCTGTCAAACCGCAACAAATCCCGGTGGGCATGTGGACCATTAAAAACGTTTTTACTGACCGGCTGTCTCCTTTCCTTTTCATGACCGTGAAACCTAATTTATATACTTGCCTATTTTTTTATCATTCAAATCTGGTTGAGTGGTTAATAGCATATTTTTCTGTGGTGTGACAAACACATATTTAATTATGCTTTACCCAGACTTTAAAGGTTATAACTTCTGAGAATTAACTGTCAATTCAGACAAACAGAGAAAGAGATTGAAAATAAATCCTGCAGGAATACACAATTTCAAAGCAGACCTTGAAGTGGCAGACATGTTATGTAATCGTATGCCTCTCATCGCTCTCTGTTGAGCTTCTTCAGTTGTGTCACTGAGGAGAACGTTAGTTACGTATTGTAACATATTGTCGCTATTGTGTTAAGAGCGAAGCTGATGTAGTCTATGCCCCACTGTGACACCAAGGTCCACAAGCAGACAACATACACCAGTTCATAAACCATAGATGCCACACGTAAAAAGGGGCACGGAGGCACCAACGTTACCAACGGTTAACACAGCCCTGTGTGGAGAAAAAATATATTACACTCTCTTCACACAGCACTGCCGTTGCAGAAGGGTGGGGACGTCAATTCTGTACCATTCAGCTCCACAAAAAGGAGTTTGTCAAGACTTTAGGTGTAAGTGAGGGATTTGACTGCAAGGCTCCTGTGCTTCCGCAAGCATCTTGAGAAAGATTTTGGCTCAAACAGGGGACCCCAAACTGGACATAGTCATCTTCCTTACTTTTTACACTTTTTGACTGCTTGACGCTGAAGAAAAATGGGAGAAGGACGATGGTGCTTATATGTCGCAAGTGCAGACATAAGAGAAGCCTATGCTGAAGAATAAGCGTGCGCGCTGGAATGAACCCAATAACAATAAACACTTGACGGGTGAAGCCAGTATGAAATATAATCAAACCTTTCAGATAGCTTCCCTTTATTAACATTCTCTCATCTCAACTGAAAGTTGACCTTTATGCGTTTTTTATATATATTTTCTTTTTAACTAGTACTAATCTTCATTGAGACGTTATTTTTTACAGTTGTGAGTGTTGTAAGTGTGCATCTTACAACAAACAGGAATAAGCTGTTTTTTTATGTCGTGTTACATGCTGTCTTCTTTTTCCTCTTCCTTTCCCTCTCCGTGTCATTCCCCACCACCGCACTGACAGATAATAGACTTGCATCAATAATGCAGTGCTAAAACAGTGGCAGAAGAGAGGAGAGCAGAGGAGAGGCAAGGAATGTGAATAGGAGCAACGGAGACAAAAAGGGAAAAGGAAGAGAGGTGCAAGTTAGGAAAGAATGATGAGGTGGGAGAAGCATGAGCAGGAAAAACAGAAGAAAGTAGTTCAGACAAAGGGATATGGAACAGGGTGGATGAGAAGAGGAGAAAGGAGGGTACTGGCACCTTTGGACAAAGCTTCAGATGTCCTCAAATGAAATGCTTAATTAACAGAAAGTAAGCAATCAATATGTTTGGAGAGGACAACAACAAAAACGTACAAGGAACCAATCCTGACACATCATTATACCCTTCACATCAGAAAACAGTGCGATGGTCTAAACGGGCATGCCTGTCGGCGGTCGCTGTCACATACAACAGATCTGAACACTGTTATATATGGTTTGTAAGAAGGCTCCTCCCATCTCAAACCTCTCCAATGTATCAAAATAAACTTGACCCTATTAAAGGACTTCTCAGCAGCCTGCAGAATGTCCTCATTATTCTGTTTATGTCAGCAGATTCAAAACACCCCATTGCCATATGAGAACAAGGGGTTGTGTTTGCTTTTCTCACCAGCAATATGCACAATAAGACAATCTAGTTTATCACCTGAATCCTATAACCTTTGTTCCGCACAAAAGAATATTTGGGAATCTGCTCTCCTTGTAAGTAGTTGTTCTAACGCAGAGCGGGCAGCTCCTAATTGTTTGCCAGAGATCCTTTGGGTGACAACCTAAATTCAGCCTCCAGATTGTGTAGTATTTCCGAGGTCCAATTGGCTCTTAAGATCTTCTTTCTTTTGTGCAGATGTAATAGCCTCTCGTAAATACACCAGGGCAGATTTCCGCAAGATAGATGAGCTTATCTCTGGTGTTTTATTCTCGGCAATAAAACACTGCTATCGCACGGTAATATACTCGACAAATGAAATCTGGCTCCGTAAGGTCGGGTTTAGTCGGCAGCATCTGCAAGCTGAGGGCTGGAGACGGTTGCAGTAATAGAGAAATTAGAAGAAAGTGTCTGGAGTCTTATATCTGAGGTATAGAGCACTCTCCAAATTAAGTATATCTAAGATATACGGAAGAAATTGTGTACCCTCATTTGGAGTTGTAGGAGTAAAACATCTCTCCTGGCCATCTCTTTCCTAATACACACTGGGTCTTGTAATAGCAGAAAATGCTCGGGTGAAACAAATTTCCTTAATGATAATTCAGATCCATTAAGTGTCCCAGTACAGCAGGCCAGTGAGCCAGCATGGTCAATACCAGCAACCAGGAACTGGCTCATCTAAATTGGAATGCAGTCGTATTTAATGTCCCTAGTTTCACCTGTGCTTTTCCTGATATGACAAGACATGAAAAGCCTAAAAGGTTCAACAAAACAAATCAATCAAGTCTAATTAACAATCCAACACTCAGACGCGTGTTTTCAGTCCTTCCTGCTGATTAGAATTCTGCTTATGTTGATGGCGTGTGGAATTACGTGGTGTCACCAAGCAGTGTGTACTAAAGCGAATAGGCCTTTTTCACAGATGCCACTTTTCACATGTCAAAGTAGGAAAAAAACACAGGTGTTAATGATACTATTTATAATGGCTGAATTCCATTTATTTCTTTCAATGTCAGGTTCCGTGTATATGAATTCAAAACAACATCCTAGATCCAACATATATAAAAGTATGTTCTTTCAGCCCTTTCCATATTAAAAATATATATTTAGGACACTCGATGGAAGTCTTTGTCTAAGTTCAGTGAAAATACTTTTCAAAATAATCTATTTTGGTATGGAACAACATTAATTTAATTTGAATGAATGTCACGAAGAAATGGATTTACATTAGCAGGGACGTGGCCTCAGCGACTTTCTGCCTCTGCAGCTCTTGTTTTCTTGTTCTCTCTCTCTCTCTCTCTCTCTCTCTCTCTCTCTCTCTCTCTCTCTCTGTGTGTTGTGGGACTTCTCTGGTGATTGTGTTCATCCTTAGCAGGCCTGCTCGGGGACCAGCTCATTACAGTGTTTCAGCATTCATTGTCTTGACTCTTGTTACACTGTTGCAGAGGAGAACTACTTTCATGCTCCCACTGACTAATGTGCCTTCAGACAAGCAATGTGGATACAAACATACCTCAGCAACCGAGAGAGTACTGCTGATGGTATCTACTAATGATGTGCGTGTACGTGTGCGTGTGTGTTTGTGAGCATTTGTATGTGTGCAAGTACGATTTCTCAAGTTTGGACAGTCAGCAATATAAACAAATTGAGTGCTGGATTGGATTCAGGACATGTCTTCATTACAGTAGCCACATAGAGTATGTGCACATAAACGTTTACACTACAAGCCGTTTAGTCAAATTGATGTGTAACAAGATGGCTTGTGTTCTCGCCAACAATATTTTATTATTTAAACATTCGAATTAAATAGAAAGACACAGCATTTATTTTTGTTGTGTGTTTTTTTTCTCAAATGTTTTATTTTTTTGCTTTGCTCGCTGCATGGCTCTATGGATAGCTTTGTTGGTCTTGTCTGTCTATTGGTTGGTCCACCTCTTTGGCTTGGACTGAAATATCTCAACAACTATCGGATGGGATGCCGTGAAATTGGATAGACAGTCATGACACACAGAGGATGGATCCTACTGTCTTTGGTAATCCACTTGATTTTTGGTTAAGATAGAAGTGTCTTGTCAATGTACCATGAAATACAATATAACACACATATTTCATGTCCACCTCAGGATAAATAACTTTATTGATCCACTGATTTCTCATCTAGCGCATCATCGTCTCATCAGAGAGCGTGCGTGTACATGTGTGTGTGGGCGTGTGACGTTTCTGTTTGTCCGTGATCGACTGATCTGATGGATTTTTATTGATAGATATTATTCATGTAATTTGCATGCGAAATAGGTCTACCCAAACAGTGGACATGAAATAGCAACAGCTGCAACACAAAGGTAGCCGGACCTGGCAACACTGCATGGATAAACTCTTAGTCTTGCATCTCACATGATAGTATGAATTTTTCCCAGATTTTTAAGCTCTGGCAGCATTATTGTAACCTTAAATATAAACTCAACCAAGAAAGCTAAACCATTGTCAAAGCCCTCCAAGTTTAAAAAAGAAAAAGATGCGTCTTGTAATTCTATCTTTTTCAGCGCCCTCCACAGGCAGCCAGCCAGCCAGCAGCTAAATGAAAGCGGCCATCCATTCTGATTGTCTAGTCCAGTACACATACAAATCCTGTGAGCTGATGAAACTAAAACACACCGTCATTGCTTAGAATAGCTCAGTCTGTGTACAGTACAAGAATCTGAAACACAGAGCAAGTTACACTTTGAATGAATGTCTTAGTTTTTATTTACTGCTCTTAGTATTGAAACTATTCCTCTTGAAGTTGACCCAACACTGTTGCAAAAAAGTGTGATTTTCACAATTAATACATATCCTACCAGCATTGCAGCTACAGCCATATGAAACTGGGCCATATAAAGAAGCAATCCATAGGAAAGTATAGTAACTAAGCATATGTATCTGCTGAGAGAGGTAATACTGCGTGGTGGGAGGGGTGTCTGGGATATCCATATCTAGAATTTCTGTCCCTTCACACATAAAGGGTGAGACATTGCTTTCTAAATTGAACATCCCTGAAGATTCCTGGTTGCTCCAATACAAGTCCGAACCTCATTTGTTCATATCACAGCTTGAATAAACTACCAGTGCGTGTGTGTGTGTGTGTGTGTGTATCTGTGTGTGTGTGTGTGTGTGTGTGTGTGTGTGCGCGCGTGCGTGCGTGCGTGCGTGCGTGCGTGCGTGTGGCCACTGAGTAAAATTTAACAAAATGAAAATCTATCTCGTGCTGTATCCTTTCCTGCTGTTTCTGTCTCTGCATCTCAAATTAGCAGATATTCTCCTCTCCAGTGAAAATAGATTGATTGCTTGTTGTTAATTCAACCGAATCCTTCACAGCAGACTGATTACAGAATAACAGATGCAGTGGCCATAAGAGGAGGAACAACAATGCGAGGAATCCTTTAAGACTTCACCATGTTGCCAAAGACTTTAAAACTGTAAAAATCACTTTAAAAAGGAAGTACACTTGCAGTTTAAGTGGTTTGAATTGAGAATATCTGCGTCAGATAGCACTCATGTGTTGTGGCTTTCAGGACCGCATGCAAAGTTTGTTTGTGTCATTAATCCTTTGAGCCGGTCAAGAAGGTGAAAGAAGCACGTATTGCTATATCCAGCCCGTTCACAGCATATAGCATCTAAAACGTAATATGACATAAATCTTTGCAGCACTGGAGCCAAGTGAATTAGACCTTTGTCTGCTTACAAATCATTCATTTAATATCGAGCTCACCTCTTTATTTACTATAGCCATTTACTGACTTGTCAATGGCATTCATCTCAGCGTCCAAGTCATAATTACAACTGAAGAGCTTATTTGACGAGGCACTCAATAATACGGACAGGTGTTCTAAAATATATAGAGTGTTATATTATCAATGCACATTGGTTTTAAGCGTCATGAGGACGCTCTTAAGTCATAGACGAGTGGAAATCATTCACATCTTCACCTTCCATTCAACTTGAAGTGAACACAGAGAAACACATATAGACAGGCAAAACACATTGTATTATTCATTTTTAACTATTAATATTTGATTGTTTGAAAAATTGCCAAAATATCACCAGTTCCAGCTTCTAAAATTTGGGAATTTGCAAAAACAGAACAAATATTACGTCATGTTGGGCTCTGGCAAATTATAATGCGCATTTCTGAATATTTTCTGACATTTTATTGCTAAAACAATTGATTGATTAATCGAGGAAGTGATCTGCCGGTTGATCAATAATCAAAAGAATAATTAGTTGTGGCCTAAAGACATCCAAGCGAAGTAGCAAAAATGTTTCCACATATTGTTGTGGCCCAGGAAGAGTTGGTGGGGGGGTAGAGAGGCAGGCGGAAAGAACGAGAACGGGATGTGTCCTTACAAGTTCTCCAAATGTTTGAAGAATGTTTGTGATGGCTAATAAAAGTCGCCTGGCACTCGGGTCCTCCACAGCCGTGTTTGTCACTCATTGCGTGCCTTTAATAAACCGCTCATTAGTCAGAAACCTCATTAGCAATCTGACAACAGGGAGCATGTGATTCAGCAGAAGAGGAAAGGAATTCGTTGCTCTTTCATTGAAGGTAGAAAGCCGGGGAGCGTTCAAGGATGCGCCTTCGGGTTTTCGGCTGCATGCTTGGAGTAAACATCATCATCTTCATAACAGCATCCTTATGAACATAATCCTCCACGGAAAAATGCTCCTAACCTAAATAAGACCCCAAGAAAAGAGATGAAGTTGCCAGAGTCATTTATTTTTAAAGCTGTCCTATTTTTGTGTAAGTGCAAACCAGGAATATTTACTTATTTGAATGCATGAAGTGGACAAAAAGTACTGAGGCTTAATAACATCATAACATATCTCTCCTTTACAGATCTGTGACAAGGAATGGCACTATTATGTGATCAACGCAGAATTTCCTGCAGTGACACTATTTGTGGATGGGGTGACCTATGAACCCTACCTGGTGACAGATGACTGGCCGATCCACACCGCAAAGATTGATACACAGTTAACTGTGGGCGCCTGCTGGCAAGGTCAGTTTGTGTGTGTGTGTGTGTGTGTGTGTGTGTGTGTGTGTGTGTGTGTGTGCTGTGTGTGTCTTTCTAAAATTCACAGTAGCTTTAGAGTGATGCAGACATTTGTCCTAAGCTGAAGATGCTGACATCAGGCAGGAATGGGACACAACTGCTATTAAACTGTGCTGTTTGGATCGTTTCCAGCTGTACTACATAATCTGACGGTTGCTTTATATGCAGCTGCCTTTTGAGCTTGAGGTTGTTTTGTGTATTTCCTCCACATAAAATGAAGAAATTAGTTATTATCGGGCATCTTCTATTTCAGGGCATCTTTACTGTTTCATTTAAAATAACTGTTGATTATTCTGATAGGTTATTGGTTTATTTGTTATTGGTTATTGGTGGTCACAACTGCTTTAGTGTTGTAAATGCTTGTTGGGAAACCAAATAGAAAAAGTGGTACACAAAAGAAATAGAAACAGAATGAGGAAATGTCTTTTGGAAAACCTCTAAATTGCTTTACTGCCGCTTACAAACAGAGAGAGTGAGTGAGAGAGAGGGGAAGCCGGAGACTTTCTGTTAAGATAATTAAAGAGATTAAGATTCACGCCCCGGGGCTGCGAGTATTTCTTCTTTGAAATGGAGAGTCACGAGCAGAGTGGGTATCACACAGGAAATTCTGCACGTCAGTTCCAGTGGCAGGGAAAGAGAGCGAGCAGTGATCACATTGGAATGAATAACAGCTACCCTGCTGCCTTGTTTATGACTGGAATAATTAAACAAAAGTGCTTTACAGGAGAGCAGAATGAGACCGTAGTGATCCGTTCTGCAGCTTGCCTAGATCACGCTCATAATGCTCACCGGCATCATCCAAAGCTTCAATCCTGATGACATTTTGGTTGCCATTTAAATGTCTTTTCTTCCTATGCCTGATTGCAATTTTCTTTTTGTCGTCATCACTTTCTTCGTTGCTTCATACAGGCCTCTCTTTCTGCCTCTTTCCATGAATCTCTTGATTGTGAGAGAAAGCCCTGAAGGAAGGATTAGCTGGAGTGAATGGAGGACAACTTTGCCAGCTATTACATCCCAATGAAGCCGCTTTAAGCTTCACTAAGCCGCAACTGATAACTTTTCAGGCCATTAGCGAGCAAGATTGCCTTGCAGAGTCTCTCATTTATCCATCCCCTTCTCCCAACTATCAACAACAAAATGATGAGACATGAAAGGCATTCAGACCGTATTTTCACTGCCCCGAAAGCAAAGAAGAAGACGTGTTTTTCCATACAAGAAATGGATGGTTGTTGTTTTCTGAAGCAATTTTCTGTAGAAACAAGCAGTTTGGATGCGAAATGGGTGTTTGCCATCTCATTTAATGTGCAACAGGAAAGTGGGTGTCAAATTTCAAAGCAACCCCCACAGTGCAGTATACATATACTTAACTAACAAAGCGCGGAGATATAGGCATCGGGAATCTGAGGTAGTTTTATGTTGATAATAAAAGGCATCAGTCAACATATATCACCAGGAAGTTTTAAATCTTTGGAACACTGTGCTGCCATTTTAGCTTGCTTTTAGCACTCGGTGAAATGAGAAAAGTCACATTTAATATCCAAGGTGAAACCACTGTTGAAGTGAAATGGCCTTTACAGCCTTTAGAATTAGAAACTAAACATGTTTTATGTCTTCTTCACGCTCAAGAAGTCAACATCTGCAATAGTCTGCAGCACTGATGTCTAAAATATCAATTTAATAATCATCATCATTTGTGAATTAGCTTACATAAAAATATTATAGTTGTTCATGCTCTTATATATCAATGTCTTCAACAGACCTGCCGTGCAACATGTGACATGTCCTCTTCCTCTTTCCCTATCCTTTCATTCATTTCTCTTTTTTAATGAATCTATAAAAAAAAAAAATCTGCACATCTATACACGGGCAATCCAAAGTTTCAGTCCAGTTTGCACTTTGTCATTCAATCACAAAGACGACGTCTTGATGAAAACCTTTCAACGGTGCAGAAGGAGACTGAAGAGCAAAATAATGATGATAGTTCCCACATGTGGAGAGAAAGGGAGGTGATGGAAATGTCCCACTCTGCCCCTGCTTACATACTGCCATCGCAAAAACCCAGTGCTTACCATTTCTGATTAAATAATGCATGGGCAAGTTTCAAGAATAAGACAAATAAAGCCTATAATGAGGGTGATGTTCTTAGTTCTTGCAGTTTGTGATTGTACCACTTCCTCTGAGATGGACACAGAAAATCAGTCAAATTGTTAGTTATTATATCTTTGTTATTTTAAAAACAACAAAGATATTTCAAATCACCTTTTGCATGTTTGACATTTCACACCAGGTGGGGAACCTCGACACATAATTAGCCTCAGCATTGCAACAAGAACATGATTAACAGCATCTTTCTTTCAGCTGGAATAAAGCACACATCATAGAACATTGTCATAGAACAGCACACTATGTTTTTCATAGTGTTAATTGGCTTTGGTTGTGATCTAGATGTGAAATATGTCTATGAAGTAAAGTAGTAAGAAGGCTTTACGTTGTGACTTTTTGAACTCTTACAGCAAAGAAAAGTGCCTATTAGTGAAATGGGGATGACAAATACCAGAATGACTTATAACCGTTCTGTTTCACCCGTTTGTTTTTGGACTTGAGGCGAAGCTCACCCCTCATACACAGAACAAATACTGATTGGATACTGAATTTGGGAGCAAAGATTGGGTACTTTTTGTCTAACTTCCCATTAGCCCACAGCTCGTTGGGGATTCTGAGTGTGGATGAACAGATTCTAATGTCTGTTGTTACCAGATACCAGATGCTGTAATGTTGATTACATGGTTAGTGCAAATCATATGCTGTTGGTCCTAACAGTTCTTGGAGAACATGGACTGTCATAAAATGGCAGCATCATGCATCAGCATCAGCAGTGCCCACCCTCTGCTTCTCAGAGCTCCAGGACATAAAACATATAAAAAAGTGGTGCTCTGCTTAAAAGGAAAAAACTAATTATCTAGCTATGATTATCAACCATTACTTCTATAGGTGATGCAGTTTTTACGAGACTGTGGGATGACTGCTGTATTACCTCACTGCTTGTAAAGTCAGCAGTATAAGTCTCCTGTTGCCTAGCATGCTGAAGGCAGTTGTTTGGTGTCTTTATGACAGGATCCTATCTCTCAGCTCTACGTCTATACACACACCCCTGTATGATTCACATTGACGGAGCTGAGAGAGTATAGATGCCTCCAGCCCCATGCTGTAGCTGTTGTTCCCAGTAATATCTGCTGTTACTGTCTACTGTTCCCCTGAGCCTCGCTGTGCAGAATAGTTCAGTACAGCAGAGGAGGAGAACATCCAGGCTGTGTTACAGTAAGTGGGTTAGTAACCTCAGAAGAGAAAATGATTTAGTCAACTTTCAGGAACTGAAGAGCATACTATATATTCAGTATAACAGAAGGGCATTTTGCTGCAGCTGGTTGTAATATAGGTCAAGAGTATAAACGATGATTTGACAAAGGGCAACAAATATACTGATTGTTTCATAGCTACATTTAAAATGCTGTATTGAATGGGTTTTTGCTGAAGTTTACTGTAGAAGTCATAGACTGTAAATAAGAAGTGGATATATTCAGCGTGACGTCCTCAATTGGTTTGTGCGCTGCCATTTTGAGGCCTTGAGTTAATCTTGGTTTTTGGCTGTTGCCATCTTGTTGTTGTTGTTTTTTCAACCAGAAGTGACACGTGAAGGTGCAGCCAAGACATTTTAAGGCGAACAGAAGGTTATAATTAACTTTCATGACCTGAAAACACTCTGTGATAGCGTTAAAGAAAAACAGAGACATCTCCGGACAACGCAGCGATAGTGACCCGTCAATCACTAGGGAGCTAATGGCATTGCAGACCTGGAAGTTGCCACCTGCAGAAGTTTGTTTTTATCGTTTTAAACAAAAAACATAAAATCACCCCTTTTAAATAATTTTAAGTTTCCTTTAAGGCTGTTTTCCGTTTTATGTTCTGTGCATTTTTTTACGTCAAATTATATTTTATGTTTTTGCTTTATTTGATTATCATTATGAACCAAAACTATTAATACTGTTAATAGATTATTTTCAAAATAATTAATATTTCAAGAGCACAATATACAGTTTACAATTTAAATTTAAAAAATGCATCTTAAATCTGCCTAAAGAACATATAAATGTGTAAATGGGTGGTGTGTGAAAAAGATTCATGGGTGTTATTTTGGTGCTTTTTCCCTGGAAACATACAGAATACATGTTGTTGTCTCTTGTACCCTGCAAAGGCTCAGTAAAAGGTTTGAGACCAAAAGCTTGACTCTGAGACCAGGCCGGTAAAATAAAAAGCTAAAGTTTACTCAAGGTCGAAAACAGGCCACAGTCAAAACCAGACAGGCAGGAAGGATGAGGCAAATGTATCCAATAGGGGATCAGGCTAGACAGCACGAGTCCAAAAGGCAGTCAGAGAAAATGGCTGGAATGCTGAAGGCAGGAGCAGAGCATACCATTTGGCGGGTAATTAATGGACGTGGGCCAGTGTATATGCTACTGGGCTAATGGAGAAGTGGGGACAGATGGGTGCAGGAGGGGATGGGGAATGGCCCTCAGGGTTACTGAGGGCAGGTGGAAGTGGTCGGATCTGAAAGGACAGGAAAGTTATTACACGGCCGGTGAAAAAAGCAGACAAGGAAAATGTGACACTAGGAATTGGCTGACATTTTGACTTATCCAATCTGTATCTATCCAACTGACCTTCCCCCCCCCCCCCCCCCCCCCCCCCCGTCTCCTCTGCCCCTTTCCACTTCTGTCCTTAAACCTCTCATTTTACACTTTTCCTTTTGTCCTATTTGTGGTTCTCTCCTTTCTTGCTCTCCCTTTAGGTGGTGAGGTAGGCACCCCGAGGTTCACCCAGTACTTCCATGGCAGCCTGTCAGGTCTGACAATCCGACCAGGCCGCATTGAAACCCAGAAGGTTATTTCCTGTTTGCAGGCCTGCAAAGAAGGCCTCGATATCAACTCCCTTGAAAGCCTCGCTAAGGACATTAAGGTGTGTGACAACACACACGCACCTCTTTGTAATTCTATCTCTGTGAGGACACTCATTGACATAATAAGAAGTGAGATGTACAAGTTCACTTACACACACACACTTACTCCAGCCTTTGATTGATAGTAACTTCTACCACCTTAGCGGTACTATAGAGGATGTAAGACACTGTGTCCTGTTCAGGATAGCATTACAGGATGCTACTCTATAACATATATGATAACATGTAATTCCCCATCAAGCCAAGACTCAAATAATGTCGTTTGAGCTACGACATGAACACAATTGTTTCAACTGGAAGATTCTTTGAGGACAAATAGTATTTGTTTGTGTGTCCAGTTCCATTTTAACCCCGCCCAGTCTGTGCTGGTGGTGGAAGGAGAAGATCTGGACAGCATCAACACAGCCATGTCAAAGGTCTCCTACATTAACTCTCGCCAGTTCCCTACGCCCGGCCTCCGACGGCTACACATCACCACCAGCGTACAGTAAGTGCACATATACTTGGAGGATGCATGTTCACTCACACTTTGACTTTTTTAACATCCATCTCTACATTCACTTAGTTTCACGTTTTCACATTCGCTGTAGGAGCTTCCCAGTTCAACCCATTCAACCTTATGAATATCATTGTGTAGTACAGATCTGCTGCTTCTTTTTGTTTGTGTGTTTGTGTGTGGGTTTGGTATTTAACTCTACATGACACACGTGTTTGTTGTGAAAACTAACGAAGCACATTTTGCAGGTATTCTGTTTGAGGGAGCTATCCGGTTGTTGAATAAAGTGTGAGGTCTATAAGTATCCCTAGAACCCTAATGTGAAACGGTGCATATATAAGACATAAGACACGTTGGTCAACTTAAGTCACAGAAGCTACAAACAGCCAAAGGAGTTGTGGTTAAAGCATTAAATGAAGGCTCTGTCAGATGTGTTGTGTCTGACTTTGTCTTTAAGCCACAGAACTCCCAGTGAGATGGCAAAGGATAGATCATTAGTGTAAAAACCACTGAACAAACCAGCTGGCCATTGAGGACATTAAGCCTTTGGGTGAACGGGAACACCATCTTGTGAGCTTCTATTTGTCCTCGCTTTTTATTTATTTATTTTTTTCCATTCTCTCTTTCTTTTATTACCAGCCACGACAATGTGTGGTGTTGTGGCCGGTGTGATGCCATCGCAAGGCGCTCTAGTTTGTCTGTCTGTTTTTCCTCTGTGTGTCTTTCTGTGATTCCATGTCTGGATTTAATTTCATTTGAATTGACTTTGTCCTCTCCCAAGGATGGGGATATTAGTCGGCCTGTTTGTCCAACATTTGTTCAAAGGACATTATCTCGAGAACTGCTGGGCCCATTGTTATGAAATCAAATTACAAACAGTTTGGTTCCACACAACAATGCGTCATAAAAATGGCTTGTCTTTCCTTAATATTTGCAGTGGATCAAAGGATTAATACTCGTCTTTTTGGTGACCCCAAAAAGAACCTCTTTCATGCCGTCATCAGGCCAAAATCTCTATTTACACACAGGAAATATGAAAATCTTCTACTGGTATAGCTGGATTTATTATCAAAAACACACGATATGACCATATATGTGTACTGCATATACTGTTAACTGTAAATCATAAAACAATACGTAGTATTCCTTTAACAAGAGAATGAAAAGGAGAATACTTCTTCCCAACTGCATCACATGTGTAACATGCTTGATTGCATCTTTGTGTGTTTTTATGTGTGTGTGTGTTTGTTTGTGTTTGTGTGTGCGCTTCTCCTCACTCTTAAAGTATTTGTCTATCCTAACACAACTTGTATGTCCATGTGTGCCACTTAATGTGTGTGTTTAGTTGTATGCTGCATGTGTGTATATTGGAGCGCTTGCTCATGTGTCTGTTCCCGTCTCCACACCCATCCGGCGCCTGTTCATTTGGTGAGCAGCAAACGCAGACGGGTCAAATCAGCTTAGATGTGAGCTGGTCGATAAAGTGAGGCGAGCTCGGGGAGCTGCAATACAGGCTGTCTAACGCTGAACAACACTTCACAGCTCCCCTCGAGATAAAGACGGACAGATCCGCCTTTACACTCAGCAGA
Organism: Anarhichas minor; assembly: GCF_050575085.1. NCBI lineage: Eukaryota > Metazoa > Chordata > Actinopteri > Perciformes > Anarhichadidae > Anarhichas > Anarhichas minor. The sequence goes on along the minus strand of NW_027466470.1, from coordinate 12,837,011 downwards.
TATGTTGGATCTGCCGTCTGTGACTGAGGCAAAACAATAATATGTCGTCGCATTACACATTGTTGATATTTTTTCAAATTCTTCTTGAAGGTGTTGTGTCGTTTGAAAGCTGTGTTTCTTGTCTTTTTGTTACGAATCGTGACAAGCAGCCGGAGTAGCTCAATGATACTGCCACTTCAGTAGTCACAGGGTCAGTGGATTCAGCATTTCAAACAAGCCTGGCTGAATCCAAGACCTTAAGAGATAACACCTGTCTTGTTATATTTAGCTTTTCTTTCAAATGGGCTATTTTTCCTTTTTGGAGATTTATTCTTGTATGGGCAGAGGTCAAAGCTAATTACACTCACTTCAAACGTGTTAAAGAGATGCTTTACTTCATTGCAACATTTTGTTTTTGTAACTTAACAGTTTACGACGGGATGCTTCAGTTTGAATTGGGATTTTTAGACTTTTATATTGTAATTATGTAATTATTATTTTGTTTAACTGTTAGACACAATTTTCAAAGAGCAAAGAGTAAATCTTGAAACCACCCAGTACATGAAAACCTGTTTTTGACATTTTACCCAATATACATACTGTAATTATATACATTCTTCAGAACAAATGGGGATACTGAAGTGAATACCAAATAATGTCATGAAGTCCCCGTCACACAGTACTATATGGGGAACATGAACATTTTCTGTCCATAAATGAAAAGAAGACAATCACTTTGGGGGCATAACTTTGAAAATAAAGATGTTGAATTAAAGGAGGATTTTTGGGGTTCGGTTAAGTAATGAATTAGCCTTTGAAACTAGTAAGTGATATTCACATTATGCAAAAGCATCAAAACATGTACCTAAATCCTTTGAAGTAGCCTGTATTTGTAAGTGTTTATGAGGACACTGGCATTATAACAATCTTATTCTGGCATTTAACAAACCTTTAGAAGTGATATTCAGTTATCATCCCTTACTGGAAAATGAAACAAAGTCGTGCAACTTAAAGACCTTGAAAAGTTAAGTAAAACCCTTTTCGTTATTATACACAAGAGATATGTGTATTTGTGTTTTCGTCCCTGCTCCTCTTACTGGTTTGAAGTGAGCAGGACTCAAAAGGTACAAAAGGTAATGCCACGTATTTCTGTGAATCAATCAGGATTTAGCCACATTTGAATCAAAATCTTATGATAGTTGGCGGTTGTTTGCTAATGTTGCCAGGCTACGTCAATCACATCTGATCAAACCCATTCCCACACAGTCCCGATGAGGCAGTTTAGTTGTGTAGTGTTGAACACAAACGAAAATAACTCAGTGTGTTTTTTCATTCCATCTCTTTTTATTTATTTTTGATATATTGCTTATTTTGCCATGAAGATTTAATCTTATAAAAAGGTTTTCTGGGCTTTTTAACACATGTTTTCTGTGTGTCCATTTTTTATGCTCATCCTAAAATCCATGAGCACTATGGCTCCTCCTAGAATACAAAAAAATCTGCATTTCGTAATCACACAATGATGAGCAGTGGAGCAGTAACACTGGTGCCATCTTGCCCTGTAACCTCTCTCTTCCTCTTCTTCTGTGTTTGTGTGTGTGTGTGTGTGTGTGTGTGTGTGTCAGGTGTTTCGGCGAGGACACGTGTCTCTCCATCCCAGACATCAAGTCAGTGGTTATGGTCCTGCCGCCCAGTGAACCGAGAATCACCATTGCAGGATCTAATCGGCTCGTCAGGCCCGCCAATGACCTGCGGGGCCCGCTGGGTGTGGCACCCTTCAAAGAGCTTCACATCACCAGCACAGTAATGAAGGGAGACAGCTTTGGTGGATGTGAGTGGAGAGGATTGTTAAGATGCTCTCATTTCATACCAGCCTTGTAGCAATATTATAGTTCATTTTAAAGAAAATGTGTTTTTTAAATACCTGTTAAGGTTACAATCTTTTTTGCGTTTATGTGCACTGGATATATATAATTTTGGATCTACAGTATTCGCACACTCATTTTTCTGTCATTTTGTGTCCATGGGTACAGCCCATAGACAAGGTGTGATGGAGGTGATGCATAATTTGGACTACTGCGATGTGCTGGTAATTGGGGAAGAACTGAATCCTGAGAGAGAGAGTTTAGAGATTCATCACAGTGCCTTGTTGGGAAAACACCTGGATGCCACCAACTCCACCTCTGGAATATCAATATACGGTAGGGCTTACCACTCTGGCAAGAGGGATGATGTGTGGCTCTAATGCTCTATGCGGGGAACACATCGTGAAATGCACATCCTTTCCACCTTAAAACCTTGAAGAATATCTCTAAAATGCCTTGCCCTTTATACAGCAATAAGATCCACGATCTATAGAGTAAGACAGCTGTGAAGGTCCCTGAAATCTCGTGTAATAACGTATTACAGGTACAAACTGACACACAGTGCTGCATGACATAGACCGTAGTATAACACATTTCTTCCTGCGTGTTACAAGGTGTGGACTCCATGGCCCACTATGAGCAGGCACTAAGACAGCTACGCTACAGGAACTGGCGACCAGCCGCCCTGAGTGAGAGAAAGTTCAGACTCACCTGCTCTGAACTCAACGGACGTTACACCAGCAATGAGTTCAATTTGGAGGTCGGTTTGATGTATTTCAATAGCCATATTTTACCTCTTTTTTACTCTCTTCTTCTCTTCATGTCCTTCACTCTTTATCAACTCCCTGTCGTCTGTCATGTGTCTTTTTCGTGCTCCTTTTCTCCATTTTCTTTTATCTTGCTTGTGATCTTTCCTATGCTCAGTTAGTTCCTTTCATACCACATTGTCTGCCATCGTCCTTTTAGTTTCTTTATTTTCGTTGCACAAATTATGGTCCACCTTCTTCTTTTTCTTGAGGATAATAGTCTTCGTCTCTCCTCTGTACTTAAGGTTAGTGCTCTTCACCACTCAGCACCTGTGGAACATGTCAATCATATGGCTGCCCAACCTCAGTACATGAGACCTGTCCATCACCCGCTCATGATACACACTCTCAACTCGCACATGTCAGGTAAGCCACAAATATCATTCAAATGTATTCTGTGGTGGAGATTTGGTGCTGTAAGGATGTTTGCATTCATTACAGACTGGTTATAAGTCACTATGAGGGACATTTGTTTTATATTGATATGGTAATGACAATAATGGTGAACCCTAAAATATCAATATCAAAGGGTCAAACTATTTCATATTTGATTTTCTCCATATTGCGTAGCCACACTAAAAACTATAATTATACAGTGCTATAAGCATATATATGTTTATAATGCATTATAGACACATAGGCGTCAAAGAAAGTGCCACCAGATGTTTTAACTGAATGATCATGTGCTTATTATCACCAGCTTTCAGCAAAAAAATCGTTTAACTAGACAGATACCACTGACTTTTCAGTCACCTGCTGCCTAAGAGAAGCTGTTTCTGTTAGTCAGTCGATTATTTGGAAATGAAAACAAAGGTAAACATTAACAGTTATCCTTACAGTCCGTACATGTAAGCATCTATTAGATTTATGTCCCTAATCAGTTTATACTGTTCTTACTGTACAATAGATGGATTCAGATCCACTTTTCAAAATGCAATGCATGATTATAATTTGTTGGCCTTCTTTCTCTGTTTCAAATAAGCAGGCTGAGATAAGTTGATTAAACTGGAGATTGCTCTGTTGTAAAGCATTGTCTAACTAAATTGCTGCAACCCCAGATAATAATCTACAGCTGTCTATGTGTACATTATATATACAGTATATACCTTTTCTCCTTCAGGAGCAGCACCACCAGCAGCCACAGCAGTTATTGTGGTCTGTATCGCCGCCCTGGTGGTGATTGTGGTCATTGGCGTGTACAGGATCCACGCCACACATCAGGAGGGGTCCAGAGAAGATGAGGAGGAGGTCAAAGACACTGAGGAAGACTGGGAAAACTCTGCACTCACCATCACTGTCAACCCCATGGAGGTTGGATTACTTTTTTAAAATTTACTTTTGAGATGTTTTACTCCTTCAGAATGCTCATTTAAACATCTTACAAATAGCTCTATTACATTTGATGCCACTGTAAAGTGGATTTGGGAGCTGTGGTGACCTTTACTAAATCACGCTTTGTTTTCTAGAACGTAGGAGGAGCTCAGGCGCATGACGAGGAGGTAAAAGAAGAAGAGCGTGATGAGGAGGAAGAAGAAGAGGATGAGGAACAGGTGGGAGGAATGACAAGTGCCGAGTCCGACAACAGTGATGCAGATGAAGAGGACGGAGAAGAAGAGAGAGAAGAGGTGAAAGAGAGGAAGCAGAAGGAAAAACTAGAGTGGGACAGTTCCTCCACAACATACTGACCACACATACATAAACATATATCTGCACATACAAACATTCTTTACATATGCGTCTCTCTCTCTCTCTCTCTCTCTCTCTCTCTCTCTCTCTCTCTCTCTCTCTCTCTCTCTCTGTGTCTCTGTGTCTCTGTGTCTCTGTGTCTATCCCTCTCTCTCTATCAACCACACACACACACACACACACACGCGCACAAACATGCGTTAGGCAGACATTCCTTCATGCTCGCTACAGGTAGGGCCTACAAACACAAACACACACACACACACACACAAACACACACAAACACACACACAAAAACAACAAACAAAACAGAATCTCTGATAAAATTATTTACAATCTGTTGCTGGAAAAAAACACTTTGAATCTTCCCACGTTGTCGTTTTTAATGACACATCTCCCTCTGCTGGACAAAGTCAGAACTACAGAATCAGCTGCAGTCCCACACTGCTGGAAAACATTGTCTGTGCATTATGTATATTATCATTTGCAGTCAATGAAGCTAAATATAGGATGAATATCAAACAAGCACAGTCTTCTCATTATATATTCACACTTATGTGATGAAATTAAATCTAAACTCTTGAATTTAGTGACACAAATGATCTCCAATTCTCACATTAACACAATAATGTGGGCTTTTATCCAAACATGTAATACGTGAAAGTGGATGTGTCAACAGATTACTTTTGTATCGTTTATGTTTTAAACAGATTGTCTGCAAGATGGTGAGTTATTAGCAGCCACATGTATCCATAAACGTATTTATTTGTTGATGTATCCATAAACATTTAAAAATATAATTCCTTTGGCCTATATAGTAGGTATAACATAGCCGTATTGTCACTCAGTGTATATATCCTCTGTTGCAATATTTAACTCAAATCTCTCCCTCTGTGTGATCAGTGCTGAGTTTTGTGGCCTGGACACTAAAGAGAAACAACCTCCTGGATATTTGATCTCTTACCATAAACATTTCATATTCATCCTTATTTATATACAAAGCAGCATTATTAACTTCGAATATATTACACCTTTAATGTCTCAAAAGTATTTTAAAGTTAAATTGATCACTGATCTGATAAAAAAAAGTTGATTGTAGTTAAAATACTTTGTTTGCATCTGCCTGTGTACCAACTCTATCAATACTGTGGCCTATTGTAGCTTCTACTGTTTAGGGTTTGATCAGTTCTCTTTCTTTTTTCAGCAGATGAAATAACACAGAGATGTTACTGTATGCTACTGATGTTCTGTCTTTCTGTGTTTTTAATTCCATAGTAAAAGGAGCCCTCTATGCAATTATGGGCCCAGTATAAAGGACCAGTACACAGAAACAGGGGTACTCCAGCGAAACTGCACTCGCGTAATGGTTTGGGACGTACAAGAGACAGATTTGGGGGGAAAAGTCAAAATTGCAACAGAGACAGCAGAGCAACTGAGTAGCATCAGGCAAATGCACAAGGGCTGGTTTCACAAATATTTTAACTTTACACAACACAATACCAACTTTAACTGTGTGCTTTAGATCAAGCTAACTATGTCTATAAATTGATCCATAGCATAAATGTAATGATATTTAATATCTTAAGTAAGATTCATTTGCTATGGATTCTGGGTAAATGTGTGTGACAATACAAAAAACTTGCTCTGAGTCCCAACTTAGCCTAAGGATAACACAACTACCGTTATTGTCAGTTATTACTGTCATGAATTAGACTAATCTCAGAGCAAAACACCATAGACACCTCTGTCAAATATGTTTTTGAAACCAGGATAAAAGTTTGTCACATGTCCAAGTTAAAATATCCCTGATTCCATCATCAAGGTTATATTCTCAGCCTTGACAGATGGAGAAGTTTTCCTTTTGACAAGTAAACAGTAATGTGTTAAATTAATGGAGTGTCCCTTATACAGTCAGATGAAGACCCACTGGTGTTTGTTTCCTGGTGTTATCAAGTCGTCACTCCTGCACAACTTCACCAGGACAACAAACAGAAGTGGAGTTTGTCTACATTCAAATGATTTAAAAGTAACTCCTCTGACCATTTTTACTCAGACAAACACTTCTGACCCGCTCATGTCTACACAGTATCAGTGACTATTACTCCCTCTGAGCTCTCTAACTGATACGTCTCCTGTTCACCTGCGACCCCCCCCCCCCCCTCCTCTGTTGGCCTATTAAGCACCTGTGATTGTGATGTCATCATTGTGAAACAATTGCCTTGTTTCCCTCGTCCCTCTTTGTCATATTGTGCTTCTGAAAAATCAAAGTGAAAAAGATTCTTTTACATATAATAACAAACCCTGTAAAAATGTTCAAGACAGTTATTTTATATTATCTGTTTCTTTTTCTTTTGTAAACAAAATGGTTGGGATTTCTCTCTCTTTAGTGGTCATCCCACTGCTTTCTGTATATTGACCAATAAAGACTTGTTTTAGACTCTTCACAGCTCTCCTACTTGTTTGTGGACTAGACATCTGACGTGTGTGTGTGTGTGTGTGTGTGTGTGTGGGCAAACTGAGAGATTTAAATAATTGATGAGCTGTCATTGTAGATGTTAGAAAGCTGCCTGAATTCACAAAATCACACATTTCTGGGCCAAAAAAAGGCCTGATATGTAATGCATATTCTACTCCAACATATGAGGATACATTACCATGTCAAAGATGTTGTGCAATTGAACATCAGGCAATGCTGCATATTAGCATTTGGCCTCAATAAGTAGTAATAATGATCCAACAAAAAAAAAGAAGTCATAGGGTAGCATGTCAAAGAAATTAGTTATGTATGTCAAAAGTTTAAAAAACAAGTCACAATATAGTATGTCAAAAACGTCATGAAAAAGTCATAATATAGTATGTAAAAGTATAATATGCCAAAGAAAATATTAGTATATTATGTTGAAAAAAAGTCATAGTATTGTATGTCGAATAAAATCATAAAAAGTCACAGTATAGCCAAAAAAGTAAAAGAATACAAAAAAGTATAGAATTACGAAAAGGGAAAAGAAAGTCATAGTATGGCATGTCGAAAAAAGTTATATTATACTATGTTTTTTTTTAAAGTCATACAATAGAAATCATAGCATAGTATGTCGAAAACAATTTAAAAAACAGTCATTGTATCTAGTATGCTGATAATAGTCAAAGTAAAGTGTAAAAGTAAAAAAAAGACTGTCAAAAAACGTTTTTCAAAAGTCATAGTATATATAGTGGTATAGGATTTCAAAACAAGTAATTGTAATTGTGTATGTCGAAGAAAGTCACTTTCACACTGCTTGTCATCATTCACACACTGGGGTTAACTGTCAAGGACACATCAACATGCAACTATCGGAGCTGGGGATTGAACCGCCTATCTTCTGATTGAAGGATGACCCTGCTCTCCACTTAGCCACAGTCGCCCAGGAAAGTACATGCTGCTGGCACGGCTTTGCCAGCAAAGTAAGGCGGAGCTCTGATAATGACAAACAAAGAGTGGCTCTATTTTCTGTTGAAGTAGAAAGTACACCACCACCATTTCAAGCTTTTCTAGCTATTAGTTGCTATAATAATACTTGTAAATCACAGTTCCACAGTTACCAGGAGTGGGGATTGAACCCACGAGGGCTGATGCCCATTGGATCTTAAGTCCAACGCCTTAACCACTCGGCCATCCTGGTGACTATTGTATAGTATGTAGAAAAAAGGCACAGTGAAGTATGTCGAAGAAAGTATTGTATATTTTTACATACCATACTGTGACATTTGTTGACTTTATTTGACACACTATACTATGACCTTTTTCGACATACTATACTATGAATCTTTTTTAACTTTTTTGACATACTATACTATGATTTTTTTTCTACATCCTATGACGTACGTTAATACAACTGTAGGCTAATTCAGAAAATGTCAAAAAATGTCAGTATAGTATGTGGACATACAGTCTTCTCATCGGACTGTCGGCAAGAAAGGAAATAAGCATGTTTCCCAAAACTATTACTTAAAACGTCACAAGCCAAAACATTTTGGAACTGATTTTTCAGATAACATAAAATTAAGAATTTTAGCAGAAAACTAAAATAAGACAATGTAAGTACAACTTGTATTGGATTGTCTACCATACGATATGGTGCATAAACATACAGTCCGTTATAAAAGGAAACATGTAAAGTCACCATGTTATTCACAGAAAAATTAAGTTTAGTTTCATAAAGCTATCATGTAATGTAGTAAAGTAAAGAAAACAAATGGCATATCTTCATCTTTGAATACAATTTGATTTTTCATTATCATGCTTAGAATATACTGCTTAATACTTCTAATTTTAACTCAAGTGCATTTTAAATGCCTTCATTTAAGTTGATCTATTAAACACGCAGATCTTGCGGGGATGAAGTGTTGCTGCTCTGCTTTGGCCTCCCGCTTGCAACAGTGTTGACTATTCATTTTTGTACTCAGCAGGTCCCTGAGGATGAAGAAATACAATCGTCTCATTAGTAGCTTAATGGCCTTTTTAACTGATGAGCACCGAATGTTCAATAACACTCTTACCCGTGCTGGAGGAAACTACAGTGTGCCTGAGAATGGCAAGAATGGGATTAATTGCTATTGAAATAATGCCAATTGGTTCAGCACCACCCCCTTTACACTCAAACACATCCTCACAATTCTATTTAGATTTGTCCCTTTAATTCAGTTCAACTAAAGTTACACCACTTAAACCTCAGGTTAACAGGTAAACTCATTTAAACAGCAACTTGCAGGCTGGATTTCTTCTTAAACTAAATTAATACTTTCATAAAAATGAACATTTAAAAAGTTGATGCACAATTTTATGACAAGACATTGGGACAGAAATTCAGTGAGAGAGTTTCTGTGTGTGCAGCATGCAGGCAGGCAGAAATACAGTGGAAAACACCATCTGCTGTATCCGGTACATCACAGTACTAGGATACTGTATGTTCAAATGTTTAATCCTCTTTAAAAGTATTTCATAGATTTTTTAAGAGGTTTTATAATAGCATTTGCATTGTCTACTCTTCTACTACTTCTCCCCCATATTTCAGAGGGAAATGTTGTGTTTTTACTCCACTATATTGATCTGACAGCTGAGGTACCTTTGTACTTTATTTTACATATAAAACAAGTGTATGTAACGTAGCTAGATTCAACTCCACCTCAACCAGCTACACCATTAAATGGTGAATTTGACCTGTCGAAAGAAACACAAAGAATATCCTCCAGACATTTTTCAAATTCACTTGGCTTTTATTCACATTTCATATCTGTTGACATCTCAACCGCACCGTCTGTCCATACATTCCACTACTTTTCTGAATGGGCCTTTTCTCCCCATCCTAACTGATAAAAACAAGAGTTCAGACCACCATCGTCACAAATAATAGTAATAATAATAATAATAATAATAATAATAAAAGCAGCATTAAAGAAACAACTTTTGATTTCTCTCTCCCTTCATCACCAGCATATTTGTATTAAATTTACCTGAATGTAACCATCAATCATCAGACAAACAGATAGCTTGTGATAAATAATAATCATCATCATCATCATCATCATCATCATCCTGCCATCATCAGAATCAAACTCCACACTCACAATAATATTAATAATAATAATGTAGAATACAAACTCAAGATGTTAAAAAAAAGTGACTCAAGCCTTTTTTAGGAAAGAAAACATGATTGGTCTACAGTGTGTGTGTGTGTGTGTGCGTACATTGGTCAACTGCATCCTATTCTGAGCCAGAATCTGCTCTGCGCTGCAGTAGCAGTAATGTTCCTACATCCTGCTCCAGCCTTTCTTAAAGATCCAGTGAGACTAGATCTGCTATGGTCCTGTCTGTTTGTTTGTTTGTGGTCATTAAGACAGTTGTGCGGACAGCAGACAGATACTGTCTGGTACCAGTGAGCTACAGCAGGCTGCTACAACAGCAGGCGAGGCTCTTCTTACTGCCAACAGCATGATAGCACTAGTTACACTGCGATGGGCCACGACCTTACAGCTCCTACAGACGCATTCACACACTCCAAGGCTTTAGTATGAAATACTTTGGTTGTGATTGACATCATAATACATGATTTAGTGTCCTGTGAGTGTTGGTTCTCAGTGCTACTTAACAAACCAAGCACTTCTCTCCTGTTCACTGCTGCATTAAAGCCCCTTTCAGACACATAGTTCCTTGCCGGCAATCCTAATAAGTTGGACCTACTAACATTTCTATAACACTTCTTACACCATACAAGTTTTAATTGGATATATCCACACTATCATAAAGGCCCCAGCAGCACAAATTATGCACATAAAAGGATTAAATGCACGTCTTGTTCACTAATAAAAGCTCTTAAAAGGTGTTTTCTCCCTCAGCTGCTACTATGATCGATGGGGTTCTACAAGAACATTACTTTCAGTTGGAAGTTAGAAAGGTTTTGCTTGTTTCATATTAGAGATTTGTGCATTTCCTCTTCTGTCAGAGGCTGAGCTCATTTAGAAAAAGGTGATGCACATATTTCCATCCATCAATCAGCAATTCAGCAATATTTAAATTGAAATCGGATTGCAATTTGGTGGGTTGTTCGGATTATTGTCAATCAAATCTGATCGAATATCTAGATGTCAGATCATAAAAATGATCAGACCCGCCTTCATTTTTCAAGTTATATTTAGGCTAACTGCATGGATGAAATGATACATATGCTGCATATAAAAGTTCTTTACATACAGCATATAAGGAAACGTGAAATCCAATGTAACGTCTTGTCATTTTGTACTTGGCCATTCTAGTATAAAAGGCAGCAAAATAAAATAAATGTTATAAAATAAACTAATAAATGATGAAACTGATGAGTGGGAACTGGTGGTGAGCTTCTTTCACGCTGACTATGGTCATCAATTAAGGCTAAAACACATTTTAAAAATCCATCACTGATGCAATATTCTTCCTTCATATCATTATCTTTCAATTCCACCACCTGCACCAGGTGCTAAATACTGTACGAGCATTGTGAATATATCCAAAACAAACTTTTACCATCTCTGAATGACAGAAAGCCATCACTTTAACTGACAGACGTCACTTACTCCATGTCTGAAAAGGGCTTCGCTCTCATCAAATGTTTGCATAAAGCCAGGAGATGAGTTCACCGTGCTTATTTCTATCTACTGAACTTTGCACACACACCTTGCAGCCATGTTTTTGATCTACTCTGTATGAGATGTGAGCTTTTTGGTCGGGCCCCGAGTCAATCAGATAAAAACAACATCAGTGCTGAATCCTCTTTCATTCGTCTGGGCACTGCAGCCTGTCGCCTGTGTCAGTGCAGACCATGAATACAGGCTACGGTGCCCAACAGCAATGATATGGTCACTGACTGTATGTCAGGAAAGGCCTCCAGGGAAAGGATTAGTGTGCTTTCTCAGCGCAGTGTTCGTTCTCATCACTAGGTGGCAGTGGTCATCGGAACACTGTCACCTCTTAACCACATCGAATGGGTTTTCTTTCTGGATGAGTGAGACACTGATGGGATACCGTCATCAATAATTTATTTCAAGTCAAAAATAAATGATAAAGCAGCTCGAAATCCAAAATAAGCTGGTGCCGTCTTTGTTTGAAAGCCTGGACCTCCTCTGTCAGTTCTTCATTCATCTTACTCTCAATCCTTTTAATAAATCCATCTTTTGTCGAGCTATGGCGCTCTCAGTGTGGACATGCTTCCATCCATAATCCTCTCCTTGCATCCTTTAATTAATACATTTTATTCATCCATCTCTAGACTTTCCGGTGGTCTGGTTTGTGTCCTTTACTCCCAGTTGGCTCTGCTGGTGTGTCAGTCACTGGTATTGGAGGTAACCTTTCAGGGACTGGGGCAGAGGGAGGCTCTCGATCTCCTGAAGCCGCTCCCGACCCAAAGCCAGGCGGGCTGCACGCCGACACAGATCCATCAAAGGAAGAGGCTCGGCTGAGGAGATGGGAGAAAGATAGAAAGATCAAATAAGTAAAGAGAGGATGCATGAGGGGAAAAAACCTTTTGGAAATTACTTGTGCAAAGTGTGACTTATGACGGTTTTGGCGTGTGTTTATGTTTATACCTTCAGCCAGTGTGATTAATACCCGGTGGTAATCGGGGGGGGGGGGGGGGGGGTCCCCCTACCTAGTGCTTCAGTGTTATGCTGAAGTCTTACACAGACTCAACACGTAACAAGATTTCATGGAATCCAATCAACTAGGCTATAGTCTATACATGCTTTACACACACACACACACACACACAGCACAAGGCTTATGTCGTTAACATTAAAGGCCACTCACACAACAATTATTCCCTGAAACAGAATCCACACAGCGCACTGGCCTCTCTGTCTCTCTAACCCGACACCCAGGCACACACGCACGCACACACTCGAACTCGACACTCGCACACCTGTGTGTCCCTGTACAACCTTTCCCTTTATACAAAGCAGGTCTATCACAAATCAGTCATAGAATGAACCAAAGAGTCACGATTAGGGTATTTTTAACCGAGTGTAACTGTGACGTTGAAGCAGAAATAAATCCACTGTTTTTTCAGGTTGTACAGAGTAACGTTTTGTCAAACTACACAACATTTGTGCCTTACCAGAAACAACCAGGTATCCAATGGCAATAAAAGAGCAACAATACTAAATAAATATTTTGCAGTTTGAATAATGAATACTGCTGGACATAGTTCGTTTTTAAAAGATATGTTTAGTGACACTTGCAAGCGTCAAATCATCATCATCATTTTTCCAGAGACTTTCAGGGGGTCTCAAGTGTCAAGGGGTTTCGGATCTCCCGAGACACATCGCATTTTGTAAAACTGCTTGCAACTCTGTCTTTATTACATGCATAATACATGTTAGTATCCGTTATGCATGAATAAATGAATGAGAGAGGAGTAGAGGGGTAGAGGGAGTGATGATGCACACCTTTAAATATTTTAACCTCCTCCTCAAACACACACACAAACATGTGTACTGTGTGTACACTGTTTGTAATAAGTTATATTACTTTGAGTCCATTTTAAACAGCGTCTGTCACATCGACTTTCTATCCTGCTGAAAAGCTCATTCTGGGGAGGCTGACTGCCACAGTCGCCCCGTGCCGTCACTCTGCTCTCTGTACTGTGAGCTCCTGGTCAGCCTTAGCTTCGACCTTCACACCAGCGTTAAGGGGGAAACAGATACAGGAGGCTGCGGTCTGAGCTGCAGCTCTCACAGACCACGGAGTAGAGGAGGCGGAGGGACGGTGTCCATCGAATTACCATTTCCATGTGTCTTCAATGAACACATCCTAAACAAACAATGTTGTGGTAATTCCCATCTACAAAACTCACAAATTGTACACAAACATAAAAAAAGAACCTCCCGAAAAATGTGCCACTAGAGTCCGACCAATACATCAGCTAATTTTAGCTTAGCACAGATAATGGGGTTGTGTTTGCCTGCTGCATTTTTTATCTGGTTGCAGGTCAACAAGATACCCAGATGTCACCTTTTCTTTGCTCTCTCTTTTTAGAAAAGAGCAAAGCAGAAAACATTTAGGTAGTATCTACATATTTGTTGATAATTGCTGCTTTTGCCAGGAAAGTTTATGTAATTTACATTAATTTCATAACTGCTGTCTGTCTCGTTAAGCCAGTGTTAGTTCTCAGTTAAGGGTTGTTTGTGAGAGAAAACACATCAATCTGTAACACAACTGTTCAACTGCAAGTAGACTGAGTGACTTGTAGTTCAGCGAGACCATCTTGCCGATCCCTTCACGTCAATGTCAGTAGAATCTTTTATGCTTATAATATATTATCATATATAGTTTGGAGCAATTCATTTAAAAATAAAATAAAATAAAAAGGTCTGAGAAGAAGTCAGTGGGCTACAGCTGTTATTTCAATGTGTCATATTTAACATGTTATATCTTCTGCTGCTCATGTCACGTTTATGAGTTGAGAACAGTATTTGGGCTGCTATTCAGAGTTCAAAGTGCTTAGACAGCAAAAAGTGACCAAAGTGGAAGCTAAACCCAATTAAACTTGACAAGGAAGTCAAACAGAATGCTTTTGAACCAAACAACACCGACATATTGGTATCGCCGTAAGTTGGCAGATACAACAATAAACTGCAGTTCAGAAATATTTGTATTAACTTTGTAACAGTGTCACCAGCAGAATGTATCCACCAGAGAGCACCGTCAAGTCAAGTCCCACTAAATACAGTATTTTGTAGAAATGTAAGGGATCTTTTTTTATGTGTATATGTTGATGTTTCATCTGGAAACAAAGGTTGATAATAAACCTTACTTGTCTGCATCTCAGAAACTATCAGAGGCAGAGAAGATGCTCCAAGGAGTAGTTGAGTCGGTGGATGTTGTGTATCTGGGGTCATTTGTTCATATTGGAGGAAAGTCTGACATCCAATTTTCAAACCCAATAAAGTAACGATAAAAAAAGAAAAAACACAAACAGTAAACTTGCTCATTTAATGTCAATTATTTACTCTTTGTCCTTCTCCCTTCAATGACTTTAACAGCTTGGCCTCATGGCTTCCTCCATACGGATTTTACAGTATCATCCGTTTCAATTAATAGTAACGACCACTTCTGATTGGCTTAATTACACAGCAGAGTGGGAGGGAGGGAGGAGAGGGACAAAGTGAACTCCATGATCCAACAGCCCCGGCCCCACCTCATCAAACCCTTCCACCTGAGAACACTCTCAGTCAGGCGAATGCTGTATCCACACATAGCTTACTAAACTTCACAGTACACGCAAAAGCCTTAGAAACTAGTGACCCTCCCCAGCGCAATGGCAGAACAACAAAAAGTAATTTAGATGGAAAGGGTGAGAGAGAAAGAGGAGGGGTAACAATGAGAGCAGAGAGAAGAAAATATCCAATCACTTGATGTGTGAAGTTGCAGAAAGAAAGAACTCCTTTCAGCAGAGATACCCTTTGAGATGATGTCTTTATCTTGTAACTGTGAGTTAGTGGTACGTATCTTATTGTGGAGGTGTGAAGGCCTTTGTGAGGATCCTGTGTGGCATTAAAGCACAGCTAGTCTGTCAGTCTGCCTCTCCCTGCTGTTCTTGTTTTAAAAAAACACACGCTTCCATCACCCGTTGTATTTCTGGACGTCCTCCACCACCTGCTGCAGTAGCTGCACCGCTGTGTGTGTGTGTGTGTGTTCAAGGTTAAACCAACAGGATAAAGGACTACCGAGCCTCTCAACACGCACACACTCAACTTGTACATACTTCAGCTCTACATTAGTGTGTTCTTGCAGTGTCACATTAATGCTCATCAACGCTCCTAATGTCACGGTGACACAATGTCAGGGGTGATTTTCAGTTTTGCCTCCGTTTGACTCTCAATTACGCTGCTATTATGAGAGCTGCTCGTCCCATTAACAAGATATACAGCAGATGGATGCCGTTGTATGAACAGCTGATAAGTGATTCGCACAAGTCATTTTGTGTGCATCTAACAATTATTTTCTTATGAATAATTACCATAAATTAATCTGTTGATTATCTTTGGAAAAATGCATTATTCATTTAATCTATTCAAATTCATTCAATAGTGAACATGCCCATTAGAACTTCTCAGTCCAAGGTATTCAATAAACATTGTGACAATCTAAAAAGCTTAAACTAGCAAATGTCTGGTATTTAATTGAATTAAATAGTTCTTCAAATATAAACACGGCAAAAACATGACAGCAGGCCACGCTAGCAAAGGTAGAGTATTGATCAGTTATGCACAAAAAACATGTTAAATTGTGAAAACCTTGCACACTCACCTGTACCACTGCACTACAGTTTACAACTCGTCTTCAATCCATATACTTCTACAGTTGATCTGTTGTTGTTCATGTTCCAGACCTCGACGGCTCAGTTAATAGACTAATCGCTTCAGCTCTGATGTATATCAACAAACACAAAATGACCCATGAAAAGCAGCTCACACTGGTTTCGATAATTACTGCACTTAAATGTAGTTAGAGTGTGAGAGCTGAAGAACAACAGAGCAGACTCATTAACAGCTCTAAACATAGAGCCAACAGAAATAAACAGCGATGCTATAAGATGGCTTTACTGCCACCCTGGCGGATGACCAGAGAGACAGAAAGTGTTTACGGACACACTGCTTTCGATTGGCTAATGTCCTCTTTTTGTTACAAGAATAGATGCTAAGCAAAATCTTTAAAATTTAAATGTTGAATGATATGAAGAATCAAAAGTTAACTAGCACAAAAATCAAGAAAAAGTCAAAACCAAAAGACCAAAAACAACATGATAACAACTGTTACATAAGATCGTCTATGCTGCGTGACAATACACAAACACTATGTTTATACAGGCAAACACAAATGTGGCTCATTAGCTGTTCTACATTTGTTCGGCAAACTTCCAGAGAAAAGCAGTATTCATGCGGAAGAGTCAACTGAAACCACAGAGCATGCATCTGAAAGTGCCCATTTGAGATGACTTTGGCTCGTGAGTAAGCTTTGACGTGTGCATGAGAGCAATTCTGTACCAGATCCAATTAATGTGAGCACACTCGTAGGCCCTTTAGTGCTCAGTTACGTGGAGACACTTTCAGCAGACGACACTGTGGTTGCTGAGAGGAAGGATACACTGTCAACTCTCTGTGTTTCTCTCCCTCCATCTGACGAAACAAAGCGTGGAGGGCTTGAAACAACAAAAGTAAAAAGGAGACCGAAAAAGTAAAAATTCACAAGTTGTACCGCAAAGTCTCTAAAGCAGGGGTCACCAACCTTTTTTAAACTGAGAGCTACTTGAAGGGTACCGAGTAGGACGAAGGGCTACTTATTTGATACAAACTTCCTGAATAACAAAGTTGCACAGATCACCTTAATAATAATAATATATGTGAAGAGACTGTTTGATCACATGTCAGTTAATTATTCCTCACACTAATTATTAATAATAATTTCCACAACAATGATGGTATAGCTACACATACATATTTAAACATGCAACTTTTATTTCTGTTAATCTGTTTCAACATTTGAAAGTCATTTGAAAGGTATCACATCTCTGATATTTTTGTATCATCACATGATCAAAGCCGGTTACTTTTACACCTGCTGGTGAATGATGCAGTGGTAATGTAGACATTTTGCGAAGTCTGGGTCACCTTTGCATTGCGCAATGAAGCCGCATGCCGGCCCGTCATCGCGGGAGCCCCGTCTGTTGTCACCGACACCAGCTTTTCCAATGGTACCTTTTTCTCAACGAAGAAACTAGTGAAAAGTCTCGTCTATAGCCGAGCGGGGGATCCAACCCTCCGAGGCGTTCAAACCTCTGGTCTGGGCCTTTTCGGTCGGATTGCGTTGCCTCGCCTCTACCCCCGCCACCCCTGAGTTGTTGCCCCGCGGACTGTTCTGAGGATTTACGGACCTGATGAAGGGGTGCACTCGCGGCGCGCGTCTGGCGCCAACGGGAAGCGCCCGCCATTCGGAACCTGAAAACCTAGTGCGGTGCGGCGGCCTCGTTCTGGCTGTCCGCCGTGCGCCTCCGGGTACCCAACTCTCTTATCACAAGAAATATTGTCATTTTAAAATCTACACTAATGCAAGCGTTTTTGATTAAAAAAAGAACAGCAACTACAATTGTAGATGGAGCTCCATTGTGACTAGTGCTATTTTTAGAACATGCCTTGCGGGCGACTCACGTGGTCCCTGCGGGCGACAGGGTGCCCGCGGGCACCGTGTTGGCTACCTCTGCCTAAATCATAAAATACAGATTTAATGAACCCGTAACAGAAAGATATCAAAACAACCCCAAATCTCCAGGAAGAGTCACTTCAACCTCAATGTGAAACACGGACGTATCATATTTTATGTCACAAGTTTGTGAGCCAGCAGTGGCATCAATAGCATTTATTTGGCATTGTGTTGCTGGCCACCTGAAGAATGCACAGTCCAATGTTCACCCTCGTTTAGCTCCGTTTTGGTCTCCATTGTTAACCGCTGCAAAAATGGACAGATGGATTACGATCACATGTTAATTCTCACCTTGTAAATTACTGTGATCGTTCTTTTAATACATTATAGGTGTTCAGACAAACTTAAAAAGCAGCTTCTGGATCCCCTATAGAGCTACACCAATATTATGAGATACCTGGATGTTACTTCTTCTGGAGCCCACAGTGTAACACCTGTGTTATACGTACATATAGAACATATATAATATTTATAATGCATTATTCTAACCACTCCAATCATCAGCTGCCCTCCAGATGTGTATAATGGCTTTGTATTGCGTTATACAAGTTATTAACTGGGCTTAATAACTTCTATTTCAATGTATCATTAACGATAATGAGACATTTTATACTATCAGCATCTTCTAAAAGACGCTAATGAGGAGAGAAACTGAGGATGATCAGCAGCAGGTCATTTACCCCCGCATCATTACACATTCAGTGCATTAAGAAGAAGTACGCTTCAAAATGCTGCAGGACTGAATATCATCAGTGTGTGTGAATATCTTAACCTGTACTTCACCGCAGAGATACAAAGGATCCATTTTTGTTGGTGACACATTAAATCAGTTTTCTTCAAGTGAGAAAAGCGCATTGTCCTTTATAGATCTCTTCAGAGTTGATTTAAAATGAGTAAGTTGAAGTGGCGATCCTACAGGTTTTATTAACGGTGGACTTAGCAGAACAGGTTAGCAGTCTGGAGTCGTTGGCTGCCTCCGAAACTCCATATTAAAATGCTCTTTTTTAAATTGCGTGCATATTTCCATTTTTTGTTAGTAAACAAAGGAGAATGTCGCCATAGACACCCAGTTTGTAATACTACAAATATATAAATACTGCAATACTTTCATCAGTGGGCCAGAGGCTCAATCCCCATTGTCCCTCCTACTTTGGGCAAAACGAGTGACTTTACAAAACTTTATTTAAAAGAAAATCTTTGAGATTGCCACTTTCAACTGTGAAATGAATTCTGAACAATCTTTGGGCCCATTACTGAGGAACAGAAATTCAAAAAGAGATGAGATGAGAGTGTGAACAAGAATCCTGTGAAGTGCTTTATTTCCTCTTTGCTCCCGAGCCTTTGCTCAGGAACACGTCGGCACATGCAGTTACCACACAGGACGACCTTTTAGAAACTTGTTTTCGCCACAATCCGCTTTGATGATTCATTTATATGAAGGTGGCAGACCTCTATGAATTTTGCAATACGGTTTTACAAAAGCCGACTACTGGATGTGTGAAGTGATCCCAGCTAGTGAAGAACTTCTTCCCTGATGAGACATTTTATATGGATATGAATTGTGACCCCGGGTCTGGAGCGAAGGGAACAAGAAGTAGGAGGGGCACACAGTGTGACATGGCGCCTGTAATGAGATGCAGTGCACAGCAGTACAGGGCAGGATTTATTGTCTGTGTGGACATTGATAATGAGAAAGAGGGTGACAGCATCACTTTTATGATGGATGTTGAGGGGAGGGCCCGGGAGCCAAATTAAAAAAAAGAAGCCTGACAGATGATAAGTGAGTTCAAAAGAAATACTGCAGAGAAAGTCAGTGAAAAGACAAAACTCTTCAAGCCAAACTAAATACTAACCTCTCCTTTCTTTTTGAGTTAGGCAATTTAAACTGTGGTGACATGGCAGCTATTGTCCATTTTTTATAAAGTGTTTTTTGGACACATTTGTGGAAACAAACCACACTGACATTTTGAGAGCCGGCATTGTTCGCAGTTGCTCCTGAGTGGAGCGCGTCGTAGCGAGCTAAGCTAACTAGCCTGCATTCAAAAAGGGGAAGCTATAGCTTATTTTCTGACTGTCGTCAACCTAGTTTTCTAATGCTGGAGATGATTCCCACAAGACACTGTCATTTCATCTCCTGCTGAGACATTTCAAGTGTTGTATTTTAGAGAGGTGGGGGTCTAGCTAGCGTTAGCCGTCTCTCTTTCAAGGTCCAGTTGTAGCGATGGCCAGCTGGTTATTGCCAAGTGATACGACAAAGTATTGTTTGCGCCCATACATGCACTTACTGCACCCAATAAATTACGGTATCGACTGTCGCAGCTAAAAATCCACGTCCCCTGAAGCGCCCTAACGTAAGGCCACTGTCACTGCAGAACAATATATAAAATGTACATTTCTTTTCTTGGTAAAAAACTAACTAACTACTAAGCACATGAGTCAAAATAAACACAGAGGATGACAAATATACTGATTACTTGGAAACACATACGTTGCATATAGACTAGATGGCTCAGGGAAACATGATCCTCTCCTCTTTCTCAAGTCTTCCTCCCTCCTTTTGCCACAGCTCCATCTCATTTGTAACAATACACCTCGCTCCTCTTTCCTCCTGCAAAGCCACTTCTCCTGCAAAGAATGCAACCCTCTGCCAGCTTTCTTCTCTACTATCCACTGCTTTGTATCCCTGCCCTTCCCTCACACTGGTTTTTTCATCTTTTTCCCTTTGTACTCTCCAAGGTCAGGGAGTTTGATCTGCTCTGGCACATTAGAAATCCTCGCTGTCGGGTGAAAGCTGTATTATCTTCAAAATGTCAACAAGAGACGGAAAAACAGGTGTGCGTTGAGCTTGATGACAATGCAGTTTTCTTGATTATCTGGTTGCTTTTGGAAGTGCTTCTAAACCCGAGAGGATGAAGAATTTAGAGGAGCATGTAATCCTTTAATCCTTTAATTAAAGTCAATATGAAATGAAAATGAACTAAACTGTAATTGCAAAGTTTGCACACAACAACAGTGGTAAAATGGGGACTAATATACAATCCAAGTGCTGTGTACATATACACAGAGTAATCAGTTACAGGTTAAAATCACCAACAGCTCAATAATGTGACCTATTGTGGTATATTTCAAAGCAATCCTTCGCTTTTTCTTTCCTGATCCAACACCATCCTGTCGACCCCCTGAAGTGTGCTTTTCTATCACGTGAAACGCATACAAGAACAAACATTTACCCGATGGAACATCACAAACGTATCTTGCAAACATGTTGACAGGTAGAAAAACAGACACAAAGAGTGCAAACATATGCCGGGTCACGAATAGACGAAATCAAACCGACAAATACTCAAATCAAGAAAGATCAGAGAAAAACTCAAATGGTGTGCAGTAAACAAACACGAAATGTAAACAAAATCCCCCGGCTATGCATAAACATAGGCCTCAAGCTGGACATGTCCCAGTCACATGTAGGGCGATTGAACTTCATTACTTTTTGGTCCAAACAGAAATATGTCTGTGGCTCCAACTACATCAAAAATTGTAAAAGAATAACCAGCAGTAGTTTTACATAGATTTGGGATGAATTGTCTGTATTACAACAAAGTGGCGGGCTAAAACCATGTTTTGCTTGTATGTAACCATCAGAGCAGCTGAATAGACACTAGTACCAGTATTTTAGCTGCTGTAGCATGTGAACTACTAATAATATCCATCAGCTGGCTGACAAAAGCAAAGACACGAGAGCAAAAACTAATGTAACAGCATATTCTACTGCTAACAGTTTCCACACTAGAGAGTTTCATGATTTTCTATTAGACATTTAAACATATTTGACTTTTATCATCCTCAGTTGGAAACATGTGTCTGGCAGCCCCTGGACGCATGTGCTTGACATGGATAAACCAAAAGATTCACAAGAAAGACACACAAGTTAGCTACTTAGGTAGCCACTTCAGCAATTCTCTGATAGGAATACAGCTCTATTTGTCATATCTCCGCTTGCTCACTCATTACACCAACTGGAACTGTACGGAGCGACACACTTTACTTTAACAGCTCTACTGCACCGCTTACTGACCGACCGACCTCAGTCGATCTACTGAGAGACGACAGCAGTGCAGCAAAAACAGCTCAGTAACGTTTCAGTCAATTCTGAACATTGAGAGAAACTGAACAAATTAACAGTATTCAGACCTCACTTAAAAAAAAAAAGACAACAAATGAAAGGATTAGTCTGGCAGGAGGCTTAGCTTGACTCTTTGTGTGCAGTGTCCTCCTTTTCGAAACACACAAGACGCTGAACTCCTAACACCAGCGTCCTTCAAAGCCACCTAGGGAAGTTGGCGTTATCTGTAACTAATGTACCTCCGGTGGTGCCCTGTATCCTCTTACACAGCACATTGTGTTACGCCATCAATTTATTAGCACAATCGCACTTAAACACTGAAGCAGCGTGTTGTGCAGAACTAATGCAGTACTGTTGCTACGATCCATGGAGGATTTGTTAGAAAACCCTTTTGTACTAAAAAAGGATGCAGCAGCAGGGTGGGAGGACTAATGGCTACAAACATAGTTGTACTAAGTCCGTCCCACACAGCTTTAGGAGAGGAGGGTGTGAAAATCCTTTTTTTTTTCCTGATATCCTCACTGAGCAAACTCCATCTTGAGATATTTGGCTAAAGCTAACTTTGGTGCTTAAATTGTTTGTGCAGATCCTGTGGTATGAGTCATTTCTTACCAGCCACATTAGTGTCACGCAAAAAAGATGGGCACTGTAGGCAGAGCTGGCCAGTAGAGAGGAGTTGGTGGTAATACAAGCCATGCCAGCGTTTCTTTTTAAAGCCCTGTTCTCTCTTTACCATCGCGCATTACTGTAAACCCACTGTTCACCGTCTCCTCTGGGATGAGAGGCAGAGTGATAAGAGAAACAGGAGGAGGAAAGATGTGAAGGAGAGGTGGAAATATAAGGGGAGCGGGGGAGTGCGAGGAGGACTGGGGTGAGAAAGAGGAGAGAAGAGAGAGGCAGACGAAGCAGAGAAAGATGGGAAGAGGTCATGAGATGAGAGAGGAGGATGGACACGAAGAGGAGAGCGGGTGATAAATAGAAACGGAGAGCGCACAGCCGGCCTGTCTGACCCTCAGATATCCTTGACAGTTACAAACTGCAGGTAGGCGGACCTTATTCATAAAAATGTCAATATTAGAAGAAATGTGTTGGCATGATTTACTAAGCACACTTTCAATTAATGTTCCTGCTTACATGTAATTTTTCAAACATGATTAAACATCATTCGGCCCTGGGTGTGTAATCTGCAGAGAAACCGCTGATGTTGATCCACTGTGGCATTCTGTTAGAGTGAATTAAAAAACAAATACCAACATGAGTAACCTGTTCACAGTCGGACAGAGAATGAGTGTGAACAGTCAAATGGCAAAACCTTTGTATAGTAAAATGAAAAGGACAAAGAAATACAATTGCTTAAAACTGTACTAATCAATATTTAATATGAACAATGGAAAAGATGTAAAATATGAAAGGTGTTATTTACTCTCGCTCTCGTTAGCCCATTTTTCAGCAGCGGCATTTAGCAGCCTAAGAGCCAGATGTTTCTTAAAGTCATTGTGGGACTTACATTCGTCAAGTGGCCAGAAACACGACTCCAAATAAATGCTTTTGTTGCACAACCATGTTGTACAATAAATTAAATTAACCTTGTAACTAATGTTGCTTCTATTCTGGTGGGTGTGTAAATAGACGACCGATTACTAATATGTTGACCATATCTTTAACTTTGTAACGCGATGATTCGTCAATGTAATGATACGGCTTGTTACGCTGCCCCCAAGTGGCCAAAAGACTAATGTCTGCAGGTTTAATGTCTGTTTATACTCATTCTAACCAAGAGCGCACCATTGTATCAAATTCATACGATACATTGATATTCGATCGAATGAAAGTGTGGAGAAAATGATAGCAATACAAATATTGTAAGAATAAAATAAAAGGGATTAATACGTAATTAGTTGTCCCTTCTTAAACATTCAAGACGAGAAATTATTGGAAATTTGAATACGGTACATGAAAAAAATATATTTTTATATTAGTAATTGCTACTCTTTTGTCATTAGAAAATGACCTTTACAAGGAAGAGAAACATCTATAATGTAGAGCAGGTGAATAGAGTCAAGAATGTGGGAATAAATAATTAATATCTACATATATTCTCTTCATTAGACCAACGTGTCCAGATGTGACGGGCAGCATCTTTATATGGAGGATTAGGAAAGCTTACTGTACATTGTGTGTGTGTGTGTGTGTGTGTGTGTGTGTGTCAGATAAAAGAACAAAGATAGAGGTCAGGACAAATCGGGTGAAGTTGAGACACATGAGGTGAAAAGGATCAAATAAGTTCAGTTTAAAACAATAGAGGAGAGACCTCAGTGGATTAAGTGCCAATGGAGGAGGGAAAACACACTTAGACACGTGCATTAACACGTACACAAGCGTTAGCTCTCACAAGTGCGCACGAGCTGCAAGCGGCCTCTCACCACCAACCTGAGACTGAGATAAAAACCCGGCTGATCCTTCTCAGGCTTTACCTGTCAGGTCAGAGTGTGTGTTTATCTGTGTGCATGTTTGTTCACATGCACTAAAGATCAGAGAGAAGAAAAAAAACAGAGCGAGGCGGGAGGAAGAGACAGAAAGTTTTCATTTCAGTGGAGGGTAATACTCCACCCTCATGGCTTTAAATTAGACATCAGCTGACTTACAGGAAGAGGTAAAAGACCTTCTCTTTAAAGGAGAATACAACTGTACATTATCTGTCATTATCCATAATGCTCACCCCCGCTTCCATTACAAGTACAACCTGCAGCTGAACGCAACAAGTTTATACCTGCTGTATGGAAATTGCCCAAAGTCATTCTGTGCAATGTCAGAAATCACTCTTAAGCTGACAAGGTAGGTGGATACAGCATTTCATCACACATCTACTAGACTCAAGTCATAGTGCAGCAATTCAGTACCGCAATTCCATAAAGTTCAGGGATTCACAAGAGGGTGCTTTTTGAAAAAAAGAGTAGTCGAAATTGGTCTTGCAGAAGCTGAGATATCCTGACTTTTTGTCCCTATAGGTCGAGCTTCAAAAACACCGGATCCAACAATTAAGGATGAAGACTGCAGAAAGACCAAAGATCTCACAGTAAACTATAATCTGTGAGGTGCACAGGCTCAGATTAAGGTGGCTGACGGACCAAACGTTAGCGGACTGATAATGACAGAGAGAGAGGGACACCAGCACATTCACACAAACAGACATTTAAACAAGGATGGTGGAAGTAAACATGTAGCCTCTGTGGACAACCAGGAGTTGAAACCTGTGCGGTAATGACATTTCAGAGTCAGATGATGGATGTGTTTGTGCTACATCACTTCATTCTGTTACTGTGGTAATAATAAAACTGACGAATACACAAATTTGGTTGAAGTTTTTGTGTTTTGATGAATTGGTGATCTACAGCCTGCCATACTGATGCATACATCAGGAGCATAACATACACGAGCAGCAACAATTTACTCCCAAAGCATCTTTGACGTTCAACCCAAATGACTACATGTTGAGTAATGAACACATGAATTACTCCATCATGTAGGTATTAGTGTTGATCACGCTCTTCACACAGTATTACATCAAATAATTCACTTGTTGGCCCTATATTTACTGTCTACTCAGCACTAAATATCATATCTGTTGTAGTATCAGGATGTACTGGAAACTTTTCTAATTTCTTTGACGTAACTCTGTTCTGCTGTAATGCATCCAACTGTCAATACGGCCTCTCAAAACTTTAAGACTTTAGTCCGTATGTCGTAAAAAATGGGCTCAATGTCACTCATCAGAAGCCACTCAACATCAGGCAACACTCATAAAACAATGACAGACGTTGACAAGAAAATCTTCAATCTCACTATAAAACAGTCCAATCGAGTTGAAGCACTCCTTTCTCTGCCTTTCATGACTTCAGTAATTGATCAATCTACGGTACAACGAGCATACTAGACAACATTAAATGCCATGTTCACAAATCTTTGAAACAAAAGAAAGTTCAAGCTGTCAGCTGCAGCAAAGAAGCTTCTTCTCTCTCTTTCCACCGGCCTCACGTGAACTTAATATTTAGCTGGTTGGTCTCGTACAGGCAAGATCTCCACTAGTAGCACCCTGCTGGGCCGGAGGCAGGTCTTTAAAACCAGAGGAAGTGGGGGGGTCGTCACCGCTGTACCTCACGTCACCGTGGTGGACGCACAAGGTTGGGGTTCATCTGAGGAGTTTGTGCCTCGAGAGGAGAGAATTGAACTGCATCCTTGGAGGATCTCATGCTGTTCTGATAGTGATCCCTCTGCTGGACTTCCCTGAGCCTGAGAGGAGGGCGGTGGAGAGGAGGGCGTTGGAGAGGAGGGCGGTGGAGAGGAGGGCGTTGGAGAGGAGGGCGGTGGAGAGGAGGGCGGTGGAGAGGAGGGCGGTGGAGAGGAGGGCGGTGGAGAGGAGGGAGCGTTGGAGAGGAGGGCGGTGGAGAGGAGGGCGTTGGAGAGGAGGGCGGTGGAGAGGAGGGCGTTGGAGAGGAGGGCGGTGGAGAGGAGGGAGCGTTGGAGAGGAGGGCGGTGGAGAGGAGGGCGTTGGAGAGGAGGGCGGTGGAGAGGAGGGAGCGTTGGAGAGGAGGGCGGTGGAGAGGAGGGCGTTGGAGAGGAGGGCGGTGGAGAGGAGGGCGTTGGAGAGGAGGGCGTTGGAGAGGAGGGCGGTGGAGAGGAGGGCGTTGGAGAGGAGGGCGGTGGAGAGGAGGGAGCGTTGGAGAGGAGGGCGGTGGAGAGGAGGGCGTTGGAGAGGAGGGCGGTGGAGAGGAGGGAGCGTTGGAGAGGAGGGCGGTGGAGAGGAGGGCGGTGGAGAGGAGGGCGTTGGAGAGGAGGGCGGTGGAGAGGAGGGCGTTGGAGAGGAGGGCGGTGGAGAGGAGGGCGTTGGAGAGGATGGCGGTGGAGAGGAGGGCGTTGGAGAGGAGGGCGTTGGAGAGGATGGCGGTGGAGAGGAGGGCGGTGGAGAGGAGGGCGGTGGAGAGGAGGGCGCTGGAGAGGAGGGCGGTGGAGAGGAGGGCGCTGGAGAGGAGGGCGCTGGAGAGGAGGGCGGTGGAGAGGAGGGCGTTGGAGAGGAGGGCGTTGGAGAGGAGGGCGCTGGAGAGGAGGGCGCTGGAGAGGAGGGCGCTGGAGAGGATGGCGGTGGAGAGGAGGGCGTTGGAGAGGAGGGCGGTGGAGAGGAGGGCGGTGGAGAGGATGGCGGTGGAGAGGAGGGCGGTGGAGAGGAGGGCGCTGGAGAGGAGGGCGCTGGAGAGGAGGGCGCTGGAGAGGAGGGCGTTGGAGAGGAGGGCGTTGGAGAGGATGGCGGTGGAGAGGAGGGCGGTGGAGAGGAGGGCGGTGGAGAGGAGGGCGGTGGAGAGGATGGCGGTGGAGAGGAGGGCGGTGGAGAGGAGGGCGGTGGAGAGGAGGGCGCTGGAGAGGAGGGCGGTGGAGAGGAGGGCGCTGGAGAGGAGGGCGCTGGAGAGGAGGGCGTTGGAGAGGAGGGCGTTGGAGAGGAGGGCGGTGGAGAGGAGGGCGTTGGAGAGGAGGGCGGTGGAGAGGAGGGCGGTGGAGAGGAGGGCGGTGGAGAGGAGGGCGGTGGAGAGGAGGGCGGTGGAGAGGAGGGCGCTGGAGAGGAGGGCGGTGGAGAGGAGGGCGCTGGAGAGGAGGGCGGTGGAGAGGAGGGCGTTGGAGAGGAGGGCGGTGGAGAGGAGGGCGGTGGAGAGGAGGGCGCTGGAGAGGAGGGCGCTGGAGAGGAGGGCGCTGGAGAGGATGGCGGTGGAGAGGAGGGCGGTGGAGAGGAGGGCGGTGGAGAGGAGGGCGCTGGAGAGGAGGGCGGTGGAGAGGAGGGCGCTGGAGAGGAGGGCGTTGGAGAGGAGGGCGGTGGAGAGGAGGGCGGTGGAGAGGAGGGCGTTGGAGAGGAGGGCGGTGGAGAGGAGGGCGGTGGAGAGGAGGGCGTTGGAGAGGAGGGCGTTGGAGAGGAGGGCGGTGGAGAGGAGGGCGGTGGAGAGGAGGGCGTTGGAGAGGAGGGCGGTGGAGAGGAGGGCGTTGGAGAGGAGGGCGGTGGAGAGGAGGGCGGTGGAGAGGAGGGCGTTGGAGAGGAGGGCGGTGGAGAGGAGGGCGGTGGAGAGGAGGGCGGTGGAGAGGAGGGCGGTGGAGAGGAGGGCACGATGGTGCTGTTCACACTTGGAGACTGGCTGAGGGGAAGAGGGCACAGTGTGGAGGAGCGAATCCAATCGGGAGGCCCTGCTCTTCATTTGGCTGATGGAGAAGTGTTGCTATCAATACCACATGTTTGATAACAAGGCAGCTGCCATTGGCAAGCAAGAGAAAACTAAGCAGGTGGTGACTGGAGGTGGTAAACAACAGGAAGGGACTTGGAAGTAAAAAATAACAAGGGCCCAGGAAGGAAGAGCAGAGGAGGTGAGGCAGATAGAAGGAAGGAAAGGAAAGCAGGAGCAGATGAGAGAGCTGCTGCGTAAAGTGGAGGACGTGTTGCAGGAGAACCGTGGGTGGCACTTTTCCCTTCACATGTATGGGAAGGCTGGAAGGGGAATTCAGCCTGAGGGAGCAGAAGCTGAGAGCTTGACTGGAGGCAGAGACAGATGTGGGTAGTGTGAGGAGAAAACAAAAGACGGCAAAGACGAAGATAAACATGAAGCCACAGCAGGAGCAGAGGTTAGAGACGGAAGAAGAAGAGCAGGGAGATAGACCGAGGGAAGAGCAAGAGAACAAGGAGGAATGTGCGGAGAGTAAGGTAAATAGAGGGGAAGATGAAGAGGAGAGAGCGAAGATTAAGAGACTGAGTAGTGAGGAAGACCGGTGGGATACAAGCTCTGACAGCCGAGGAGAGATGAAGGAGAGCACTGAAGCGAAAACTGGAATGATGGCTCCATGTCAGCCTAATGGAGGTCAAAGCTCAGCCTTTAGTTCAATCAGACGGCCTGCCTAAAGTAACTATGGTCACACTCACTGCCATTAGTGCAGCTGGACAGCTTGGCTCAGATGAACCTGACACAGTGACTTCACCTGAGAGTGGGAGCGATTTTCTCATCTACTCTCAGCAAGAAAGCGAATAAGCGTAGTTACAAAAACTATTCCTTTAATTTACAAAAAGGACAGATACACATTTCGCATGTATACTTTTATGTCCCCTGCTGCCGAAAACTGTGTAAAACTGATATTAAGCACCATCTAATGATAAATTATACATCAGCATGATAAATGACAATGAGGGTGCTGTAATGTATTGATGCAATATTCACGTCGTTTTAGTAAAATAATAAGTTAACTGTTTGTAGGGCATTTAAACGTTTTAGGAATCTGCTCCTTCGACTAAAAGAATAGGATTGTACAGGGCAAACATTTCCTAAAGAATTCAGACGATATGAGAAATTCAGGATGTAATAACTTCCATTATTGGCAAAATGTTCAGTTCCCTTGCAGGTTTGTAATTGTAAAGCCTTTTATAGCAGGTTTGCTTGAATTGGTTTTGTGTCTAAAATGATCAGGAATGTGAGACGTTGTGGGATCCCACCAGTACACATTCCCAAAACACTGGGAATGCTTATGAAACGTGGGAATATGCAACATTCTGGTAAACTAGTATTATTAAAATCTATTTTGATATAAATGATGAATTAAAAATTATAGAAAAGAAAGGCTGAGGTCGTCATTATTATTTAATATTTTTTGCCTTTTCAATTTGCTCAAATGAGGCAATCACTGTCACTGCATGCAGGCTTTCATGGCAGAACTGAGGGACGTGTCGTCTTCCATCCATTTCATTACATCTCAACAAATTGTCAATTGGCTTCAGGGATTGCTGTGTCTCCCTGGCTGACACAGACAGCTAATCCTCATCTCTGGCTCACAGTCATGATCCCGAGCAAGGTCAGTCGTGCTGTAACCAACGAGGTCAGTCTCGGCCCGGGACATTAGGCAGGGCCAGAAAAGCCCAAAATACACAACATCAGATAGAGCAAATATCTCTGTCCCTCACACTGGAGTCGGTTCACTTCATTCAAACTGAGCAGTAATTATAAACCAACATGCCCAAAAGCCCAGAGCGTGTTGTCAATGCATTATTTGGAGCAATAGAAATATTTTCAACCCTGTGTACATTTTAGGGATACGGCAGAGCATCGGAGTGAAGAAAGCGTGCGGACAACAGCTTCCTTTAATTAGACACGGAAAGCCGCTGTGACACTAATTTGGTTTGAGACGTCTTCTGTGCGTCAGCACTTATGAGCCACTGAAAGACACAGTATGTTTACGGGGTTTCACTGCAACCAAACACTACACCAGATGCTTTCAGCAGTCAGTTCCTCGTGGTTACACTGTGTAAGCCATCGGTGAATTTATTTGTAATTGTGTTCGGTTGGGATCAAAGCCTGCACATCTCTGCAGGGCATATGTATGAGTTTGATGCCAAAATGTACTTCAAAAATGTACTTTTTTTTTTTTTTGAGTTTGCTGTGGAACTGGATCATGCTATCACATTAAATATTTGATGTTAAAGGCCCTAAAATCAAATATCCTTAGTCAACAGAGTTTTTGAGCATTAAAGGGAACTCTACTTTAAATCACTTTAAATCAAAGTCTATTTACAGGTCTTAGGGGGTATTAATGTAAATGTAAAAAAAAAGTTTTATAAAGCATTTTGTGGCTCCAGGGGGAGCTGCAGGAAATCTAAAATGTAAGCCGCCAAGTTGCATTGTGGGTAACGTAGGCGCCAGGTTTTGTCAAAAAGAAGAATGCATTGAGTAAAAAAAGACAATATATCTGGTTCGGCCAATCAGAAGATCGGCGATTCGATCCCTGGCTCCTCCAGTCCATGTCGATGTGTCCTCGGGCGAGACACTTCACCCCAAATTGCTCTGAAAGACTGTGCCTACGGTGTATGGGTGGGTTGTGTGGTTGTGAATACTTAAGTTAGTCCTGATGGGCAGGTGGCAACTTGCATGGTAGCCTCTGCCATCAGTGTATGAATGGATGTGAATGGGTGACTGATGGCAAGTAGTGTTGAAGAACTTTGAGTGGTCGGAGGAATAGAAAGGCGCTATACAAGTACAAGTCCATTTAATCTTCTACCTCTAGGTCTTTGTATTGATGCCTCTGACAACATTAACTGGAATTTGATATAAAATATTTTTTATTGGGCTGAGAAAGTAAAAGAAAACATTTTAAAAAGAGGAAACACTTTTGGATCCAGCAGCACCTTCTATCTGTCTGGCAAAGCATCAGGTGTGTTTGGGGAAAACACCCGTCATGGCTACTGCTGTTTCTATGTTAGCTTAAGGCTGAGATACTTCAACTTTCAGCGCAGAGTGTAAGAAATGTTCTCTGCTCAGAGCAGCAACAGGATGCACACCAGCATGTCTTTCCCTTTGAAAGCACGAGATGAAGGAGGCAGTGGTCTGAACACAATCCGATAAAGCGTGACCCATTCTGGTGTCACTTTTCTCTCTTTCCGTAACCTAGCAACATCCATCCATCCCCGAGTTGCTGCATGTCTGTTTAATATCCACAGTTTTCCATAAGCAGCTCAAGGTGGATTTAGTTGCTACTTTTACTTCTTTAACTGCAATATTAAAAAAGTGTTATTTCGCTGTGGAATAATATTACTATATCCTGTGTGTAATTCTCTTACATTGAGCTAACGGCATTGGATGTTGCTTCAAGAATATCCTGAGCCACAGTAGTTTATGATGGCACGACATCAGTTCTTGGCAATGATTGATCCTCCTTTTCATACGAGTTGCTGCCCAAAAGTTTGAAGAACCAACTTTTCAATCTACCTCCAGCTATGAAGTATTTTAGAGCCACATGCATAGTAAACAAACAAGATGTGGAATATAACAGTGTGGAATAATTGTTCACTAACTGAGCACTTTTTTTCGGCCCATCTTTAAAGAAAGGTGTCAATAGATTGTATTTGCACTATTATCTGTAATTTATTCATGTATTTTGTTTGCTTTAAATGTGAATAATTTGACACTAAATAATCAAACGGTTTCATATGATAAAGTCTACTTTTAATTTCTTCAATGTGGTCGGGCTGTTTCCGAGCATTTCACGGGACACTCACCGCCGTTATTGGGACACAAAATGTTGCATGATAATAACATGACCCAGTGACCCAGTAAACCACATCCGTGGGCCACCAACATAAACCTTAAGAAGGGAAAACTACACACAAAGAGTGAACTGTTCTCTCAAGTTTATGTGAAACAGCTACAGGTAAAATATTCATTGGTCGCTCAGCTTAATAATGTATAATTTCTTTGTGTTGGAAAACGACATTGATTTAAATGTCTCTAGTACGTCTCTAGTACGAGTGCAGAACAGTAGCAGCTCCAGAACATGATTCACGTAGCTTAGTGCAAAGATTCATCAAAATTGGAAAAAATACACTCTTAAAAAAAACAACGCCTTATTCTTTTTCTTAGATATTTAATGTGTTTAATTGCTTTTTTATTGATTGGTCTGGCTGGATAATTTAACATGCAAATTAAACATTTAAAAGGTTTTTGGGGAAAACTCACATCAGCATTTTCTAGTCTGGTGCACACAGGATGCTCTCTTCCTCTCTTCCCATCCCCTCGTCTGTGGGAATCAATTGTACGAGCATTTCTACGAGCCTCCTGTTTGCGACAGAGGAGCCGAACTAATTATAGGAAAGAAAAGCACCACTGAAGAGTGTTTTTGTGTACTTAGGCAGATATTGTTGTCATTTCTCTGTGTGGCTAAAAAGGGATACAACACATTAAAGATTTTTTGTGAGATGCCTGAATTTCCTCACACACTAACTTTAGGCTCGTTAACTACTCGTACACTTCCACTTAAAACCATTGAGGCAAAGCAACCTGCAATGCAGCATCTCTGTCTAATGATTCACAGCAAGGCAACGTCCTCTACTTTTTATATTCTGGCACACTCGACAATGAATACTCTCACAACATAACGGTCATCAATCTCACAGACACACCAAGATTAAAGAAGATTGATAACATTTTGTCACAATCAAGATCACGAGAAATGTAAAAATAACAACAAGAACACAGGAATCAGACGAGTTTTAGACTCGATAACAGATAATCATACAATTCAAAAGGAAGTAGTATAGACTAGTAACATCCATAAAACCAACAACCATGACTTAACTACACTGTAATGAAGATTAAACCAGGATTACAAATCTCTGACGGTCTCAACATTTCTTAGTAACTTCAGCGGGGCAGGTTGGGCTGGACCGCTGCAGTACCGGCCAAAAGAGCGAGCTGCAGTAGCTCCCAGCAGAGAGCGAGAGGACAAAGGGGCACTATGAATTACAGAGACGATTTAGTGGTGACTAGCTAGACTGCGAGACAGATAAAACAGAGGACATACAGTTGGAGGGGAGGGGGGGGGGGGATTCTGAAGAGATCCATGACCATGAAGATTCTGCTTACAGAAGAATATAGCATCGGAAAGGCAGGCAAAGTTGGATTTGATCATAATATAAGAAGAGCATACAGGATGAAAGCGAGTGATTTATGACTGGTATGAGGCTGTAATCGTTCACGACTATATTTAAGAAAACATACAGTCCTACAGCTCAGAAGGTGTCCTGCTGTCAAATCAGTCACTTTTCTATGACCAGCGACCAAAAGATGACCAGTGTCAGTCAAGGTGAAGAAACGTTGCCCTCTGCTATTCAACTCTCTCTCAACATCCTGAGAAATTCATGTCACAGAATGAATTTACTACCGCAGGTGTCTCTGAGAAGTAAGTTAGATAACTTTGAAAGCTTCTTGTATAAATCTTAAAATTGTACAAAATCAGCTCAAATCAGCACAAAATGTTAACCAGCTGCACTCCAGAGTTGTAGACGGTTTGCTTTTAATTATATGTTTTGATGTACTTGAATATTATAAGCTAAATATTGAAGTGAACAATGCACATCGGATTTACAACCTGGCTACGACAGCAGGTGTCTGCGATGCTCCACTGGTCAAATAACCCTGAACTCAAGGACTTTACTTACATTATGGGAATAAAGAACTGAGTAATGTTGTGTACTGTGTAGCAGTACTTACAGCGTACAGCTCTGTCAGTGTGTTTAATGCACATAAAGTAACCAGGTTTCCAGCTAGGAACCTAATTTCCCAAGCCCGGTTTCTTGGCCACGTCTACATGCAACCAGGTGTCTAATCGGCTTTTCACAAATGCGCACGTCACACAAAAACTTGCTGTTTCAACAAAGCGGTAGAATGAAAGGAGAGCGTCACCACAGCTGTGAAAATAAGTAAGAAATGCTTTCAAAACAAGGTCGGGGACAAATGTGATTACTGAACTGCTGCTGCGTGTATACGTGGATTTACAGTCACCCGGTTACATGGCATGTAAACGCGTTCTCCGTTTACCTGCAAAACATGTTTTTGCTGACTAACCTGGTTTCTTCAGTGAACGAGCAATGCCACGTACTGTGTAACAACAGTTGTGTTGAGATGCCTTTGAGCAAGGCACTCTACCTTAAACGGCTGCAGGACAGCTGCTCAGGCAAACGGCAGAGGACTACCCATGTGTGAAGGTGGGAAACAGCGGTTTACTAGGAAAAGAGCCAAAATGCTCTGTCAACTTTCCATGATTAAAAAAAAAAAGGTTAAATTAACAAAAACAAAAAGCCATTACGTCATGCCTCTGCTCTCTGTTGCACAGGACGGGATTCCTGAGCGCTAAGGCCAAACCTGTTTACATGTCTGAAGTCATGACATCATTCTCACAAGATGTGCAAACAGGAAACATTAAATAAGTGCCGTCATGGAAACTGCATGAACAGATGGATACAATTCAGAGTTCATAGACCATAGTTCCCCTTTATGTGTCGCAAGAGAGACAACAGTCGGCAAACCGTTGACTCAAAGAGAAAGACGGTGTTGTTGACTGACTACAAGCTCTCGGAGCCCACAGGTATAGCATTGAGCTTGAACTCTTTGCTTTCGGTACAAGAAGTCAGTGTTCAGTGACCAAACTGGAAACGCACATCTAATTCAGCAGAGCCACAACAAGAAGAACAAGTGAACGACGCAGGAGAGTTTCCTTCATCCGGCAGAAGAACACCAGAGAGAGGCAGGAGAGACTTTTGAATCATTTCTGAGTCCATGAGAGCACACAAAGGAATTCAGTCTGTCAGTAAATTGGTAATGTCAGTCGGCCAAATTGAAGTGTTGATTAGAGGCCACTCCTACAGCTTCCTGAAGAAAGAGTGAAGGAGACAAAGATTGGGGAAGACTATCCTGCTCTCACTCATTACTGCTCTCAGTCATTACAGGGACAGAGAGTGATTGGATTGCCCCGTTAATAACACTGGACAGTGTGTGTGTGTGTGTGTGTGTGTGTGTGTGTTGGTAGTGGAATTGATAAATGAAAACAGTGGGACCAAACACAAATGACAAACATTATATGCCACCATGTTTTTTTTAATGCATATCAAATAGGTAATAGTCTGTTCCTTCTATCATCCAAAGAAGGCACTTGTGTCTGGGGAAAGCGTGGCTCCCAATCATAGTCTAGTCTGTGGCAGCGCTAAACGTGGGATTTATGCGTTTGTAAAAAAGCAACTGCTGAGCTTTCAAAACCGATTTCAGCTCCTCAGCTTTCTTTGCTCCCATGAATTTCTTTGAATCTCTGGTAAATGGAGTTGAGGTGCATCAATGGATAGATTCTCTCTCGCACACATACAAACAGTTGAGGGTAAATGTGTCGGTCCTGACAGACAACAGGAACTGAATGGGGAGATAATCAGGTGTGAAATCACTCTGGTTTTCTTTCTGCAAGTAATTCAGTCACTCAACGTGCCGAGCCATTTCTGTTTTACACAAAACTAATAGCACTAATCACAGGGCTTTTCACACACTTAACTGCTGGTACAGTAGGGGCATGTTAACTGGTTGGCTCCCGGAGGTATGTGACTCCCAGGGAGCAGCAGCATTAAGGATTTCATGTTTTTTCTCTGCCTTTTAATACTTTCCCTTCATCCTTCCCCCGTGGACCCTTCATATAATTCCCTCCTCTTGTTGATCAGTCACTGCCTAACCATCCTTCTGTCTATACTCCTCCATCTCCATCCCTCCCTTTCAGTCTTCGTGGCTCACGTTTTATACAAGAACATTAATGTGAATATTAACATGTCAGGATAAAGAGGCTAAAATGAAATTATGCAATAAATAAATGGTAATGCCAACTTAAAATGATGCAGATGTAGAAATACTTGAATTTTTCCCTCTGGTTGTGTTTCGTAAGTTTCATTTTTTTATCCAACAATCCTAAATTTAAAAATATTCACTTGACAGTTGGTAACTAAGCTCGCATGCCTGCCACTATCTAGTTGTTATCCGGCAGCAGACTGGCAGAAAGCAAACAGTAGATCTGGTGTTGCAAACGCACTCCTTGGAGAGTTATAGCATGTTTGCACGGAGGAACAAACACACACGCTACACATACAGCCACACAAAGTCCATCTAATGAGCACAGCTGTTGCAAAGGAATATAATAATGTTGAAAGTTAAAATATTTCACACACTGTATCTCACAGTGAGCTGCTGTAACAGGTCACAACATCACACACACACACGCAAACCTGTTATTCTGCTTATTTAATCAATTCATAAAAACGTGTGCCATGTGCAACGGTGACCAATCAATACACTAACCTGCTATCATTCCATAATTCATATTGGAATATAGGCTGCCTTGTTCATTAGTGAAGCACAGAGAACAAATAACAGTTTCTAAATCTATTATCTTTGTGTTGGACCAAAGCTTTCAGCATCCAGCTTTTAATATCTTCCAGGTCCTCTCAGGTGAAGGTGTTGGCAGTCGGGTTGCTATAGAGACAGCCGTGTCTGTGAATCACCATCATGATAAAGCTAATGGTGTCCCTGTGCAGGAACAGGGGGTTTGTCTAGAGCGGTACGTTCGGGTTTTCAAAACGCGGCTCCCTGAAACAGTTTTTCAAAATGTTATTCATTACTTGTGTTAAACCAGATTAATCTCAAGCGCCTGTGTTCGGGCTGCTCATTACCTAGATCAGGTACTTATGCCTCTGGCCTCGGGGTGCTCGTAAAAGATGGTGTGGATCAATAAAAGCCCATTCATGTGGTGGAATCAATGAGGAGAGGCAGATTACACATCAAAGTAGAAAAAGTTGTGGAAACAGAAATAAAACTAGCGTCCCGCCACCAAAATCATTGAGAATAAACAGCACATTTATGGAGTCCCGGAGGAACTCGAAATTTAGTTAATTCAAGACTAGGCTGAATCAAGGATCATCAGAAACAGCTTGAAATACATTTTAACTTAATCTGGTTTTACAAGTATTCAAATGATCTGTGCAGCAGTTGGTGTTAAGAAGGATACTCCGCATAGAACTTGGCTTAATCACAGTCTGGGAATCCGTCTGAATTCAGGATCATAACCACATCAGTGTTGAAACCCTCACTAATCCTTCAGAGTGTTGCCCTGCAGCCTTTCATTAGGGGCCTGTTTCTGTACCGTCTCAGTGCCCCCTGAGCAGCCCTCCTCCTCCTTCATCGCTTATCACTTCATGTGATCGCCTCAGAACTGACACCAGTCAATTGACATGACTTCATTTGCCCCTCGCTCACTCCGTTCTCTTCTCGTCTCTAAGGTCTCTCCTTTCTTTCTTTGTCTTTTACTATCCCGTCTGTCACTCTTCATTCTAGCTGCCACACTTTGATCTGTGATAAGTCGCACATCTCACTGCTGCTCTGTCTCATTGTTTGTATATTGTGGTTTATTTATCTTTCCACAGTCTCTTTATTCTGGCCTTTTTTCCCCCCCATATACTCACTTTCACTCTTTCTTTACTCATACCTTCTTTTTGTCAGTAGGCTGCATCTTTCCTGAAAGCTACGACACTAGACAGCATACAAAAATCACTATCAAATACACGTTTCTCTGTTTGTCGCCAGTTTCCCCAACCCTATTCTTGTATTGCTTTGCCAGTTTTTTCCCCCTTTCCTCTATTCGTCGCTGCTGTTAAATATTTGATTACTAGCCGACTGACATGACACCACTGTTCCCCAGAGATGAGGCTGTTTAGATCTCAAAGCAGAGGATGCAGAAGGAAACACGAGGCACTTTCAAACATACATCTGAGCCTTTTCTGTGTCACATAATCCTGTGGTGCAGTTTCAGAACAGCCAATCATAGACACTCTGTTAGATTATGTCAAGAAGAGCATGGTCACAGACAACACATTCTCACTCCCAACTCGTCAAATACCAACAGTTGGTCAGTGGCCCTTAGCTTGAAACTACGTTTTGGACGCGTCAGGGACGGTGTGTCAGTTCCCACTCGTTACTACATGCATAGCGTCTCTTCAAAAATAAAGTTCTGTTTTCACAGGAAGTTAGGTTAATGCCACAAAACCATTTGGTTAGGTTTCAGAAAAAAGCTTGGTTAATGTTAACTTGACTGACTAATGACTCCCATGACATGACTGGGCGAAAGTCCTGTGTTTACTTGTCCCATCCACCACCTCCGTCTCCCACCCGGTGTGGCTGATAATGACGTGAGTGGCTTTACAATTGAGTCAGCTGAAAGCGTGGCGTGTGGGTTTCAGACGCAGAGGGGCACTGACCAAGCTTTGGTATCCGACGAGTTGGGAGTGAGACCGGGTCGTCACAGAGTTGCAAAGACAGATGAATCCATCCCACGCGGACATTCAATTTGCGGAGAACATAGATTGCTTCCCCTCAGACATTTTACAGAAGCTATTAAGTAACCGTGTAGGCACTGATGATTAGTCACTATAAAGATTTACACAATCAGCCGTTGTGTTTTATGTAGGTTATAGTGCATGTGCAGACACAAACTGCTCTCACAGTTTTAGGGGAAACATTTTCTTGAGTTTGCGTTTAAAATCATTAATCCAGCCTGAACAAAAAAAAAAAACTGAATTAAATGTTTGTGTTGGTGATGCTTGGGTAGGAAAAACACACTGCATATACTGTTGTGTGTCTGTACAACGCGTGGGCTCCAGTGAGAGCTGCTTATGGCTCGTCTAAATGTGCAGGAGCCAACACTTCAGGGGAAACGAACAAGAAAGAGAAAAGAAAGCAGCCGAAGAGAGACGGGCATGCACATGTGACAGGAAAAGAAAAAAAAAGCAAAGGGAGAGAAATCAGAGAGGCATAAAAAGCAGAGTCCAAACCCTTATGCCTGCAGGTAGCAGCTAAGTTAAGATAAAGAACTAACCTAGTGACCCACATATCACACAGCCAGCAGTCAGTGTGAGCGCTAGCTCGCTAACAACCAGGCTGCCAGTAAGAAGCTGAGTCACTCTGCCCAACAGGAAGATTCATAATTCAAACACATGAGTGCACCTGTGATGTGCACAGAGTGAGATAGACTGGTATTATAGGATCAGTTCACCAAAATCAAAACATTTTCCTACTTAATAAGTAAGTCGCGTCCAAACATGTAGCGACAATTTTGTGATTAGAATTTCACAAGCTGAATACTTTTACAAAGCTTCACAGGATTATCTACAGACCTCCCTGGGGCAAGTATATTCGGAACTATTTCTTCAGTAGAAAGAAGTAACTCGTCTCTGGAAAGACAGTTTTCTGTTGAGTTATCCTCCAAATTAAACTTCACCTTCATTGTGTTGCAGTGTCGACAGAGAGATGAATATCTCAAAACCGCAGCAGATAAAACCAAAAATATCTCCGCTTGATATCACAAGGAGCAACTGAGAAAATTATTTCAGAGAAGAAACACATTAACCCAATTTATTTTTAATGCTCTGGGAAGCTGATATATTGCGTCGGAAAAGAAAAACAATCCAAGGAAAATCTCATTTCAGATCAATTCATTTAAGATAAGATTTTTGTTTTGCCAACAATGACATCAGCTGCCCAAACTATTAATAACTAAACCAAGCCTTTATACTGACGGGTCTATACGAAGAAGAAAGTATGCCAAGGAAATAACAACTAATAGAGAATAGCCTAACACCTTAAACAGGTAAATGACAGCATGTTAGCAGAACTTATCTGTTCTGGTTTAATTGTATGTGATCTACAGGGGAAAGACAACATTACCATAGCTGTAAAGGCCAACTCTCTCTACTGAATGTAACTAAAGCACGGTACCACAGGGTGCTACGGCCTTCGTGTAAACTAGCTGGTCATGAATGGATCTCAGTGTTCTCAGTGTTTGGGTGAATGGGTGTCTGCATGCAGCAGCAGTGGCGGCAGCAGCTGGTTTAGGTCTGACCTGGAGTGGTGCAGACTAAATAGTAGAGAAGAGGGAGGCCAGGCCAGGCCAGCTTACAGGGGGAAAAAACAAAAGTGGGCCACTTCTCGTTGACAGATCTGCTGGAATGTGGCGCCTGAATAAGCCTGAAATAGTGATTTTAACTCTGAAGTATGAATTAATCCCTGCCAACAAAAACCCAGCGTTAGTATTTGTGTCTGCATGGTGCAAATGTCACATTTCTGTAGAGTTGGAAGTCCTGCGACTGTATGGTGTGTGTTTGACATTTTTCACACAGTGCAGCAAAAATAGACGAGGGATGGTGCAGGGATATGGGTGTGTTGCAACGCAGTTTTGAAACTCAACAATGTGACAAGTTTCTATCCAGAAGAAGCTGATCAGCTGAGATATCTCACACAACTGCACAGCTCTGCTAGCTCTCTAGTTTGTTTGTCCTTAATGTTCACACCCGCCCGCTCACATGCCTTTGTATTCTGACTCCATCCTTCTCTTGATAAAACTCCAGTATGGTCCTTATTATCCTGGTTTCAACTTATTCTCCCTGTAGCTCTCTGTCTGTTTTTCTTCCATTCCGTCACCTTCTTTTTTACTCTTCTATCCCTCTTTTCAACCTAACTTCCCTGTTCCTATCCTCCCTGTTTTCACCTCTCTTTGCTTCCTGTTCTGCCTCTGAGACAGCATCTATTGGTCCCGTCATCTGGTTCAGCTAAACTGTCCCGAGGATGAAGCTGGTTTGAGCTGGTAAATCATATCACAGCTGTTGGATAACAAACCTTGATGATGTCACATATTCAGCAACTGGAGAAAAATGCCCTGACATTAGCTTCACTACCAGGAAATAAATCTAATCCTTTAACCGGAATTAAAACCAATCCCCCAAATTGGATTTACAAGGACTTGATAACAGTCATATTTGCCCAACAGTGGCCTTTAACAGTTTAGAAAAAGTCTATTCTGGGTGGTCTGTGTATTAACTGATACAGATGGCAAGATTAAACTGCTAGATTTCACATTGAAATTTTGGTGTGATGTACGCTTGAGTACAAAGAGAAGAGAGGAGGAGAAAGAGAGAAAGTGCCACATATCGGGACCCAAAGCTAAGACAGCTCCCAATGTAGGGAATCAAAGCGCTGGTAATTGGTACAATTATAGACACAGGATGAGAGAGAATACGGAGATGTGTGCGTGTGTGTGTGTGTGTGTGTGTGTCGGAGAGAGAGAGATATGCACAGACAAATTAGACAGAAGCAGATGAGAGTGAGCTTCAAGGTAGCAAAATTACACATTTCTATGTACATTACATTACATTACAGTCATTTAGCAGACGCTTTTATCCAAAGCGACTTACAATTCAGAGTCTATCACATTTCTACACCTTAGGCACAACTACGGGAGCAATTTTGGGGTTAAGTGTCTTGCTAAAGGACACTTCGACATGCGACTAGCGGAGCCGGAGATTGAACCGCCGACCCTCTGATTGAAAGACGGCCCTGCTATCCACTTAGCCACAGTCGCCACGTAGTTTAGTCGCCATGTAATTTATCAACAATTAAGTGAAATATACACCATCTGGCAAACAGGGATCTGTTCAGCTCTCGATGGAAGAGGAGAAATTCTCCAGTCGGAGCGCTCGAAGGATGAATAATTTACATCACATTTACAGGATAATTTGAACCTCGCTCAGCATTTATTTGCATTAGTGCACACACTTCCCTGACCCCGATTGCTTTGTGTGATCTTCCCGAAACTACCATAAACCTGGAGTGCTGCTGGTTATATAGGTCTCGCCGGTGTGTGTCGTGTTACTGCAGGAATGGGAGCAATAATCTGAGGTGGAGCAAAGTGATGATCAACTGCTGGCGGTGCAGCGGTGCCTGAGCCGGAGTGATGAGAAAAACAAACAGTTTGTGGCGAGGAGACGCTGCGTCTATAAATCTCTTTTTAATACCCTGCAGTCATGTTGTTTCCCCCCTCACAACAATAATTTACAAACAATCCAATAGTCGCTTCTCACGGGAAGGGCCGTACGATTAAGTCATTACCGAACTACCAAGGAGATTTTTCATGACCATATACACTCATAAACACGCAGAACAGATTTATACGATGCACTCATTTAAGTTTAAACTCCCACATTTCACAAGTGATGATACGCTCAGCAATTACCGGGGAAGAAAGCAGCAACAGACAGCTATGTGATACAATGTCTGTCAGCTGACCAATGCAACTCAAACACTCTCCTACGCTCACAGGCAGACGGCAATTATGACTTCATTCTCACTGTCCGAGTCATCTGCGGGGCATACGAGCCGATTCAATTCAAAAGTGGTGATGAATGAAACCGCCACACAGACAGTAATCTTAATCCGTTTGCCGACTCTGCAGCAAAGAGAGCACCCCGAGGCTACTTACGTCACCTCTGAATCTGGAGATATCGTTCTCGTCACAGTCTTTGTTTCAGATTCAGAGTAAAGACCGGAGCACTAATAACTCAAACAAGACCCCTCAGCTTTGGATGTGGTTGTGTGTGAATGGAATGAGAAACCAAAAGCATTGTTTCAGGTTTGGTGGTCCAAGTGGATTTCAGCTACTTGAGGCCTGTTTCTCAAGTAAGCCTTTGTCTCGTCTGTCTCCACACACACACACACACACACACACACACACACACACACACACACACACACACACACACACACACACACACACACACACACACACACACACACACACACACACACACACACACACACACACACACACACACACACACACACACACACACACACACACACACACACACACACACACACAAGATTTCATTTATTTTGTTCAAGAGTTTTGGACTACATAGTCGCATGACAAAGTACCCTTTTAAACTGCTTTCTATATTGTGACAAAATCATTGAATTTTGTGATCAGTGGATTCGCTCATGGGAGTGAAGTTAATTCAAGCAAAAACATTAGTTTGGTGAATTTTCACTGTTGACCAACAGCAAACCATTTCGACAGTGCTGACCTTTTAGGAGAACCGAGAGCTGGAGAATCTAAAGCAGAGGAATCTATTGCTTAACTAACTGTGTCGTCATGCACTTTTATTAAACGGTTTTCTGTCGGAGTAGAAATTGTTCCCGGACTTATCGACCTGCTAGCGACAGACTTCCTGACGTAGAGTTAACAGTATTTTTCCCTGAGCTTTTGTGAGCTACAGTAGCTTCCTAGAATGCTAGCATTTTGCTCACCTCGGGACTGCCTATTGTTCCTACGCCCCATTGTTTCGGAACCCCAATAGTCCGAAAAATGTCCCATTGGACCAACAGGCCATTTTTCCGACACCCCAGAAATACAGAGTATTGGTCAAAATATTGTTTTCACATTGTAGAAGATAGTCCTCAGGCTTTCTTCCAGAAAGCTCCTTAGGTTTTGGCAGCAGCACTACTTTGCTCTATTACTCTCCATGGTTTGGGTTCAAATAGACCTTTGCTGGCAGAAATCCTTGAAGACTAACTTCTCCAATGTGCAAAAAAATGGAAAAGTCTGATGATGTCATTCTGCATAATAATTAGCCATGTGCTTCCCTTTGTTGCAGGGAGTGTGTATATTTGGAACAATGCATGTTGCTTTTGGGGTTAGCAAACTGTTAAAATGGGCTTATGGTTTCAGACTATTATAGTGTCATACAGTATATAATTATAATGTATAATTTCAATGTGCCACTTTCTGGACCTTTTCTCTGATCACAAAAGTATATTTTTAAATGTCTTGCTGTCTCAGTGTCTGTTTCTCATGCAGACACATCCCTGCTTGCCT
Source organism: Anarhichas minor (assembly GCF_050575085.1). Classification (NCBI taxonomy): domain Eukaryota; kingdom Metazoa; phylum Chordata; class Actinopteri; order Perciformes; family Anarhichadidae; genus Anarhichas; species Anarhichas minor. The sequence continues at coordinate 12,792,716 of NW_027466470.1, read as the reverse complement.
CCTTTTCCCCGCCTACTCCCTCTTTTCATATTCCTAAAGATACACCTATCAGGATGAGCCTTTCAAGCTTCACTCTCTTCCATGCATTAAGCTGTGCACATTTTCAACAGTCAAACCTCATTTCACGGCATGAAGTATGTGCTTGTAGGAGCGGGGGCTTTGAACACACTCAATATTCTCCTGGATGGCCCATCACACAGACTCGCCGTGAAATCCAGCAGATGGCTCCATAAATGGGAAGTGGCTGAGGTGAGGAGCTTGCTTTCAACAGCCAAAGTATGTACTTTGAACTAAGCCTGAGTGTAGGAGATTACTAAACATCCCACACATATGAATATGAATTTCAGCCAACTCTTTTGTGTTTCATTCTGATTCATATTCTAGTTTCAAGACCAAAACCACCACATCTAAAGCTAGGATGAGGCCCGTGAGTGTAGGAAAAGAGTCTCTTGATGTCGTGGTGACCCTTAGGAGCAAAGAACTTCTGAGAAACATTTCAAGGAGGAATTTGAGGTGATTGGAGAAAGAAAATTCAGACGTAACAGATGGGTTTCTTCTCTGCTTTCTGCTGGGTGACCGACAAAAAACGCACACTGTTGTGATATCAAATAAGACCCGTGGGGTTCTGCAAACACGGGAAGGGGGGGGGGGGGGGGTCAGAGTCAGATCATGAGCGTGTGTTCACAACACACACTTTCCCTTCCTGGCAGGTGTGTGTCTGTGTGTACTAGGTGGTCATGATGTGTTTCTAAGAGCTTTTCAAACAAGCTGTTCAAAGAGTGAGTGTTTAGACTTAGACTGGAGAGAAGGCCTGTCTCTTCTCTCATAACACACACATGCATGGAGTCAAACACAATGTAGCGTCTCCTGGGAACAAAACATACCTCAACCCAACATCCAAACTGCTCTTTATGAACTCGTCTCCCTCAACTCATACTGTGGAAAACACAGCTGGTTTCCACAGACACAACAACCTCTTGATACAGCTAGATGTAGTGCTGCTACAATCAGGATTATTTAGTGCAGAACAACCCCTTCCAGCCACGGTAGTGTGACCCAAAAGACCATCACTGAAACAGACCAAACGAGGATAGTAATATGGCGTTGATACCTGCAGGTACCATTTGTAAGACCACATACTGTATGAGAAAATAATCTGTTATATCATCCTCAGGTGCCTAGCACAAGAACCGCTCTGTGAAAACTGGAGAAATGAGTCTGAGAGACGAGAGAAAATGAGAAAACTTCACATCCAGGAGGTCAGCTCCTGTACCTCCAACAAGAATTATAATTAACTGAAAACAGAGGTCAGCCAAACGTCCATCACCATCGCTTTAATGTTCAGCAGAAAAAATAAATCCTGTCTGCCTTTTAATACTGCACTCAGAAAAGAACCCAAAGCCATGACGAATAACTTGTTTTCATACATGATGAGCTTTTGGCTTGAATGGAAGCAACGGCATCGAGAAGATTTCTATTTAAAAAAAAAAAAAAAAACAGACCACAGCCCAGGAGCTGTTAAACTGGAAACCGGTGTCATCACTTCCTTTGACTATTGCAGAACATGTGGATTTTCTGTCTAACTTTCACCGTTTGCTGCCAAAGAGAGTGTGTCAAATGTACAATCTCTGACTTTACAGAGTTACATAACAACTGAAAGTCTTTCCACAACCTGGGACATGTGGCGACATGTCATGATTAGACTACCGCCGTTAGTTTCCAATTCTAGTATCAACGGCCACCTAACCATGAATTCAAAAACTATTGTATAGACAGATATCATGAAATATCCGCATTGGGTACTCTTCATCAGTACTCAACCATGCTCATAATGTGTTGCTGGTGTGATGTATGATACTTACGATCCAAGCCGTTGATGTACTTCATGGCTATCTCACAGTGTCCCCACACAGCGCTGACGACGGGATACAGCTTCTTGCCTTTCAGTCCTCTAAATGCAACTCCTAGATACTGTCCGTCCGCCATGAAGCTCAGCGTCCCTTCGTCCATGTCCAGAATCACTAGCAGAGAGTCCGGCAGGGTGAACGACTCCTCCGGCTCCAGGAAACAGGGGTAAGAGGGCAGCGAGCTGTGGGACCTGTTCTTACTGTCGTGGTAGAGCCGGTTGCGTCCCAGATCCCAGCCCCAGGATTCACAGTCCGACCCCACCAGCGCCGTGTAGCCAACAGAATGTAAAGCAGCTTCTGAGGTTGCCACCCCAACGACGGCGTGTGTGCCACGCTGCCTGGAGGGCCAGTGGATCCTCCACACGTGGAGGCCCCTTGTGTATCCGCCCCGCCCCCGGATGCAGTCTGTGCTCTGAGCAACCGGGTGGCGGTGAAATGTCAGTTTATCATCGTCTTTTATGAAGATGTTGAGCGAACGATCCTCAGGGTTCCACGCGTGACGGAGCTGGGTCTCCAGTCCAGCACATGGCATGTCCAGTAGGAGATCCAACCTGGGAGGCTTGGCGAAATCAGGGCCCCTCAGTTCTGGGTGCTGCCGGTGTTGAGCCGAAGGTCGGTAGGACGGGGAGCCACCGCTTTCTCCGCGACCATCCACCGATTTGATGCCCCCGGAGATCTTCTGCCCCATAGCTGCGATGGAAAGGTTGACAGAAGGAGGGGACGGAAGGGGGGAGGGTGGTGTTTGTGCAGGTGGGTGCTGCGCTGCGTAGAGCTTGACGCTACCTCATCAATGCGGTGGAGCTGAAGTGAGAGTTCCTAACCGGAGAGTTGTGGGGGGAGATGAAGGAGGAGGAGTTGATGAATGAAGGATGTATGCGATCTGGCTTCATGCCACAAATGTCGTCAGAAAGACAGAGCTGCTGGCACTCCTGTTGAGAGAAGAGAGAGAACTATTAAGGAAAGAGAAATTAAAGATTAAGAGATTAAAAGAGAAAGTCAAGAAGAGAAACTGAAAGAGAATTTCTCCGGTGGCAAAACTCTTTGTTTCACAGATTTTGTGTGGCTTTGTTTTGACAGGAATAAATAATGAACAGGATGAACAAGACTACACACACACTGGCACATTTACACACACATTTACTCTGACTCATTCTGTATCCTCCTCACAAAGCCACACGCCAATACCAATAAATGCATGCAAACATTCGCCAGTTGTGCAACATCACCCAGATTTGAACCTGCCGCGCTCTCATTTAGGTAATGTGTCGTTGAGTCTGCAAGAATAGCAACACAACAGGAGGAAAACAAAAAGACCAGTAACAACTTATCTCCATTTCTTAGTGGGACAAAGACTTACGCTTGCCTCACACTTAATAGTAAATGATACGCATGTAACAGTAGAAGGATGTTTATGTTTTGTGGTCTCTATGTCAGAGTACAGGACAAACCCAAATCGTAGGGAGAAATACCCACTGCAGATATCGTGGTTTCATTTTTAGAAGGTTCTTTCCATTTTTATGTAATTTTCAGTGTAATGTGTTAGTTTCCAGTGTGGGCCAGACAGTTTTAGTTCAGTTTTTATTCAGTTTCAGTTTAGTTTACTTCAGAATTTTGGTATAGGCATAGACAATAGACACCGTGCTGAAAAGAACAGATGATTAACTTTAAAAGAAAGATGTATCGATTCTTTTGATATTTCTTATTCTATGTAATTTCTGGTTTACACATACATAAAGTACATTTAGTGTGGTACATTTGGTTTTTATGAGTAGAAAAAATTAAGTTAGTTTTAATTTGTTCACATAATGCTATTCTATTTAACAATCAGAAGTCTTGTGCAGCATATCTTAGTCTATGAAACAACTACAAAGGTGATCACACACTAACACAAACACACACAGACAGCTCTGTGTGGTTAAACTGACGTAGTGATCTCTTCCAGGAAAGGCAGCGGGTGTTTCCTGTTCACAGGAAAAGAGTCAGTCACACCTCGGGCACAGACAGGGAAGTGGATGACACAACACTCTATGTGCTGCTTGTCTTTACCTCACCCGCCACAAGCACCCATTTAATTTTATGTGTTCCCTGAACTGACGCATCTTCTGGTAAGAGTGTCTCACACCTCGATGATGGCGAGCTTAGTTACGTGTCAACAAAATCCAGTATTATACTAGTGTACCTCTAGAATATTTACTCAGCCTATACGTGACCTATGCAGTTACTGAAGCCTGGAAGCCCTATAATATAGAGCTGAAAAAGTAAGGTTTTAAAATGGGCCACGCTCTGTGTTTCTCTAAAATGTAAAATGCATTAAAGTTAATACCACATAAATAAAGTTCTTATTTTTAACCAAAGACTGATGACTCCAGCACAAATATTCCCACCAAAGCAGTCGGCCACCACACAACAGAGTGAGATCATGGTGTAATTCTGTGTTAAATTTCTATGCCCTCTACACACACACACACACACACGCATCTTCCTCTCATTTGGCCACTCGTGTTTTCCCATTCTCTGTCTCTCCCTTTCTGTCTCCCTTGCTGTGAATGAGGTCATGGCAGCTGGCAGCCAATGTGTGCCACCACTCAGTTCACTCCTCAGCATGAGAGGGTTCAGTGCTCGGACACACACACACACACACACACACACACACACACAGCTGCCTCAGTGTGTGTCATCACGGCTGGCAGGTGGGTGAAGGGTGGACACCGCATGGAAGATTCCAGAGTCATCACTGCCAAACTTCAGCCAAGGAAAACACTATTTAACACTGTACAAACTCTCAGTGTGTGTGTGTCCGCTGGCCCAGTCTGGCACAGCATGTGAATGACAATCTGGCATTTTGGGCTGTCATCAAGGAGGCACTTGACCTCTGACCCTGTGTCGCCACGGTCAGCGTTGCGTAGTAGCCTCTCTAGAGGCTGGTGGTGGGCTGGCACAGCGTGTGCTGCTGCAAATAGTGGCAACATGCTTCAGCCATCTGTTGTTTACTTTCCCTCCATCTTCTCTGCTTCTTCAGCCAACTCATTTAGGACCGACCACAGTCGTCCCCCTTCCCGTCATCTGTACCGTCAGCTGGGTTGGACGAGACGGAAGATCACATGGTGCCGCACATATGCAAAATGGGAGTGGTGCAACTAAAGATTATTTTCCTCTTGTGTAAATATGCTCATTATTATTTTTTGATTAAGTGATTCATCATTTGGACTAGAAACTGTCAAATCACAATTTACAAAAGCTCTACCTTTGTCCACCAAAGATCTAAAATCCACAGATGTCAAACTTACTATGGCGGGATACGAAGAAAAGCATGAACTCCCCAAACTTTCGAAAACGAAGCGGTAACTAGAAAATGTTCAGCTTGTTTCTTGATAAATGACAAACAATTATTTGATTGTTGCAGATTAATATTCTGTCAATCAATTAATTTATTAATCGACTAATTGTTTCAGCTATACTATGATTATGAGCTTTGTTATTGCTTTGTAAAAAAAAAAACAGAAATGGGTTCTACAGGGGTATGGATGTTTTTAAGGTAGATATCATTAATCTGAAAGAATGGGAGACAGGTAGGACGAGGAGAGAGGCTGGGAGCAAAAAGAGAAAATGGGTAAACTTGGTGAGATAAAAAGTTTGAAATAAAGAAGTTCAGCAAAAAACGTTGTGAATTTGAATCAAAAAGGAGCCGACAAGTTACATTAAAGTAGAAACTATTCAAAAAGCCTTTTCACAAAAGTGGAAAAGAAAGGAGAGGACCGATAGACAGAAGTGTGCACCTGGTGTGTGGGCTAAGTTCATCTGGCTTCTCCTGCTGTACTACTAACAAGCTCCAGTCACTAAAAAGCATGTGAAGGCGGTGTGTGTGTATGCGTGTGTGTACGCAACGTAGCATGAGAGGAGGACAGTGTGTGTTTTTGTGTGTGTGTGTGTGTGTGTGTGTGTGTGTGTCGGCCTCAGGCTGTGTTTCATTTACCGTCCAAAAAGCTCCGACTGGGCAGACAGACTTTGAAGTCACACACACACACACCGACTCACACACACTGAGATAGGGAACCGCTGAGAAACCTCTCACTCATACTGCACCACTCTCAGAGAACAGATCCGATATGTCTGCAGACTTTTCCACAGGAATCCTATCAAGCTCTCCAGTGGATCCAACACTCTAAGAACAGAAACTACGTTTTCTGAGTAATATTTCTTCTTTCTCATGTATGAATGCCTGGCCTGAGAGGGTGCTTGTGTGTGTGTGTGTGTGTGTGTGTGTGTGTGTGTGTCCTTCGTCCTAGATCAGCTGGTCCACAAGTTATCATCCCGGCAGACACCTGCAGATGGTGACAGCAGCAGAAACAGCTGTTGTCTAGCCCCACTAATACGCCATATGGAAAGAATGAGTTTCTTTAGCAAGCCACGTGCAGTCAAATGTTTATGAATATTTCATAGACATCTTAAAGGAATAGTTTGACATTCATGGGAGCGTTTTCACTCGCTTGCTGAGGGTTAGATGAGAAGATTGATACCTCATATTTGTCCGATCCATAAACAGAAGGAACAGCCAGCCTGGCTTTGTCCAAAGATGGTATTGATTTTTCCATCTAACTCCCAGAAAGAATGGCAAATAAGCATATTTCTCAAAATGTCAAACTATTCTTTCTTTGGAATGTTCACATAACTTGTCCACAAGACAGCCAAGACATCAGGGACATTCCTTTTGAACTACAGTCCTTGCAATTAAACATTGAATGAACTGCAACTCAAACGTTTCATGTGTCTCTCTCTGTTATCACATGAGAAATTCAGCAGCTTCCTCCTGAATTATTGAGGTATCCGTCTTTTCCTGGGGGAACAGCTATGAGTCAGCATTAAAACGTGTCAGCAGTGTGCTAAATTAACTTTTTGACTCGCCTTTCATGGGTCGGTGAACTCGAATTATTCTGGTCGTAGTGAGTTCTGATTTAAGTGCAGAATTAGGGAGGGTGTTAATTTAAAAATTGCTCGCTCACTGATGTGCTGGTGAGGCTTGAAATTCATCGTGGAGAGCATCACAAGGAAATATTTTAAAGTTTGACAACAGGCAAAGGCCAAACTCATGTTCTGCGTCTCATTAAAACAGATATATGGAAGTTTTGCCATTTTCAAGAACTTTTATTCACAGCCTGATGCCCGACCGTATCACTTTTTACCACCGTTAACAGATTCTAAACCAATCCGACCTGATTTAAAGCCTTAGCTGCCATGCTAAAGTACAGCAACTTTGCCTCAACCCTATATGACGTCTGAAAAATGAATCATGAAGTGGTCACTTCTTTCACTTTCTACTCCTGGGGGGGGGGGGGGGGGGGGGGGGCATTTGGGCAACTAGAGTAAAAAAAACAGAGCTCATAAACACACAGAAAAACAGACACACATGTATATAATATCTCTTCATGGCAACAGCTGTACCCACTAGATTAAACAAACCACCATCCTCTCTACATTGCTGACATTCATTCCTTATGAGGGAATCCCTGGGTAGCTGAAGATGCCGCAGCTAGACATAAACTGTAGCGTCTGGCTCCTAACAGGATGTCAAAATACAAGGAGAGACTCCAGACTGGGACTTTCAACTCATCTTGCAGCTGATGAGGAGAAGTGGTGCGCTCATAGAGACATCTCTGGACTTATTAGGCAGTTGTAGAAGAAGATACCGGGACTCTTTTATCACTGTCTCTCTTTATAGGTTTGGCTTTTTAACTTTGTTTCCTCTTGTTTTCTCTATCTTCACCAACTTTCCATCCTTGGTCCCATTTCTTTTCTACTTTCTTCCCTATTCACCTGTCCATTTGTCTCGCCGCCTGTCTCGCTGTACCTGTAAATCCATGGAGGCTACAGCCGAGCTGACACCCTATCAATTGGTACAAATTATCTCAGGCCTGCCACCTAAATGCCCCAGCGTCTAACGTGCGGCAATCAATACCAGCTCAGCATGCAGGAAAAGCACGGCCTGCAAAACACTGCACACAAACAAATTCACACACAGCTGCAAACAAGTAAACACGCTCACTGACGGGCACAAACTAAGTCAAACAAAGATGAAATTGACTGAATTGTGGAAGAAATGACCTGTATAAACACAAGTTGATGAAAAGCAGAGTGTATCTTTATTTCTTCCATCACAGTCTGAACATTTTTCCAAGTAACTCCAGTCACCGTCTCCCTAATGAATCATGTTCCCTCTCCCACATCTTCCTCCTCTGCTCACATTAATCCGCTCTTCTTTTAAAATGAAAAAAGTCCCTCCTAAAACTCCCTCGCTCTTTCTCTTACATACTGAACTTGCATCGTTGGTTATCTAGGGAATTGAAACTAAATAGTTGCCAAATAAAATAAATGCAGCGTATTTGGACAGGTTGAAACACACACACCGTCTGCTCCTAAGTTCTTATTCCTCTCATGCCTGCTGTGACACCTTGAAATCCATGGTGCCCTAAGGGAAGACTATTAGTGCTGCAGTGATTGAGCACTCCTTTACGGACACCTACGCAAAACCTATTAATCTTCCTCTCTCTCTCTCACACACACACACACACACACACACACACACACACACACACACACACACACACACACACACACACACACACACACACACACACACACACACACACACACACACACACACACACACACACACACACACACACAGAAGGCCTTGGCGGTGCGATCCATAAAGCTCTCTCTGGGGTAGCAGTAGATTCAGGTGGCAGATTCACAACCCCAGCAGTAATGAAACTGAATCAAAGTCCGCCCGAATATGACGCACTGCTGCCGCCTTACTCATTTAGCATCCGTCCCGAATGCACAAGAGTGTGATGAAACTTCTCACACCCACTGGAGTCTAACGCAACACATGAATTATTCTTTTTTACACTGTCATCATGATGGAATGACTTCCACAACAACATTTGGGCCAATGTTTTCATTGGTTTCACTGGATGGCTTTAAACAATTGGGAGACTGAGGAGCTATTTCTTTATTATCAACTAGCAAACAGTACTTTATAGAGTTGAAACTGTTTCTTTATTAATTAGTCAATTAGTCAGAACATTAGCAACTCTAATAATCAATAAATTATTTAAGTTATTTATCAAGCATCAAGACTACAAGGCGACTGCAGCCATGCTAGCAGCTCTGTGAGGCTCTATAGGCTATAGTCTTATAGCGCACTGCGTTAGCATGCTAATGATTGCTATTAGCACTAAACACAAAGCACCGGAAAGTCATTTTCTGTATATTTAGTTTGAAACCAAAGTATCAAATAAAAATAAATGTTATATTTCAGTCAGTACCACAGTGATGGACCGACAGACCAGCATTTCAATCTCTAGAATGGTAAGAAATACCAAACATGTCATTTCGAGCTCTAAAATTAGAGGATTTGCGGCTTTTCTCTCTTTTATATCATTGTAAACTGAATAGATTTGGGTTTTGGACTGGTGGTTGAACAAAACAAGCAATTTGAAGGTGTCACTCTGGGCTCTGGAAAGTCAGGAAGAGCATTTCTCGCTATTTTCTGACATTTTATCGACAAAGCAATTCATTGATGAGACAAACGATAAAAGACAATGGGGAACAAAATGCAGCCATAACTCTGACACACACTTAGATGCTCATGTTTTATGGGTCTGTCTCACCCCAGTGTTGTTGTACTGTGCAAAGTGGAACATAGGGTTCTGTGCCAGGACATTTGACATGGGCGAGTGCATCCACACACATAAGCATTTACACATATTAACAGCTCGACACCTCCCCACTGTTCTCACAATGCAACCAGAGAAAGACAGACCAGACGAGCAAAGAGAAAAATTAAAAACAGAGCCTAAAAAAAAGGTGGTTATTTAAATAGAGGCACTAACTATAAAAAGCAGGCAGCGGCTGTGGTGGTAGAAGGCTGTATGGATTTGACAGAAATAAAGAGAACACAAACAATGAAAAAGATGGAGAGAGAGAGAGAGAGAAACTGAGGTCAGCAGCTGACAAAACAAAAGGATAAAGTCAGAAAGGAGGGCTGCTATCTCTCTATCCCAGGATGGACCACACAAATACACCCTCCCACCCAAATCCATAGACCAAACACACACACACACTGTGAGAAAAGCTACTGCAGGCAGTGTGGAGCAAGGCGGCAGATTAGGGGTGTTCGTAACGTACAGACAAACAGTTTGTTTAAAAATAGAAAGCAGGATCTATCCTATTATTGTATAAGAGCGGGGGGGAACTAAGGGTAGCTTATCCCAGAACTCTCAACACACACAGACACACACACACACACACACACAGGGGTATCCCAGTTGGCCAGCTGGGGCCTCAAGACCATTACGCATATTAAAGGCGACAGGAGATGAGCAAGAAAGGGGGGAAGAGAGATGGAGGGAGGGAGGACAGAGGAGAGGCTGAGTGCATGGTAGCATCCAGAGGAAAGAAAAATGTTGAGTATACTATAAATTGTCACAAAAACACCTGATCTTGTCGAATGTAAAAGAAAGAAAAATGTATCTTACCTTCAGCTAGTTTTAACCCTCAGACACACATACGTATAAATAAGCACACTGCATCACATCCAGCTGTAGCTGCTACTCTATTTGTCCCACAAACACACACACACACACACACACACACACTCCTGAAATAGCAGCAATCTCATTCAGTAAGACATTTTTCAGCGATGACACACTACACCTTGTAGACAACACACAGTTAAAGCCGCTTACAGTGAATCTCCGGTGACTCTCCTCATGTCTCGCTGCGTGTAGCTCTTCAGTTCATGTTCAAATCCAGCCAAAAAACAGCTAAACTCCTCCAGCTGAGCCACCCGGCAGAGAGAGAACCCGAGAGGACCGCAGACGAGGAGACCAGCAGCCGGCAAGTCTGACTGAAAGAGAAAGAGAGAGCTACCCACCTCTCCCTCCTGCTCCCTCTCTTGTTCCCTCCCTCTTTCCCTTCCCTGGAGCTTATCTGTCCCGAGGCTATCACTTCTTCCTCACCTCCCTCCTTCCCCGAACACACTTGCGCTCAAACTCTAAAGAGTGTTTCCAAGGCAGCGCCGTCACGACAGTCTCCTCTGACAACTACAGCTCCGAACACACTTTCAGCCCCCTACAGATTCAGTTCCACTTCAGTCTTTCCAAGAGAGAGAGAGAGAGAGAGGGTGAGAGTGAGAGAGGGTGAGAGAGGGTGTGAGAGAGAGAGAGAGAGTGAGAGAGAGAGAGAGAGAAAGAGAGAGAGAGAGAATATTATTATTGTATTTTAATGCTTTGCAACATTGAATTTTTTTACTTTCATGCAATTAAAGCCACATTGAATTGCATTTAATTGAGAGAGAGAAAGAGAGAGAGAAAGAGAACTGGAGGGATGAAAGTCGATCCCCTCTGATCTCATCAAGCAAAGTTACCAACAGCAACCAGACCAGCAGGCAGTTGAGAGAAACACCCAGTTCACCTCCCTCCCTCCTTCTTACAAAGAGCTCACACCGAGCCAACCAACCAAACCAACTCCCCCCCTCCCCTCCCCCCCTGTTAGAGGCACACATGCTCATATAGACACACGCCTACACGTGCCACATACATTGCACGAGTGGGGCTTGTGCACATTTAAGACATCATGGTCTTGTCATGTCAAGTTTACCACAAGTATATGTATCAAGAAATAGTACTCCATACGACGAATGGCTCTTCCCACGATGTGAGATTACGGTTGTTGAGTTGTTGTTTTTCCTACTTTACATTTCTTAACACATTACGTCCAGTGCCGGCTCTGTTTTGTTTTGCTCTATGGCTCTCTGTTCTTTCCTGTCGTCACATCTGTACTTCACTGCAAAACACTTGGCTCTGAGGTGATGCGATGACTAAGTTCATTTATCAGCTTGAAGTCGTTGGAGTGTTTTCCCACAGCTACATCAGTCATTCACAAAGTCGAGAAAGTGAAGACAGTTTGGGAAAGCACATGCGCACGTTCCCAAAAAAAAAGAAAAAGAAAAATTCACATATACCGCTCACACACACACACACTACACGTTTCACCTCCATGTAGCATTTAAAAACAAATCACACCAACATGCCATTGCACTCACACACGCATTGATATTAACACTATTGTGCAGAAGTACTCGTGTGTGTGTGTGTGTAGAAGCATTTGCACTCTTACTTATTCTATACATACAACAGCGGTGAAGCAGACTACAGTGTTCGCAAGACAAGACGGAGGCCCAGCCAGCTCACTTCCTGTATGGACTTCCTTTTCCCAGGGCTGCAGCGACCACCGGGGAACCAAACTCCCCACAGCACCACCGCTCCCACTATATCATTACTACACCATTACATCACATGTCTGCAGAGGCATTCAAATGTAAACCATGGTTATGTCTGACTTTTGTTCTCAGACATCTACAATTAACAATAAGAGGATGCGTTTAATTCGGAGTCGGTACAAACTAACACACATTGATACACAAAAACACCTCACACTTTGAAAGGAATAGTTTGACATTTTGGCAAATATGCTTTTTTCCTTTCTGCTGGCGAGTGAAATCAGAATTAGAGATGGATACCACACCCATATCTGTCAGTTTAATATGAAGCTACAGCCAGGTTAGCTTAGCTTCCCACCTCTGCAGGTTGCTTGACAACTCCTCAAGAAGTACTCCAGCACTTAACCCTCGCTGAGTTGCCATTTTTACACAACGGTTTTAGAAGTGATTAGACAAACAAGATATATTGTGTTGATTGGACAGCATTTGAGGTACTGGTGGACAGAGTCAAGCTAGCTGTTTCTAGTCGTTGTGCTAAGCTAAACTAACCAGATGCTGGTTGTAGCCTTAGCAAGCCAATGAGCCCACAGGGCTGCAATGGTGGGGGTTGCTTCAGGTACCGGTGAGATACGATGAATCCATGAAGTCCTGGATGGACGCCGCTGCGTTATTTCACGCACAGCAAACTTTGAATTTTTGCTTTAAAGTAAGCTAGTTTGTACAGTGTTAATGGCCTACACTAAGGAACTCTCTAAGATGTTAAAAAAGTAAAATAGGCATATGAGGAACTCAACACAAATACACACACAGACACACATTGGATCTCACACACACACACAGTGTGTCCACGTCAAAGGCAGTCAATTGGCCTCATTCAGAGTAGGAAAAGAGGAAATGTGCAGATCTGTAAACACACACACTGGCGGACATGGATCACCTGAAGCAGACGTATGGGTTAGACACATTAACTTTGCCCCGCACACACATGGAATTCATGCATATGCACACACGTAAACCTCAACCTCCTAACTGACTCGACCTTATTCTAGACACCAGCCGATGTAGGTCAATGGTTTTGAATGTAAGCAGCCACTGTAGGCTTAACATAATACACACAGGTATCCACTGAAGTCATGCTGCTGTGAGATCAAGTTCAGGTTTCACGGCTTGGGGAAATATTTCACTGATGATTCTTTCTGTAAAATTAATATTTGCTTCAAAAGTAATATATTTGTATTTTTAGGCAGTTGTGTGCACATGAAGTAAGATTAACTTCTTGGTTGTTTATGTACTAGCCTAATTGCTGTAATCTTATCACTTCTATTTTGTAATCCTGTTTGCTGCAGAAATAAATCAATTACAACTACAAAAAAATAGGCAATTAAGCGTTGTTCCTTCCCAGTGCTAGAAGAAGATTGTGGAAGTCTAATATCACAAAGAGACACGACCCGCCGCACTGATAGTAAAGCTTTAAAGACGGAGTGTCCATAGAGGCGGAATTTCAGAGTACATGAGGGCTCACCTCATTATTTCACTGCTGCTTATTTACAGTTTAATTTGCATGTTAAATACAAACAAACAAACTCAGCACCCCAATTCTGCTGGGTTGGAGGCTTTTCCGGGTTTTAGTTTTTGGGAGGCTTTGCTTCAAACCAGTGATCACCAAAATTGAGTCTGTTGTCCAGCATCCCAACACTAACATACTGTATGTGAAGTCACTTTAAGGGCACCCTGATGAAGTAGCAAGAGGTGATAAGGATACAGCCCTCAATGTATTTGATTCAAATAATAAAGTAAAAATCTAAATTTGAAAATTGTTTTGGTTTTGATAACTTTGTTGTAGCTTGCAGTGTGTGTACACAGAGAAATTCAGGAAGGCAAGAGATCATTCGCAAATATGCGGAAAAATATGTCTATTTTACAGTAATTTCATGTTTTCTGCACCATTAGAGTGTCAGTCTCCATGTATATCACTATGGGAATTGTCAGTACACTCCACTAAAACAATTCCTGTACATTTTTAAGAGATGACAAGACATGAACTGTCTATCTGTTATATCATCCAGAATAAGAAACAAAACAAACAGTTTGACTTTAAAGCTTCAAACAGCGGATTGAGCCTGCAGTACATCCCCCATCTTCTCTGCTGGACCCTTCCGTAAATTGCCCCCTGATTTTCTGCCTCAAGGCACATTCACACTTAAGAGACCCCATGGGGTCTGAGGAGTGCGTGTGTGTGTGTGTGTGTGTGTGTGTGTGTGTGTGTGTGTGTGTGTGTGTGTGTGTGTGTGTGTGTTAATCTGCAGGACAATGGGGGCCCTGTCCTCACCCCACACATACAGAATTAGGGCTAGGGGGCTCACAGCTGAGCAGTTTACTGACAATAGAAACTGGAAGTGTGTCTCCATGTGCATTTGTGGGTGTGTATGTGTGTGTGTGTAAGTGTGTTTGCATGCTGCCTCCTGCCAACACATGTGTCAAACACAAAGCCATCCAACTGTCCACATGGCCCAGGGGAGAAGGATTGACAGAGAGGGAGGGGTAGATAGATGGAAGGGGAGAGGAGGACAGAACAAAGGCAGAGGGAGGAACAGGGGTCTGAAACGAGCAGCCTCGGGGTGAAGGGTGAGGACAAGCTAGAGGGAGAGAAATGGTAGAACAGTACAACAACAAAACAGTAGATGGTAGAATTACATGTAAACAGATGGCCGAGAGAGAAAGAGTTACAGGAACCCGGCCAGTTTGGACCAGGTTTTACTGAACAACGGACACACGAGCGGATTTTGATCAAACGATCAGCTGTTGTTTTCACACATGGACCCAAACATTTATATTCCCGTATCTGTGAGGACCCTAATTATCTACTCTCGCCTAAAACATGTGGAGCAGTTGGATGTTTAGGGAAATGTGCGTTTTCACTTTAATGATAAGTAGATTAATGTAATTTGTGTTTTCAATGAGCGTTTTGTACTGGACTATGTCTTGGCCAGGCGCACTGACTTCTTGGGGTCTTGTTGTCATCTTGAGGTTTCCAGGCACACGAGAGACTTAGGCCAAGAAATAGTCCCTCACATAACCTTTCCTAAAACCACAGCGTGCCCTTTTTACACTTTAAATAACATAATAACATAACATGTTAAGCAGTTTTCCCCTGTTTCCAGTAGTTATGTTAGGCTAAGACAAAATAATCGTCACCTGGTTTCATATTTAGCGTTCAAACATGAGTGTGATATTAATCTTCTCATCTAATTCTCAGTAAAAAAAATATATTCCTTTACACCTAAATCCTGATCGTAATCTAACATCATCAACCATGAGGTAATAATCTGCAAAATCCAACCTAATTCTTTACCCTAGATGGTCATTGCTTTGCTGTTCTTTGCACCCAGGGAAGGTTTCCAGGAAGGTTTCCAGTGTATGTCACAATCACAGATCTTTTCTTTGTTTGTTTTTCCTTGGTGGCTGTACCCAAACCGCTGTTTAAAAAAGCATGACTTCTCCATTTAGATCAGGAAACCTCAGAGATTTCATCCACTGAGTATATTTAGAAACCTTCTCTGTGGTATCAATATACGGTAGCACTCGTTCTATTTTCATAAAATATATGCTTAACTAAAACCTAATCCTAATCCCATTTAAACCTTGAACTAACCTTAATATAACCCTTTAAAATTTACATTTTAATTCTAATCTTCACACCCCAGCCCTCAGCCTATAAGAGCCCCTTAATTAAAGGAGCAGTAGCCTCATGTCAGAGGGTTGTCCTCATCTCGGCTGTGAGGACATTCACGAGAAGACAAGAACACCAACATTCAGCTGTCATAGTGTGCGAACACAAGAGAGAAAGGCCGACTGAAACACACACAGGCGCTCCACTCCTTTCCTCTCATACACAATCACACGTCGATACAGATGCTGGCCATCTGAGTACAGCAGGTAGGCATTAACTCAGCCCGGCTGCACAATCAATGATGGTAAATGGAGGCAGCAGGAGGGACAGACTGCGATCTGCTGGTTTCATTTCCCCTCTCTCTCTCTCTCTCTCTCTCTGCCTCTCTCTCTCCATTAAAACACAAGCTTTCCATGTCCTGTTTCATTATGGGAAAGCTCTCCAAGTGAGTCACTGTCTCACTTTATACAGCACACATGCAGTTCTCTCTTTCAAGCTCTTCAATTACACCGTGGCTGGGCATCATGTCTGTCCCTCGCTGTCTCCTTACAGAAGGCCATGTCCTCACCACTGCAGAGAGGACACATCTGAAACCCTTGTTTGAAGCTGCAAAGGTTTTTTCCGTCTGCACTGGCATTGCCAGACTGTTTATTATTGTTTGCGGTCGACACTTTTGTGAGCCACTTAAACCAGCAGTGACACCAAATTTTCACCCCACTGTATTTCATAAACTTTGAAGAGTTGTTTGCTATTTCAAAGTCGGAAAGAAGGGAGCGTGTCAGCAAGTCGAAGTTCTCAAAAATACTTCACGTGACAATAAGAAGCCTTAGATCCCGTGACGTTCATATGTCAGCGTTTCCTGTTTACACTAGATCAGCATTTTCAAAAATATCTCTTTTCAACACCGGCTCAGTGTCTACCACTGATGTTTCAAATAATAACAACGATTCCTATACCATTATTTTGATTGTTGATTAATCTGTCTATTATTATAAATATTATTATTTATAAATATGATTCATTTTATTAGTTGTTTGGTCTATAAACAGTGTTTTCCAAAGCCCAAGATGACGTTCTCAGGGCCTTGTTTTGTTCACAACTCAACATATTTAGTTTACTGTTATTATCGAAAAAGTTGCAGATTAATTGGAATTTTTAATTTAAAAGGTGATAACTAATCGATTAAGCTCTAGTTTTCATTTTATTTCAGCTGAATTTATGCCCTCCCTTCGCACTTTTACAGCTGCCTCGCGGCCTGTTTCCTCCCCTCCTCCTCTTCTCTGCCCTCTGTCCCTCCCTTCAGCCCTCCATGTCAACCCTCTCCTCCCTCCGTCTGTAGTCCACATCTCCTCTATCTCTGCCCATCCATCCATCTCCCCACTTCTCTCCTCCCACAATTTTTGCCAATCCTCTTCCTCTCCCCTCTCGTCTCCCTCCCCGTTACCCTTGTCCATCCCCCCTCCTCCCTTTTCTCCAACATCTGCTGGTCTGCGTCTGTCACTGTTGACCCCTCGTTTGCCACGTGCCAAGTCCTCCTCTCCGTGTCCCACAGAGGCCCTAAATCATTCTCACACACACACACACACACACACAGATTGGCTTGTGATAGGTGGCTGTCTCCCACCCACAGAGAGCGAGAAAAGCCCACAAACTCAACCTCTGATTGCAGACTCATTACATCGCTGTATGATTTTACAATTTTAAAAGGCAAAATCCTTCAATCAAAAAGAGGCCTGGACAACATGGGCAGAGACACTCATCAGATTTAAGATCGTCACTCTGAAGCGTTGATTAAATTACAGCTACAGACACACTTCAGCGCTGACACTGGCATTTGGGTTCGAGTGCTAAAACACAATAGCTTTAAGAATCCGTTTAGCTTAAGACTCTCCAGCTAATGAGAGAGTTTGTGCTGTTCAGCGAAAGAAATTGGTCACATACAGCTGAAAAGTCACAGACTCAGTGTCTGTATCAGTGAAGTAGTATCGGCAAATCTCTTTTACGGGTCCTAAGTATCTCCAACAATCCACATTGTAAGTTTAGCTTGTGCTCAGGCTGCAACAATAATAACGTTATGTGGCGATAAAGAGCAGCTTACCACTGGGATGGAATAAACAATGTGTCCACATCATCAAATTGCTTCTAGCAAACTGCAGTCTCTCCTGTATGCCGTTTTACAGATTTTACAGAACATTTCGTAACACTATGATTTCACATGAATGACATGTCATGTGTGAATTTGAAATTGTCTGACGTTTCACTTCAAGGTCCGAAAAGGCGACAGAAAATGAGATCTTACAAACCACATCAACACACGTCCAGAATTGCCTCACACCAGTCGAGTGCAGACACACATGGCGGTCTTTGTGTCTGCACCTCGTACATTTCAAACATAACAACTGCATATGGATATATGGCGATTGCGAAATCTGTGTAATATAGCCATTCTTCTACTGAAACGGCCATTGTTTCAAAATCAAGAAACCCCATCAGAGTCAGGCAGACAGACGATCAGATAGAAACAGAGAGACAGAGGTAATCGTTGGAGACATAGATGTATTATCATTATCTCCCCTACACACACACACACACACACACTGCTGGATAGACAAGCAGGCTTGAGGGTATTCCTTCACACTGAAACGGCAGAACAGATTTACTTTTATCTCTTGTCAAACACAAAACATGTTTTTTTTTAAATTGTCATGAAAGATATGAAGATATGAACAAACCGTTACTACAGTTATGGAAACACATTTTTTAGTTAATGACTGAGTGTAAAATCAACTAGGCCACTGTGATCATAATTTATTCATTCATCTGAGAGCTATTCGCCACAATTGCGTCCGCTATTGTTCTTTGCACTTTTTTAAAAATACGGTTTACATGGACACGTCTTTATCCTGTATGTGTCTGTACAAAAGTGAAAGGTCAGTCAAACATGTAGCCTACAGGGTTGCTTGTCATCAATAAACAAGACACAGATACTAAGGTATCAGGACTGCAAACTTACAGAAACATATAGACACATATAGACTCCTGTACTTGCACAACACGGTTTCCTGACAGCCTTCTTCATCTTCATCTTTGCGGTGCAATTGTGCATTCAGAAACTGTGTCGCATTAGGTCATAAAAACTGTCTGTTCAAAGTTCCCATTGACCCCTGAGTTTCATATTTTCCATTTACCAAATGTCCTGCTGTGCAAAGAGAACTATTTACAAAGCCTTGTCACACAGGTTGACATGCACTCTGTTGTGTTGTCGTAGTTTGACGAAAGTGCCACCGACGTCCATAGAGACCCCTCCCCCCCCCCGCCACAAGTTTGACGTCAGTGTCATTTTCGTCTGTCTCAATTGCTGAGTCAATATTTCTGCGTGTTTACGTGTAACTTAGCAAAACAGAGATGTAACCATGTGGTAACCATGTGGCACAACTATTGTGCATGACCATGTGGTACTCAAATAACCACAACACTTTGATTGTCAAGGGAAGTGATCACAAATTAAAAAAAACTATTTAACAAACACCTTACAAACTGTGAAAGGCGTTTGAAATTTTAAAACGGTTGTGGTTTTTACAGAAACCTTCAGCAAACAAAATCCAAAATTTACAATGACTTATTTTTATTAAACAAATACCTATTCACTCGACTCCGCCCACTGATTCGTCTGACATCGTGACATGAAACAGCGGTTTCTCGATTAAAACGTGATTGAGCCAATGAACACTACTGTGGGCCTAACAATGAGCCAATCGTCGCCAGGGGTGGGACTTACTGTATTGTCAAGCCGTTGTCAAGCATT
This sequence comes from Anarhichas minor, assembly GCF_050575085.1. Lineage (NCBI taxonomy): Eukaryota > Metazoa > Chordata > Actinopteri > Perciformes > Anarhichadidae > Anarhichas > Anarhichas minor. The sequence continues at coordinate 12,773,052 of NW_027466470.1, read as the reverse complement.
GCTAGCAGTGCGCCGGAACCGAGGAGTAATAACAACAATACCGACCGCTTTTTACACAAATCCACGAATTACCACGACATCTCTCACTCAGTGGCCTTTCTGTCGCGTGCAGGCTGCTGAATAATAGTTCGGAATTTGATATGAACGGCACGTCGGTGTCAATATCACCAAACATCAGAGTTGTGTTTATTCTCCACTTTTAAAACACCGGGAATAAGTATGCTGCGACACACAGAGTATGGACCAGAGTGACAGCAGCCACACACAGACGGGCCTTGTACGACAGCAGGACTCTGCAGAGCAGGTGAAGTGACACGTAGGGAGATGACAGACGGGTTAAAGAAGAGTCGAGGAGCTCAGAGTGGAGCCGAGTGATATCGAGCAGCATTCTGGTCAACACAGCAGAATGCTTCCTCAGCCCACAGTAACGTGGCAGCTTATAGCAGCTCCATTCCCTCCAGACGGACCGAGAGGGAGCACCAGGCCGCGGCAGTAATCTTCTTTACTGTTGGATTAGCCGCCCTCTGCAGGTGTCACTCATTGTCTGTCAGTCTGTCCGGCTCCGTCTTGACCTCACCAACACTCTGCTTCACTCTGTGACTCATTCTGTGTGTCTGTCCTCGTACTGATTCTGCATTTACATTCAAACCAGCATTCGGATATTAAGCCGGTGATGAAGTTTTGATCCATATACGGTATCATGCAGAAATAAATCAATGGTTCTTTCTCCTCTAGAATCCTGGATCTGCGAAATAACTCAGGGGCCTTGATGAATTTATGAATCTTTTTGTGGTAAAATATACTATAGACAGTTTTTCTCAAACAGACAGGACACGATGCTAAGTTCATTGTGTCAAAGCTGATCAAGGCAAAGCAACGGACGTGTACAGAAGAGAGTCTAGAAAGGCTTAGTATCGGTACTCTATACCTTTAAAGAGTAACTAAACCCCAGAGTTTTGGCTGAAGTGCCTCTTCACTGTAAATTCAGAAAATGCCTCTCGAACATGAATAAAGTATCAACGTGGGCTAAGAGGGGGAGCTAAGACACGCTCAGTCACGTCTATGCTCGGCTCATATAACCATTGTAGTATTACAATCACAGCACAAGCCTTTTCTCTCTTTTCTGTGGATTTGAAATTAAGCCATCAGAACGTTACAAGATCTGAGGAATCAGTGTTAAAGAGGCAATATACGGCATCATGAGCATTAAAATAGCAGCAAACAACTCCTGTCTATGTAACGATTTAGTGGAGCAGAGTATGAAGTCACTCTCCCTCTGTGTGTGTGTGTTGATTTAGACGGTCCAATAGCTTCGGAAACCCCCTTCCGCAACACCTTTTTGACGTCATATTAGGTGAGTCAACATTATGACATCCACACTCACATTACACCGTCACTGGCCAGCTGTATGGAGGGCTCAAACTTCTTTTTGAAGCTCTCCTTTTCACAGTTGTTACAAAATGTTCACCGTTATCCCCATATTCAAACAATCTTGTGTCTCGTTGGACTCGTTCGTTACACACCTTTATGTGGCTATTGTCTTCTATGGAATCTGAATAAGGACCGCGGCTAACCTGACTGTTGGGCTCATGTAACTCACAGTCGAGCCACACCTCGCTGTAATGGGACAAGGGTAGAACTGAATGAAACTCAATGCAGCCTCGCACATTCAAACTGCTCATCTGCTCTGGCGAGGGGAAAGGTCAAACTGATGAATATCTGCTTCTGAAAAACAAAAGACCTCGACTCATTATACATCAACCTAACTGAAAACCCCCTCATATGTCAGACGATCTAATGTTGCCATGACAACTACAGAAGTACTGAGGAGGCAGACACACACACACACACACACATGCAGAGACAGACAGACGTGCAGGCGACAGCGTTCAGTAGGGTGTCTCCAGTGTGCGCGTGAGAGTAAGAGAGAGGGATACTGTACGGAGAGCTAAATATAGGAACAGAATAATGAGCCTCTTATCGTCTGATCCATCGTTTCCATATCTCCTCTGCTTTCCTCATCGCTCCATCTCTCTGCAATTTTTTTCCCTCTCTCCTCCTGCCCCCTTGAATGGACCAAATATTTCCCCAGGGCCACTCTCCTGTATAAAAGAGATATACAACACCAGGAATTTTCAATTATTTTGACGCCGGCAAGCTTTTCCTCAAAAAAAAAAAAAAGAAAAACTCTACACTTACCGGCAGGATATTGGACAATTTCCGCAACTCAAGCACAGAATACTTCTGTCTGTCAGACCGTGGCGGTTCATGGATTCAGATAACAACTACTTCAGCACAGTTGACAAACACAAAACGTACTAATTTAGAGCTCTAACTCACTAATCCTCAGAAGCACAAGAGACTCAAAGCTCATCTGGACTTTCTCTCTTTCAGGTTTTAAGGTGAACAGGAGTGTCTAACACATGCACACCATCCAAAACCCAAATATATATATGACTTACCACCACACAAAGCAGATAAAAGCAGCAAATTTGAGAAGCTGGAAGCAAAACATATTTGGTGTTTCTACTTGAATGATGAATCAATTATCAAAATTGTTTCTTAGTTGAAGCGACGATTGGCGAATGGAATTAATTGCCTGATTGTGTTTAGCTGTAATCTGCACTCTTGCTGTCTCCATCTCTCGGTCTCCCTTTCCCACAAACGCACACAAACAGGTTGTAAGTTGGACGTACACACTCTCCAGTTTCACAGCCGCCTCCTGTTTCTTTGACTAATTCAAGGCCATCGCTCAGATCTGTTACAGACGCAGATAAACCAGCTCGGAGGCCGAAGTCGAGAAGCAAACTGATGCTTTTACTCTATCTTGCCACAAATTTGTCGGTGTCTGTCATTTCAACACAAACACCTGTTATTTTTTTTCCGACCAAGGGGCCGTGAAAAGGAGCGCGACACACAGCTGGCTCACATACGTCTGTCTCTCTGAATGCCAGTCTGCTTTCATGTCACTGTACCCGTCTCATATCCTGCATCTGCCACCAGTCTCATCTGTTCGGCTGAACTGGCAGATGTCAGTCTTCATTGTACAGAAACATCTGTCCTCATCTTCATTTCTTCCTCTCTCCCTCTTGCATACACACATGCTGCCGTGTCTGACCCAGATCCTCGCTTAATGAAAAACTAAAATGAGTGAATGAATAAATCATAAGTGGGGGATGCTCTCCCTGTTATGTGAACCTCATGCCCTTTATTGCAATAGCTTCTCTCTTTCTCTCACATACAAACATTCTCTTACTCATTCTTCTGTTCGTTCACACACATTTGCTCCTCATCATCTCTTGTAATACTCCACAAGTGGTAGTGTAATTTTCTCTCCTCTCCTCTCACTCTCTTGCACACACACACACGCACACAAATTGTGTTTCAGTATCCGGTAGCGAGGCACAAAGTGCTGACTGAGGTGACTTAGTGCTTCTGTTCTAAGTGTTCTCTGAGAGCTCCAGTGCGCTCATTTTGTAATTGAGTCTGGTGTGTCTGCTCAAAAGCTGTCGGAAGCGTGGCCGGGTGCAAATGCCACGCTAAAGAGGTCTTTCCTCAAAAATGAGACGATGCTGGAAATAATTGTGGTGGTGAAATCCGAAACAAAAGGCAAAGACACGGCTAATAATACAGGAGGAGACGGATCCTTTAGAACAAATTCTAGCACCATTTTTACTGCAACAAAAACAGCAGTCACGGAAATGTTATGTTGGTGAAGTGAGGAGATAAACATGCTGGTTAGATCAACAAAAACAAGTGATCACTGCCATTACAAATGTTCCTCTCTAACCATGATGTTTAGAAAGCAACCAGTTACATTATAAAAGTCGCAAAATAATATAACTTGTGTTATCGCATGAGAAAGGTATTTTACACGCCACATTTTGGAGTATTCTGTGTTGTGCATATTGGCCATGATGCAGGCCTAAACATATGATAACTACAGTTGTATGCTGAACTTGATTACACACCACGTTCATCAGGTGGACACAAATATGAATCGTATTGTTGCTCCGTATCTGCCGGTTGTATAAGCAACTGTTTGCCAACAAGTTCGCCATTTAATCTAGCCGGATACATCCGGGAGAACATATCCGTGATGGCCTCCAAGGGACCAAAAAGACTGTTATTGCAGGTTTAATGAGTCGCTGGATGAGTCAGTGGTCATGATAAATCCGGCCAATAGAGCTCATAATGATCCTTCCAGGTTTACATAAAAAGGTGCACAAGTACAGACAACATTATCTGCAGTTACGTTTAGCCTTCTGAGGGCAGAGTGGAAGGCAATAAAGCTCTGTGACGATTAAACCAACAACAGCCTCTGTTGATTTTTGTGCCTTCAGAGAGTTTAGTCAGTTAAGTTACATCAATCATCTGCAATTTATCCACCTAGCTGTAGTGGAAAAAAAATCTAAACTGCAGGTAGAGAAGCCAATCACGTTCTGACTGGACTTCGGCACACTCTATGGGAATGAAAGCCTACTGCGGGGCTTGTTTTCCCACTATATTTATTATAACAAAACAGAATCTAAATCCTCAGTCATATGTCGCTGAGGACGCTCTAAAACACGTTAAAGGCATTCTGACGGACTGACGGCTACGCTGGAATGGTTTATTCATTCAATTGTCAGCTAATATAAAGCATGCATAACTAAACAAAGATGCATGAATAAATACATTATTTCCACCTTTCACTGGCAGCTTAACATATACACACATAAATATTCATATAAACACACACACACACACGGGTGGGCTCTGCTCCTCTCAGACTGGTGACACACTTCATCAAACTGTGGTCTGTTATTAAGTCGTGCTGACACGTGTGTTTGTGTGTCTGCGAGGGTCTGCCTGCGTTCATAATCATACCAGTGTGTGTGTGTGTGTGTGAGTCACTGTCTGTGCGGCGGCAGCGTGCCTTCACAGCGTGCGGTGGTCTGGTTTCCTCTCAGAAGGCTGTGAAGTGGCCAGATGAAAGCTCACACATGGTGGCGGCCTGACGAGCCAGATCTCCTGTCGTGCCCGCGGCGCTCACGCGGCTGGACGACAGAACTTCCTGCTCTGTCGCAGACACTTAGCAGTGACAAGACAGTTAGCAAAGACTTTAGACTAGAGGTGAGCTCAGGTTTAATGGCTGGATGCTGCCATTGTTTCAAAAAGGATGTTCACACTTGATTGTCATTCATGCCGCTCCCAGAACATCAAGGAGCTACATCAGGACGTTTACATATGAATTCACTTTCTGGATATTGTTATAATTAATCTATTTGATCTATTTTTATCATCCATCCATACAGTTTATTACAAGCCCAATAAGACGTTGTGAAGTTATGTTTACAAGTCACACAGCCTACTTTGAATATGCAGAGAGGTGTAACAACCTGAATAAATGAGTGCTTGAAAACACAACAAATACAGATGTTTCCATACAGTCACTGAATGGTTTGAGGAGTGTGAAAATGACGTGAATCATGTGCTATGGACTTCACAGGCTCCAGATTTCAATTCAACATATATGGGAGATTTTTGAGTGACGTGTATTATGACACTGCTATGCTGGTCTGGTCATTTAATTTGTCATCTGGGCTTTCAAGTGATTCAGTATCTGAGGCTAACTCACAGTAATAAATGCTAATGTGAATGTAAGGCCCTGATCAGACGCGTATTAGCAGGAACGCTATGAACGCCTCGAGATGAAAAAAGTTCAACTCGGGGCAGAAAAGCACCCGATGTCATGTGACTTTTTCTGGATACACTATTTATTACTATTAACTATAAGGCCCTGTATGGTCCATGGTTTGTGTTAAGCTAACATTAGCACTCTGTCTGATCAGGGCCTTAGGGACCAACCCCTGATCTCAGTTCAGCCACAGTATGTGACCAGTACAAATGTATAATACACAGTATGTGACCAGTACAAATTTATAAAACACAGTATGTGACCAGTATAAATTTATAAAACACAGTATGTGACCAGTATAAATTTATAAAACACAGTATGTGACCAGTATAAATTTATAAAACACAGTATGTGACCAGTATACATTTATAAAACACAGTATGTGACCAGTATACATTTATAAAACACAGTATGTGACCAGTACAAATTTATAAAACACAGTATGTGACCAGTACAAATTTATAAAACACAGTATGTGACCAGTACAAATTTATAAAACACAGTATGTGACCAGTATAAATTTATAAAACACAGTATGTGACCAGTATACATTTATAAAACACAGTATGTGACCAGTATACATTTATAAAACACAGTATGTGACCAGTATAAATTTATAAAACACAGTATGTGACCAGTATACATTTATAAAACAGTGTGCTCACCTAGCTGTAGCAATGAGTCATCTATTCTGGGACTAAACATGTTTAAATTCACCACCCTCACTTCTCACCTTTACAGAGACATCACCATCTGCAGTGACACACTCCCTCTTCTCTTATCCTCCTCATATGCTGTTTAGGTCTCTCACCTCTCTCCCACATTTCCTTACACTTCTCTCGTCTGTTCTCACCAGTTAACCGCCATCCTTCATGTCTGAAATGACTCATTATAATAATCCAAATGCAAACCTCTTTTCTTTTCTCATTTGCTTCTTTCTCACCCGTCTTCTCTCGCTCGCTCGCACGCACGCACACACACACTCCTCTTTCCTCCCTCAGTCCGTCCACCCTCTTGCAAACTAGCTCCTTCCTTTTTTCATTCACAATATCCGTCTCATCCTTTTATTACTCCCCGTGACTTGCTGTCGTCCTCCTTTCTCACCCTTCCTGCTTGCATCCCTCATTCATCTCTAATTAAGTTTTTGTGTGTATGCATAGTTCTGTTCATGCACCCCTTCCTTCCTCTCCAGCTTTCTCCAGCCAAAAAATAATGACTCCCTCCTCCTGCCCCCCCCCCCCCCCCCATGACTGAAAAGTGCCCATCACGGAGTTAATGATTCACACTTCTGTTTATCCCTACCATGATTTAGCATGACATGACATCAAAGCCCCCAGAGGGATGCAAACACACACAGAGTCCCCTACTCTCTTAGGCTCATGTGCAGCACTAGCTCACTGTTAAACAATAGGGAGCAGAAAGAACCAGCTGCAAGCCCCAACCAGCTGTGCTATTATAAACTCCCTGCTGTGTGTGTGTGTGTGTGTGTGTGTGTGTGTGTGTGTGTGTGTGTGTGTGTGTGTCATTTTATTTAGCATGCTTATACCTTTGTTTAAACCCATATTAACTTTTCCCAAATGGGCAGCTTTTGATCATTTTCTGGCCTTCCACCCTCAATTTAAATGTGTGTGTGAGAGTGTGTGGAGGACTATCTCCATAATTAGGGCAGACCAGCCGCACATGGGTCTCCCCAGACACTTCCCCTCCAAGACCTAAATATTCATGAGACTCTAAACGCTTTCATGAGCTCTGTAATTATGGCCAGAAAATAGACGGAGAGAGACAAAGACAGAAAGAGGAGAGAGTGCGAGCCAGGAGAGGAACTGCTCTCACAATTTTACAACACAGGCTGTCCAGTGGTATTAGCAGATATTATCAGCATCTTGCAGTGCTCCCACCCAAGCCAGAGAAGCTGGAGACCATTTCTAGAGTCATCATAACATCATAATGGCAATAAAAACCAAACTGTCCCTCGGTTCTTCGCATTTGTTGCTTAATTTGACATGGAGAGCTCACTTAAAGCGTGAATATTAAAGCAAAGCAGCAGATAGTGTTGGTGGGAGACGGAGGTGGATTCCCTGCCCTATCTGAGGCTGCTGGATGGTGGACAAAGCCTGCTAATGTCACAGTGCTGGACACTATAACCAGACTCTTCGTTCCTGTCCTGGAGTCAACACGAGCAGATAGCCAAAAGGATGCAGAATCAAACCAAAGTGAATTTCAACGGAGTTTTGGAACTTGGTGTGCTGCGTGTGTTTTTCCCCGGTGTTACGCTGAATTGAAGCGAATTCTTCCGTCGCGTTACTCGTGCTAGACGTGCTGGAGAGGAGCGGGGGCTCCCTCTATGTAGCAACATGTACAACATCTATATATCCATTGTATTCTTATTTGTATTCGTTATTGAATAAGAAGCAAAAGGTTTGGTGTGTTTTGTGCATGTTTGTAATCCCGAGAGGTTAAAAAAATATATATATATATATATATATATATTCGCATACCAAAATTGAAAACCAAATATCCGCCCAACTAACGAATAACTGAATAGTGAGGTCCAGCCTTACAAGTTTAAATACAAATAATTCTCTGCCGTTAATCCAAATAACGCTATATGATGTCTCACTGGTAATAGGTGGACGGATATATAGAGCTGTTGTGTCACAGAGGCAATTTTCCTCGACGGCTGTGGACAGAAATCGAACAGTCCAAGGAATCAAAATCAATAATCAGTTTTGGCAGTATATGTTTTTGTGATGACTTCAAGATACAGACTCCCTCAGTTTATTCCCCATTTGGCTTGGAGTTTCTGCCAAGTAGAGCTGAGCGAAAACACACACAAGTGTACTAAGGCTGACATCAGGAATCCACCTGCAAGTGACTGATCTAATTTGGCTGTGAAGGCATGTTCACTAAAAGCTTTTTTTTCTTCCAGCACTAAAAAACTACAAGTGCTGCATTTTGAAAAATGTGCAGCATTTTGAATATGATTGATTTGTTATCAATCTATGTTAACATTTAAATTCACTGTGCTATCATAACCCAAGTCTCAGGCTATGGTACAATAAAAACAGTGGCTGGGTTTCCCACAAGTATTGCAGCCCTGGGTTCATCCCATTCCCTTTAAGGCCTGAGCACGGATCTAATATCACATATAATATTAGTGTGAATATGATGTGTTGTAACCAGACCTTAGAGTGCTGTCTGGTCTATTTTGGGGTTTATAAGGAAATAGTCGGAGAAGCCAGCAAGGATTCCGGTAGACAATACGTGAGAAGACTTCAAGGCCTTTAAAGAGAGTCTCTGGCAGGAAATTCTATTGCTTTTCCTTTTCGTGAAACAAATGAATCGTAAAACATGTTGTTCAGCCAGAGCACATCAGAGCAGTGAATACAGCCTGTCACTTTTCATTCCATCGCATTTCCCTCAAGGTTTTTTTGCTGTGGCCAAAATGATCACATGCCTGCTTTGAACTCCAGGATGAGTCAGTTGATTTTATCCAACTGGAAAAGCCATCAGATAGTCTCCTGGAAGCCATCAGATAGTCTCCTGGAAGCCATGAAACCACAGGCAGACTGCAGCACGAGGCAGCTGATTCAGAGCCGATTGCCCAGATTTGACACATCGTGACGCTACACTGACACACACAGAAAAGAACCAATTCAATATTCAGGAAGAACACAGATACACACACACACAAACACACAGACACTGCATCAGAACAAGATGACAAATGAGCAGGAGCGCAGCACCTCAGACACTGCTGTCATATAGATGTAAATGAGCACACCTACCATGCAGCCCTCTTTACTCTCCCGAAACCAAAAGATGGGGCAAACTTGGGATCGATCAGACAAAATATCAAGACGAGATGATTGGGAGCGTCATGAAGCCAAACGATATGTGAGAAGACGGGACACAACGAGGTGAAATGAGCCAAGATGTCGGGGTTTAAAAGGAGTGGACATTAGCTGTAACTAAAGTCACAACACTAATGATTTCATGTCCCCTTGTGCGTCTTCAACTCCACTCAGGCTGTATTTTCTGTTAAGGGGGGCTTTGATTAACTACTCACTGCTGCAATCTTTTCCTTGGCAAACTGACACGTACAGTCATCACGCAGGATGACAACAAGATGACACGGGTGTCCGAGGACGTCAACCTCGCCCCCGTTAAACTGATGAAAACACAAGGAGATGCACCATCAAAGTTACAAACAATTCAGGAATACATGACACCTCTGCCCCTCGCTGGACTGTCAAGAGGAAATCTGCGCATATTACTGTAACGTACACTTTAACTTGAGTTATCCTGTCATTGTAATGGCCGCTGTGAGTCACCGGTGCATCAGCAGGTACAGCACACTGCCTACACACACACGAACACCCAGGTGTGCACACAGACACACACACACAGGTTGTACACCGCATTTAGACCCAAAGTACCTGTCAAGGGCAAGAGGAACACATCGTCTTCTTGTTTTTTTTCTCTCTCTCAGTTCATGTCATTGACTTTAAAGTGCAGCAGTGCATGAGAGTGCTGTTTTTCTTGAGTGACGTCTGTGTATTTGTGTGTGTGTGAGAGAGAGAGTGTCTGTGTGAATTTTTGTAAGCTCAGCATCTATCACTGACTTAACAAAAGGCTGCTGAATATAAATCCATCCATCTCCCATCTGTCCATGTAAGATTCATACATATACATGGTTTTCCTAGGACAGAAATATATAAATTATTATACCAAAAGTGAACCAGAGAGACAGACAGATATACACATATACATACATCTATCTTCTAAATAGAGAGCTGAAACTATTGGTTGAACAGGTAATTAATTAGCCTCGAGCCATGCTAGGGGCTCAGCTGTAGCTACTCAGGCAGAGTGATGCTTTAAGCTAAATGCTAACATCAGCATGCTAACATGCTCACAATGACAATGATGACATCCTGATGTTGAGCAGGTATAATGTTTACCATGTTCACAACTTTAGTTTAGCGTGTTATCATGCTAACGTTTGCTAATTAGCATTAAGTACAGCTGAGTTGGCTTACTTTTATTATTTTGTACAGTGTGTTTAGCTCACCGCTAACAGCTAACGGAAACAACAGTACACACATTGCTGTACCGATCAGTAACTCGGAAGCAGGCAGACAGCTTTGTGAGTCTAATTTTTTTGGCGAGATTGTGTGAAATGTCAAATACAACGACTTCAATGCGATAGCCTGCATACATTAGTGTTGTTGAGTTTGAAGGAAGTGTGTTTTACAACGTCTTACAGGCCAGAGGAGTCTAGACGGGAGGGTTGGCCAACTGAGGGTTGTATTCATTCAATCACACAATTCAGTAGTGTGTGTTGCAGACACACATGGTAGAGATCTGCACTCGACTGAGTGCACCTTTCTACTTTGGTAATGGTTTCTCTATCGATGTTCCATTTAAGTGTTTTGCTGTTTGTGCCAAGACATTTAAATGAGTTAGTGATGGTCATGGGTACTCCCAAAATATGTATGGGGGATTCATAATGAGTTCTTGTGTTTTAAATGTGTTGAGCTGGAGGTTGTCATCATGACATCAAATGGTTGCTTGGGCTACATGCTCATGATATTGGTCTTCATTGGTCATTAGTCCATTTAAGGTTGTGTATGTTTCACGTTTGACCACCAAAAGCACGTACATTCAGCATCTGCGTGACGGGAAATCACTCTTCACACCAGCAGATAGCTATGGTCCGTATTTGTTGTTCAAAAAGGAAAACCGGAATATCTAGGACTGCAGATATACAAGCCACTGTTATATGCATGAAACAAAGCAGCATTCATTCTCATTTTCACACCACTTTTGCTCACCACTTGGCTTCGTTGCAGTTGGCCATTTTGTGAATCGCTAAATTGGGCGAAAAAGCTGCCGACAAGGGCCAACGGTGTTAGACACACTACAAAAACTAGGGCCACCGCTAGCATGGCTAGCATGGCTTAAAACACCAGACATTCACTGGTCCCAGCTTCACAAATGTGAGGATTTGCTGCTTTTCTTTTTATTAAATGATAATAAACTGAATAGCTATTCATTTTGGACCAAACAAAGCAATTGGAACATGTCACTTTCAGCTCTGGGAAATTGTGATGAAAATTTTCATTATATTTCTGACATTGTTTGAGACAAAATGACAAATGATGAATCAGCAATGAAGATGATTGATAGTTGCAACTCTTGATAGATAATAAATAAAATCTAAATCTTTTCAAAGCACCAATTTAACACTTTTCTCATGCTTGCCAAAACGTGACTCTCACCATTAGAAACACAACGCTGATCTTATTGCGCCTCTATTTAGACCGGTTTGAGGCTTCACAGGTTCAGATCTTTCAGTCTGCTTCCTGCCTGCTCCCTGTGCTACTGTGCTTTGGCACACACAAAAAAACACAGTTGGGGAGGTGGGGAAATCAAGTAATTAAAAATAATGATGGCTGATGAAACACAGCTCATACTTACAAAATGTTGGCTGTCTTTCCAAGTTGTCTCGTGTGTCACTGAATGATGAGCACGTTGAATGCAGATGTGCAATAGGTCCCGCAGCGGGCAAGAAATTGAACAAAAATCTGATCTAAATTGCTACGCTGTGACCAATATGTTGATTAATTGATGCACAATAACACTGAGTTAACTCCTTGGCGGTTGTTGCTTTTGACAACTGCTCGAAAAAATAGCCCATCTCTGCATCACTGCATTTAAATCAGTACTCTGACATCACTGGCACCCTTCTGTACCGGGATTACTCCAACATGCTTCAGGCAGAACTTCCACTATCTCAGTTTAAGGATCTTTTCTTTTTTTTTTTACCGCTCTATACATAATGCCAGTCAGTATCTGTTCAGTTTAAGTAGCAGTGACAGGGTGTGATAAGACACAGCCGAGTTAAAAACCCTTATCTGGCCTACGAGCCGAATCCCATCTGTCTCTCTCCTCACACTGACTCATAATGCTGCTTATTAGCCCCTCTGGAGGGATAAAGGGGACATGGGGAGATTTTTAAAAAGGGAGGGAAAGATCAGGAAATAAAGACCAAGAGAAAACAGATTAGGAGGGAGAGAGCTGAGCAGGAGAGAGAGAAAAATGCAAAGAATGCACGAGACTGGAAAAAGGCTACATTTTATAAGGAAAATGTAATTGTGCTGGCTTACACTGAACACCGCAGGTGTGAACAGGAAAAAATGAAACCATCTGAAATGTTAATTTCAAGATCGAGGCAGTTGAATTATCACTTTGTATATCAGCACTGAGATGTGAGTAAATAGCCTCGAAAGCAGTTTAGCTGTCCTTTAAAGAGTAAGAGACAAAAACAGTTGAAGTTGAAGCGCCGGCGTTAGTTCAGAAGAAGTGCACTATAAATGGTTAAAGTGTCGGTTCGGTACGTACACAAGGAGTGGCAGCAGTCGAGATGTCAAGATTTGCGTTAATAGTCATTAATTGATGTTTAGAGGCTGAAGTTGGAACGATAGTGAGTGCACTGTAAATAGTGGGAGTGTAAGTTCAAGAGCTGAAGAGTCAGTAAAGAAGAACAGGCAGAGTGAAGATGTGGACAGGAGACAAAATGTTGTGGAAATAGACAAGAGATTTAGGGGGAAGTGCTGTGGAAGCAAAAAGAAGAGGGTGAGATTAGGGAAGTATATGGATCGAAGATGAAAGGGAACGAAAAAGAGACACAAGCGGTGAGCAGACTGCTCTCCCGTAGTGAGCGGCTTTTCAGATCCAGCGGACAGATAAATGACACCCTGTCAATATTACAATGCACCATTTCCTCCACCCCCTACTTTTCTACATCCCTCCATCTCTCTCCCCACCAACCACCCCTCTCCCATATTTCGACAAGTCCTCCATCAACCAGCAGACTCCACACACCATCGCGCACACACACACACACACACACACACACACACACACACACACTTTTTTGCCTATTACTTTATATGAAACCAAATGAAAACCAAATTGGACATGTGTATCCCCTGTTTCAACTACTCTCCCACTTGTCCTCTTCTGACAATCTCATCCTTCTCCTCTGCCCTTCTTTTACAATCCATCCCTCTCTACTCCTCTTTCCTCGCCTCCCCTGCTCTTACCAGCTGCTCTGCATTGTCCTTTCCATCTTAGCTGAGTAAATATGAAGGTGTAGTGGCCACAGAGAGAATTGAGCACTCATTGAGCACTGTGAGGAAAGTCATTGTTCCTTTAAAAAAAATAGTATACAGACACCTATACCTCTCTAAAATCAAAAGCTGGTAACACTTCCTGTGGCAATTGTATTAGGATATTAAGCATCTTTAGGCTTACACAAACCCCTCGCTCTTTTATTGAGCAATATTAGAGCATTTTACCCAATTAGGACTCTAGAAACTCCTCAGATTAAACCATCTATAGGACAGCTCAGTTTTGGTTGACCTACTCACAACATAGACAAATGCAACGTGTGACAAGGGGCCTCAGGTGACTTCATTTTAAAGGGTCACGAGCCTTAAAGGCTGAAAACCACCGGTATACTTCTTGAATTCATGGTGTCTCCCCCCCACACACCCCCCCCCCCCCCCCCCACACACACACACACACTCAAACAGACGCATCACATTCAGGCAATCAAGAGATTCAGTCAACCTTTCCATCCCATTACTGTGTGCTGTGATGACAGATGAGGTGCCATCACACACACACACACACACACACACACACACACACACACACACACAGTACATCATACAAGCACGTGAAGGCATACATGTTCAGATTCACATGTCTAAGTATTTCTACTGTAACCTGTGAGATCGTAAAGCACATATGAAATATAACAAGAGGCGACCAACTAAAAGTAACCCGCGCCGCGCTGTAGAAAGAAAGGGAAGTGACATTTAAAAGTAATCAGCCAGTCAACAGCCTGAATATTAATTATAGAGGCTTTTCAAATAAAAGCGTTCTGCTACAACTAACATTAAACACAACCCATCGTCCACAGCAGTCAGCTCATCCCGTGTAAAGAGAGGAACACTCACCGAACTCGTCTCCAAAACGACACTTTTCTTTTGAGGATTTATCCGCGAGTTATCGGAAGAACCGAGACCTCTCCTTTTCTCCGACGATGATGATAACAACGACAACCTTGTTGCAAAGATGCTACTTGTGTTTCTGCGACGTCTCTTTCTTTGTTGCGGTGAACTGCTGATCGATACATGCACACACTCGGATGCAGAGTGTCCGTTTACTCCGCTGGTCGGGCGCTGATTGGTCGGTCGCTTCCACCACAACACAGAATTCTGCTCTGACGCGATTGGCTCGAGCTCCAATGATGCGTTTAGGGACTACTCGTAAACTCAGGATCTTGTTGTACCAATTTATAGAGTTGTACAAAAATATTACTAACTCTACTCTCCCACCACTACTTCCACTACTGCAACAGCTTCTACTGAATTAATATCTACTTGTAGTATGATTACACTAAAACTGTCATGACACAACTCTATGTATCACTTACACTTTCATGTTTTCAGCCCGTCAGTGTTTGAACTTCAGCTTCAGGTCCTTTGAGCACTTTCACTTGACGCTTCACTCAGCACTTACACTTAAATGGACACTTTCAGTTCCTAAACGAAAACTTAAACTTCTTCCAAAACTTCCATTTTAAGTGTCTTCAATCAATTTCTTTCAGTTACTGTACTTCTACTTTGTTTTGCCACCTTTCTACATCGCTCTCAGTAAAAAGCCATTTTCACAGTTATTAGTATCTCCAGAATTCCGACGGCATTTGAAGGTTTCATCATCCCCACGCTTTATTCCTCTGTTCTTGGGCACATCCCCAGACTGTGGTACCCAGCAGAATGATTATCACTAAACTAATCAGCGGGTTAAGTGGAAGTCAATTTAGATACATAACCACAAGATCAATGGACTGATCTATCTAAAATCCGGGCTGTTTGGTAAAACAGAGCAGGGCTGATTAATTTGCATCGAGTTGTAATTTGGGCCTGTGTGTGCGCCTAAACAACCTTAACAGCAGCACTACACGATCGATACATACTCATGTCTTATGGCCTTTTGATTAATACAAGTCACGGAGTCCAAACACGCCATGTATGATGATGGATTATTCCATTTTCCATCCACCCATATTCATTAACTAAATAGAAATAGATTCCTTTATTGGCCTCCCATGTTTGAGTATAAAGACATGCGCAGAGTGATATTTTGTGTGCGTGTGATTGTAAATGAGAAATCAGTGAATTCAGTATATTGAACTTGCAACGTGCATTGGTCAATTCTCTCAGGGGCTATTTGGCTCCTCCTGGTGGTGACAGTAGGCAAACACAAACAGGTCTTTAGTCCCCACACTCACTCTTTATACTTCCATTTCTATACTTGCAGTCTATTAAACATTTGTCAGTAACACATGTTGTGATTTATCATTAAATAATTATCCTAACATTCATAGAATATTGTCGTCTTTTTAATTCTAGGGGTTACAAACTGCAAATACAGAAATAAATAAAAAAACATTTCTAATTTTAGTTGGATTTTTATTTACTTTAATGTTTAAAAACAAACAAACAAAAACATCAACAAAGTGAGCTGGCAAAAAACAATCTTCCAGGTCAATCTTCATCCAACGCTGCGTCCTGTCCAAGCATGCAGGAGAAAGATATTGAATTGCATACGTACACTGAAATGAGAGTTACAAAATTAAGTGAAATGTCTGCACTGCTTGTCCAGTTGTCTGGTTATTTCACATTTTGGTAACATGACCTCTAGTATTTTACTGCAATGGGGCCAAAAACATAAAAACGATTAGAGTTTTACAGGAAAACATGGACATTAAAATGAGTCAGCCGTTTTTTTTTGTTTTTTTCAAGCACCGACAGCAATTCTGAGCAAGCAACATGTCAATGTAGACTGAAAATCAATAACTATTACAAGTTACAACCCAGGCCTTGGTTTGCCTAGGAAGTTATACTGCAACAAGGGGGGAGGGGGGGGTGAGAGCATTCAAGAACTTCATGCCTGAACACGTCAGGTTTTCAGCAGTTGGTGAAATAAACACAATACTTTCTTTAAACATGGAAACTGTGCCGACCTAATCAATTCCATGTGGAGAATGAGAGGCACAGAGCCCACAGCGGCTGGGCAACAGAGGTTGTGGAGGGAGGGGCTTTAAATGTCATGTCAGAGGATGTTTTGATGATAAACAATATCAAAAATTGATTTGATAAGGTGCTCGGATACAATTTGAAACAAATACATGTGCCAAATTTTTCCAAAAGATAATTTTTTATGTATGCGATATGAACTTTATGCTTTAAAAAGAGTTAAATTCACAGTAACAGATTAGCTTAGTTTTCAACAGTCCTAACTCTGTACGGTGTTGTAGAGATGATTCCAGTTGTTAAACTTTCACATTAAAATACCTCCATCTTGATATTCTAAACATGTTGCTATGAGAGATATGAGCAATGTAAACATTACCAATGATGGAAACATCCAAGCTTTGCAAAATGGAACTTTTCTTTTGGACCGCTAAAAACGACTAACCAACGCATAAACACTTACACTAAAGTATTTCTCTTGCAGCATTTGTTAGCTTTAGTGTTAACACAAATGTTGGCTTACAGCAACATACAAATACAAATGAACTCACAGTTTAAACTGTAAGAAAACCCAGTCAAGCAAGAACTATATTCATGTCAACAGTCACTGTCAAACAAGGTTAAATTGCACAAAAAAAGATAACGACATGTTGCAAATGCAAACTACAGCATGATCATACGCGGACCTAAGAACAAAAACAATAAATGATATGCATATACAGTATCTATATTATATACACACACATTTGGACATCCTTCACAACTACTGAGAACTCTAAACTGTACAATATATCTGCTATAAGAACAGTTGCGCAAAATACCATTTTGATATACAGGAATACTTTTTTTCTTTTACAATGTACAAGTTCAAACTGTCCACACAAGAAAAATGCAAAGCACAAGCCCTAAAAGGCCACAAAAGTGCATGTTATCAGGTCAGCTGGGAGCCACTGGAAGGAAGGGCTGGCATGAGACTGGGAAGGAAAGCTCCCAGTGTCGCACAGGAGCTTTCCCACACTCCCAACCGCAGTGTCCGGTAAGATGAATGGTTAGTGGAGGGAAATCTGGAGTAGATATCAGCTATAGATGCAGGCACACATGACCGCAGATGAACAAACACATTCTTAAAACATAGTTAGATCATCATGGTGAGAGTGACCAACATCTCACACACACACACACACACACACACACACACACACAATGTGATGATGAAACTCCATCAACATTCTCCCACTACAACATTTCCCCACACCGTCACATTTTATTCAAGTAGTGGCACTCCAATAGTAGATACTTAAGTGTCGGTACCTTTTGGACAATCACACACTTTCACATCTCAAAAAAAGGACACGTTGGTCTCATGTTTCCACACAAGATTTTTAAAGTCCTGAGCAGTGACTGGGTGCAGGCAGAAGCTGGCCTTGTATGCCAACCTTATTTCAGTTTTAACAAAGAGAAACCGTCAACACAGAAGGCAAACTTTCACCCGAACCACATCACCACCAGGCCCCGAGTTATAGAGGAGTAGAACACTGAATGTCAGCTTGTGTTTAAGGGGCAGGCCATCACAAGCTCATCAATGTGTTTTCTTATGTGTGGCCACTTAGCTCACTGCTGTGTATGAACCTCAGGCCTGGGGGGGGGGATGCTTGAAGCCACACTTTGTGTAGTGCAAAGATGGGTGGTTCAGATGGTACAGGAGTCTCACCGCACTGAAGCAAGTCCAGCGCAGACAAATGGTGCCAAGTAGTGTGACGTTGACCTACATTTAGTCATCATCTCTCCTGTCACACCGAGTGGTCTCCAAGCATTCCCCGTGCACAATATCATCTCTATCCAAGAGTGGAAAAGGCCGTTTTTCACTCTCCACTCTAAAAGGAAGGATGCAAAATAAAACCCTTGTTAAGGCCACTGAAATGTGCTTAAAATGTATTCCTTTAGAGGTACCGTTGGTTGAACAGGTGCCAAACTCTTTCCGTGTCTTTCCCGTCAGTGCCTCTTCTCCTCATCCTTCCCATATTACCTCTTCTCTGAACTGCAGTGACCTCTATCTGTTCCTGCAACCTGATAAAGGGAACTTGAGGTGATGATGCTCATATGGTAACAAAGGGCTTTCCTCCCTCTTATTTTTTCCTCTTCTGGTCCACAAGAGTATTTTTCGGTTTTCCTTTGGTCTTCATTTTGACATTTAGTCCACACCTTCTCAGTCACTTGCTAACTGTCCCCATCTTTAACCAAGAAGGAGACATAGCTGGTGGGCTAGCGGCCAAGCAGGTAGACCACCACCTCATAGGTGCACATCATGATGGCAGTGTTGGGGATCTGTCTGACGAGGTGGGTGGTTAAGCCGCGGTACAGTGCCCGGTATCCCTCCTCCTTGGCCACTGTCAGCAGCGTTTGGAAGAACGAGCGGTACTTGCTGCCTTCCTCTCGTAGCCGTGTGCGGATCACCTCTGTAATTAGACAGAAGAAGAAGAAAATTGTGTTAAACACGCCGATGGTCACGAGAGGTTCTTGTCAGACTTTGTGTGTTGTTTGGTCTCCCCTGGAGCTAAATTTCCATATCTGACACTCTCAAGAAGGCTAACTGTTATAAGCTATTTATTCATCCATCTTTTAGTACACCAACTGTCCCTCTGCCTTATCATAACCTACTGAAAATAAGTTAGCAGGGATATTGTTATTGTCCCAGAATGACTTTAGACAGTCCTAACAGAAGGTTTCTGAACAGTTGCATTCAGCTGTACGTAGGTGGAGAAGGAGAGAGATATTTATAGCACAAGTGGACCATGATAAGAGAAAGTGAGACGTTGCCTCACTGAAAATGTAACATGATTCATGCTTTCTCCCTGTGAAACTACAAATTATTGTGTTTACATTTATAACAAGCAATATATTTTGTGCTAATTGATGAGCTTTTAAAATGTGCAGGTATGTTCCCTATTTTAAGCTAAGCTAATTGCCTCCTGATTCTGGCTCCGTACTTTACATAAATATCAAGTATAAGGATAAATCTAATGATATTTTAGTTGTTTGTATTTTTTACAAAACGCATGAAAGACCAAATCCAACAATAATTTGATTCCACTAACAAGTATTTTGCTTGTAACCAAAGGCGATAATAGATTTCTTGCCTGTGCCATTGAGTTCATTTGTTCTTCACAAACTATTAGAAGCAGATCAATGAGCCACACTTTTACACTGGCTGACGTGTTTCTTCAAGATGATGAAGAGAAAGAGTAGATCCCCAAAAAATAGAAATTTGTACATAGGTTAAAAACAACCAGCATTTGTTTTTGAACAAGAGTATTTAAGTGTGACCTGTTTTTAAAGGTTCATGCCTCAAGTAGAAATCAGTGAAAATAAGAAAAAGATGGAAAACAGTGTCAGCCTTATCTTTTGGGAAAAGAAAGCGTGAGACAGAAGGTTACCGTGAGGGTATGCGATGGAGGAGGCACAGGTCTTGGAGGTGGCCGCTGCGAGCATCATGCCCACAAAGTCTGACGCATCTTTGACAGACTCCTCCTCTTCGTCCATGCTGCCGTGGGCCTTGGATTCCACCAGTTTACGCTTGATGCTCTCATAGATGACAAAATGGATAACAGTCTCAGAGATGCCAGCGTATGAGGCCGACATGCCCCTGTAGAAACCTCGCAGGCCGTCCATCTGGTACACCCGCCGCACGCAATCAAATGCATTCATTCGCCGCTCACCCCGGGATCTGTAAGACCAGAAAACAACGCAATTTAATTTATTATGATCATTATTATCATCATAGGAAAAAGGAATGAGTCATGAACCCGTTCCACTGTAGCGTCTAGACCTATGACGTACAGGTTGGATGTTCCTCACCTGGTTTCCAGCTGCAGACGGGTCTTGATCAGCCAGATCGGATTGGTGGCCGTGATGGCGGTGAACCCTGGGAATTTCAGAGGGGGACAGAGGTTCAGACAGATGCAGAAACATCTGGAAGAACACCATCTAATCAACCATATTACATATTCTATACTGAACAAGGACAATGAGAAAGCACTTCACTAAACAGGATCAACTCGCTTCAGTGTTTTACTTTACTGTGAGACATTTCAATACTGTCATGGAGAACTATTGTACAGATGATTTGAAACAAGGTCTGAATCAATTCAATCTTATTTTGAAAAATCATTAATTCAGTTACAGACAAAAAACGAACTTTTCAGTTTCACATATTGATCCTCTTCATGTGAAATGCAACACAGGTGTATGTAAACAACAGCTCTCTTCCTGAAGAAAAGTGTCTGAACTAACGACAGTGCATGAAGGCAGCAGATCTAACTGGAGACATTGGGAGATGAGGCCGAGCAGCAAAGTCATTTTAGGCCTTTGGGTTTGGCAGATTGTTATTAAACTGCAGTCCGATTCTTTTTAGTAAGAGCTCTTGCGTTTCTCATTAAAATAGTACGTTATCAAAACATAAGTTTCTCTTAATGAGCTAACGGAGGCGGACTGTTTTAAAATATTACAACACACAAAAGCATCAACCCTTTTACAAGAACATCTGTCATTCACAACATGGAAGGTTTGATTCCTAGTACGGACTCTGGTCGAAATTCAGCGATATAAACGTGCTCCATTCATTAGTCAATGAATGAACATCTTTATGTTTATTTTGTGACATTTAACAAACCAGTAGTTGACTGGTTAGACACTAGAGACAGGCTGTTGGCCTGATACTAGCACAACTAGCACAACTACAACAGCACAGAGAAACAAAATGGTGCCTGGAAAAGATTCTTCGATTGTTAAAGTTGTAGGTTACTGACATGAAATTTAGCGCAGACTATACTTCCTAATGGTGGTGGGAAACCTTATTCTATATGTTCATCTGTCTTCACAAACCGATATTAACGTTAGCTTAGTTTGACACTGGGGTCACTCAATAATGGGGTCCCTGAAAACGCATTAAAAATCCACTTGTGTCCACAGAATATATATTAAGTAATCTAAAGTTTGCTATGTAATGTGTAAAGTTAATAGTGAGCACTTTGCATCATTATGAAATGACACAAAGTGCATAAGGAGGGAGATAAAACATGGCCGTTTGCAGAAAACAGCTAAGACGAGGGCGAGTCTAGAAGGAGACCTCAGTCACATCTAGTGTAGCAATGCAACACAGCCCTAGTTTAAGGCAACTGCGTGAAGAAGAGAGGAAGACACAGGTCTGATGGAGAGAAGAAGAGAAGAACAAAAAGAGGAAGAAGAAAAAAGAGGGAAGCAGAAGGAAGTAGCGTCTATGGCGTGTACTCACGAGGGAGGGGCAAAGCTCCTCCAGCTCCTCCCCGCTGCAGCTAGTAGCCTGCAGATATGGGGGGCACAGATGGCGGGGGTCTCCCACCCAATCAAGCAGGGGTGAAAGCTTTACAGTAAAGCCCTAAAATAGACACAGGCTTTTCTGTACCACAGTCACACACAAGCAGCAGTCACATCCACCCCCAACCCCACCAACCACCCCACACCACTGGTACTGTACAGGACTGACCCCCCCCCCCCCCCATCTTTCCCCAAACTCTATCCCCTTTAAATTACTCTTTTAAGTTAAATTGTTGTGTAATTCTTTTACTTTACAATGTATCCCTCCCTTTACTCCTTTTATCGAAAAATGTTGACTGAACAGAAGCCAACCCAATCCAAAACTCCAGCTCCATCTCACCAGAGCGAGGTAAAAGCACAAACACAAAGGCAGAGAGTTAAATTGAAGAGGTACTCTTCATAATCCTTGTGCCATTATCAGTTTATAATCTACATATTAAGAGAAATAATTCAATCAAATGCTTGTTATATAAAAAAGGTAGAAAATTAAGAAAAGCAGGAGGAAATGCTAACCTTGTCGGTGTGTCGAACAGACTCTAAGCGCTGGACAATGGTGATGAATCATTTTGATGGATCATTCGTTGAATATGTGATGACATCAGGATGAAGTGATTGATCATAGTAAAGTGAATCAATGAGGTGGAACAATTAATGCAACTCAGCGTACTCCATAAACCTCTTGAGGCCAAACCTCATTCTGGAAAAACTGGGATAAATCTAAAAATAACAATTTGGTGTCCCTCCAGAGAGTCAGCCTGCTTCTAAAAAAACACATCAAGTAACTCATGAAGGAGTTATTGAAGTCCACACAAAAGGACTGTGGACATGGCAACCACAGAGGACAACACAATTTGAATTTTCAGGAATTTAATGTTAATTAAGTCTCAATATTTATTGTAAAATTAACAGCTTAACGTTGATGATTGTGCATCGTATAACGGAGAGGCCTGTGTGGTTGTAGCTGTTTTTATTATGACAATTCAACTCTTAAATATTGATGTCACTATTTATTATTAATGGGTTTCTTTGCTCCTTATTTATAACATGGGTCAGCTTAATAAGACATGTGTCCATTAATATGAATGGACATGAAAGATTTGTCACAATCTTTCCTCTGAACCAATAATGTTCAAATAAAAATGTCTAAATTTTTTTCACAAAATTCCTTAACAAAAAGCAACTTCAGAAATATGTCTGGTAGTGGAAGTGAACCACATTTGCCTGCTTGGTCATTTAGATGAGCCACGAAGAAGATACATACGAGCCCACACAGGCTGACTGGTCCTTGAGCTGCGCCCCTGTGAGGAGCTGCATCTGCATATGACCCTTCTCTAGACACATAACGGTAGTTTGACCTACATTCAGAGAAGGCAAATATGTTTAGATTAACTGCTGGAAGAGATAATAGGTCTAAGTCAGGAAGTGGGACCAGCCTCCCTTCTCAGAGTGCAGGGTAGCCCACACGTCACTGCAGGGAGGTGATGTGAGGCAATAGCTCCTTTCACACAGAGAGTCCACAACACTGCCATAAAGAAGATCCGCCACGGTGTGTGACTTTAGATAGCATGCCGAAATTACAGGAGCAAAAGAGGCGGGATGAGAAACACGACAGTGTCGGTGTCTAGTGTGTGTGTGTGTGTGTGTGTGTGTGTGTGTGTGTGTGTGTGTGTGTGTGTGTGTGTGTGTAGTGCCAGCTGTCCCTTATCAGCTCTGTTCTGCGACTACTTTACAAAACCAGAAGCAGCATCAGGGACAATTTTAGCTGTTCAGCCACTGAGGCCTTCGTTAACTCTGCTATTTTTGGATTATGTGCACATGAAAGACAGACAATAAGTATATCTGTGCAGTGACAGTGTTAGACATTTGTACTGTATAGTATAATTACACAGATATTCAGTTCAAGGTACTTAATGAATGCAATGGTCATGATGATGAAGAAATGTCTGCAACATAAAGAGAAAACTTTTCTCCACGCTTACTGACCTAAAACTCTTCTATGTGTTGTGTTGAAGCCCAACTCCATTACATGTCTGTGCCTTCACTGCATCTTGTCCACATTCAAGTAATAATTTGTGTTGTATGGGGGTTTAACTGTGTATGTCATGTCAAAATAGTGCCAGCCTTTTGGATGACACAGAGATATGGAGTCTCCTTGAAACTAAGTGAGTGAGGGACTAATGATGTTGATGGATGATGACAAAAGACACAATGGAGAACATCAATTAAAACCTCCTGTAGCAGTGACAAGGTTAGCATTTCTTTTGTGCTGACAACATAAAATCCACAGAAGTATGTGTCATTACTTTAGCTTTACTATGTTGATGGAACAAGGCAACAGGCTAAGGTAAAGGGGGAGGTATGTGTCAAGACTAAGCAATAGTAAAACCTTATTAAAAAAAGAGCCTAAAACTACAAACCAGCAGCAAACACATTGCCATAAGCAATGGTAATATCATTACAAATGAATAACCATTATGAACTTTCTAATATTCATAAAAATCACCATGGCTTTCATCATACCAGTGTAAAAAAATGGGATGCTACCTGACGTGTCCGCCCGAGTGCCAGGGGCCCCGGTTGACCTTTGGGGGCCGTGCTCTCTCCTCTATACACACACAGAGCAAAGAAGGGGGCCCAGACCACACTGTTTAAGTCACAACCGGGATGTTAAACCATTTACAGAGTCCTCTGGAGAGGCCTCGAAATGAAAGAATAAAAAGAGGAGGGAAAAGGGCAAGGAGAAAATAAAAATAATGGAGGGCAACGGGGCCGGGAGAGGAGGAAAGCACAACCTAAACTTTGAGGACCATGTGGTTTTCTTCTTTTTGTCAAACAGCTAAAAATATATACAGTACATGGTGTAAATGCCAGAAATGACACATTATAGTAAGAACGTGATCTGACTATTTTGTCTCCTCAACTGTATGTGGGCTGGCAAGGCCCCCATGAAGAGACAAGAGACTGTATTATCTGGGTAGATGGGTGTGTTTACAGAAAGGAAACACTCAGATAAATGAGTGAGGATAAGTAGCACATGTGCTATGTGGCTAGCATGGTTGCAGGCTGCTTTTTTGGATAAGTGCGTCTTTCGTGGATTGGCTTCACAGCAAACTAAGTGAGGCTGTGTCCACCATAATCAAGGTCAGTTTGATCCTGAGAGTCTTAAATTGTGCTTTCTGATAAGCCCCCTACTGTTTGTATTTAATATTTCTATACACGAAACAGCTAAGTAATGCCTACTTATAACAGACATCATTTGTTAGCTTTGGCATGCTTTAGGTATTCACATTCCTTTAAATTAGTCAAAATCCCACCATCCCACACATGTATATGGAGAGGGGGGGTAAGGGGGGGGGGGGGGGGGGGGTAAGGGGGGGTGAAGTGAAACTCTGGGATACTTCAAATTGTGAAAAGGATGAAAATATAATGTAAAATGAAATCTGTCAAATGACAAACTGAATAATTCTTAAACATAAAACCCATCAGTGATTAACACTGCCCAGGCAGACTGACTGACTGACAGGCAGAGATAACACTCAGCGACAGACAGTGACAAACAGACAGAAGGGAGGGGAGAAGGAGCCCTCATTACCTGCCAGCCCAGCAGACACCATGTGCACCTGGGTAGAGTCCGGCTCCAGCACCCCATTCAGCTTCTCCTTGGCAGTTGAATAGGCCGCAAAGTAGATCGCCCTGTTGCAAATGACCATGAGGAAGAAATGAGACAGAGGTTAGTAAGATAATAAAAACACTGGTTCAATGATTGACTACTACTGACTAGAGAGGAAACAGCAGGACTCATCAGCTTCTTCAGTTTGAACACAGATCAAACATGATGAACACAAAAAATAAATGAGTATTCAGAAGATTAACTACACTATAAAAGACAACTGGAACCATGAGTTCCCCAAATAAAGATAATAATAAATAAAGATTTGTATTATTGCAAGATATATATACACAGAGCAGCGTTACATTAACTGCATTAAATATGAAAACGTTATTTCAATTGCCTAAAATAAATACTGCCTAAATTGTACCTGAGGGCATGAAATAGAGTCAGGCTAAAATGTGGTCTGAATGCAGGCAACTGAAAGACGTTTATCTCTGCCTGTGTATGTGTGTGTGTGTGTGTGTGTGTGTGTGTGTGTGTGTGTGTGTGTGTGTCAATCTCATAGCGTGCTTTAGTAGCAGATTTATCTCCCATGATTCTAGCTTCTCCTCACTAAATAAAATCACAGGATTTAGCCAACATTTGCGTGGAGTTAAACCCACTGACCTTCCCTCTCTGCCCTCCCTCTGAATTGAGAGCATGCATGCACAACATAATCATGCTGCTCTGCAGATGAGCGATGAATTATGGGAGTTGGTCTGAATGCGTGTGTGCATCTTTCGTACGCTGCTGGTGCAAGCTGTACTGTGTGTGTGTGTGTGTGTGTATGTGTGTGTGTGTGTGTGTGTGTATGTGTGTGTGTGTTTTGCTAATGAATGCCAGCAGCAAGCCCAGTGGACTGCGCCCTCATTAGGATCAGAAGATTGTATTCTAGTTTTCCAGCGTCAGAGTGATGCTTCCTAATTATAACAGGAGAGAATAACTCTGTAACCCAGCAACCCAGAACCTCTATCTTGTAGACAAATTATTCTGTAATTACACTCAATTCATTTTAAGCTTTACCTTGATCAGACTGCAATTATATTACATCTTACGTTGTCATACATCTCTCGCCGTAAACCATAGAGATGTTCATGGGACAATCACATACAGTACATATGTGATGATGTACTGTATCGTTTATGTCACACACCCTGAATCTGATATTACATAAAACAGTCGGAAATCTCATATGTTAGCATTGAGTTCCTCAGGCTCACGTCTTATGCAACAATATCTTCCTATAGCACAGTCAGCTATGGCTGTCATAACAAGGAAACAAGCTACCATTTCCATAGCTGGACAACTCGCCCGTGGGACTGACACACACATGCGCACGAACACCCAAGGGCATTTGTGACCCTTCAGAGTCCGAGCCAGGCACAGTCAGACAGCAGAGACAGTGCAGAAACCAGGAGGACAGGGAGAAAATGAATCGGATTGAATACAGGCAAAGAATGACAAATATGGCGAAAGAGGGAGAGGCAGAGAATAAGAGCGTGGAAAGGATGACTCACACAGAGAGAAAGAGACCACAACGAACCAACGGGAAGAGGACAACAATGGCCATGTGATGCAGCAGTAGCTAGGGAGAGCCAGACAGGTCGGGGAGGGGGATTAGACACAAACACAACTCTCAATGTAGGAACTCCATTGTGATAATTCACAACAACATCAGCAGTCACATGACCAGAGTGCCATAGCTGGCCGTGCCCTGCTGTTGTGGATGTTTCATTCAGACTTTCACTGAGCTCAGGCTGTTATGCAACCATAAGCAGCCAAGCTAAGGGAGAGGGAACCTACTCATTTCCTGTAGTAGTTAAAGCACACGTTCACATTATATGTCTGGGAGTTTAACTGTGTTCGTGGCCTGCTGTTATTAAGCTTAAAAAATAAATAAAATAAATTCTAGCAAATGCAAATACGCTCCTCTACAAAAATGCGTGCCCAGGTTGGTGGTACAGCTAGTGCTGATAAGAGTGATTCATTCTCATTTCCTATAAACATAAAAGGTTGTGGTGACCTGTTATCAGATATCTAAGTATAGATTATTTCATTTTCCCTAACTTTTGGATTTATTCTGTACGTTGTAATTCTGTACTCAACCAAAGACAATCTTGGTCGACTGGAATTCGACCTTCACTGCGACCAATCGATTGGTCAATGGGGACAAAAAAAAAAACGGAGAATTTGGTCAGACAAGAGCCTATTGACCAACCAGCCGACCAATCGACCTACATTTTTGGTGTAATCGCAGGAGAAGACATACACCACACCCAGAATACTGTAGATAATACTGAACATACCTGGAAGGTGCCACGCCCACAAGATTGGGCCCCAGTCCTCTGAAGAGAGAACGAGGACCTTCTCTCTCTAGAATTAACCTGCAGAGAGATGTTTTCTTGGTTATTCCATGATAACACAGAGCAAATACACAGTACATTTAACATCCATGTAATATGCTTTATATGAATGTATACCATTGGAGAAATCATCATGTGACCGGCTGGAGAATAACATGCATACTTTGCTCAAGTTAAATCACAGTTATGATTTCACATCTACCACACATTTGGCCACTATCATCATACAGGGAGACACAGAACAAATGAAGTGACAGGTGTCATCATGACGGCTCACGTGTTCATTGTCAGTCGTCACCGGAGTTCAAAGACTGTTTATTAGTCTCCAGCCTAACCTAGAAACCTCACTCAGAACGTGCATGGCTTATGGTTAACCTTCATTTATTGCACGGTTTCAGATAAACTGTGATGCAAAGTACATTCAACTAAAAACAATGCTGAAAAGAAATAAGAGGCCTTTGGGCTCGATTAGGAACCTTTTGGGTAGATTAAATTCTCTAGACTTGGGCCGTCCCACACAATTTAGTGCACAGTGAAGTGTTGTGTTCAGCTTGTGGCTTTGTGGACTGTGCCTTCCAACCCTGGCTGTGAGGTTTTGCCAACTTCTGTTCACAGCGAAATACTCCAACTCAAAAATTACTTACAGAATACAGGATCTCCTCAAGAGTAATCGCACAAACCCGACACAACAAACAGAGTGTCAGTGTTTTTCACAGTCGAAACACTTAAATCATGAGCTAACAACCTCTAAAATGGAACATGCCTTCACCACACGCCATGTTGACACACTGACATGTGAGGGTTTTTTTTTCCTTTCCTCGCCGTACTGCTTTTCCCTCTCCTGCCCTGCTCCACTCTGTATTGCGTAACAGTGGTGTACAGTTTCTGCTTGTGGCAGTTTCTCTCAAGGACAACACAAGAAGTTGGTTTATGTCGACAGAAGACCAAACTTCTTGAGCCCATAACATTGCTTCGATGAACAAAGTCTTGTTAAAGGCAGGCAAAGTGACAAAGGAAAATATTCCCAATCATAGCAACAGCCGGGGAGAGCAACTCAACATTTTTGCCAAACAAATGTGAGAAACACATCCTGATTATTTTGCCTCTATATCCTGGCAAATCTGTATTTCGTGGTAAAAGTCTTTGTTAAAAATCTATATTTTTCCTGAGATATAAAGTAAATGTTTAAAATTAAATTTAAATTAAATTCGAAAAAAAAAAATGCTATCAATTAAATACATGTTTATTATTATTTCTATTACTTTATTGTATATTGTGCATTTTTATCTCTTTTTTGGCAAATTATAAAATTATTTAAGAGGTGCTGGATTATTTACACAATATTAGTATGTGTGTGTTATTACCGTGACGTCAATATTGAATTTTTAAATATCAGTTTTAATGTATACCGGCATATTGCGACACCCAGATTCCTTGTTCGTTAAATACAGAATGCAAGCATTTGACTGTGGAAAATTCCACACAGCAGCGTGTGCATTTTGCAATCCGTTTAACACTGTATGACATGCTCAGTGATAGTCATGGCAATAGATTGCCTACAAGAGTAGAGCACTGTAGCTGTGTTGAACATTTAGTTTAATTTCTCAGTGACCAACGTTAATTACGAGTTCTGGCTTTCAGTAGATTCCAAATAAACACCTAACCAATACTGGATTCCTCTACACTCTCACTTCCCATCTGTCTGGTAACTTTCCACTGTCTAATGATAACAGCGATGACATTTCATGTGGCAACAACGGGAACTTTATTGTGTATTTCTTAATTTGGTTTCCCAGTAGTTGTCTTTCACTAGCAATCTCAAAAATCTTGAAAGCTACTACCCAGGGCAGCTTTAAGGCTAAATGCATCATCCAGAGTACGTTTTTTTTGCCAATTTCGAGTCAACGAGTCCCTGTTGAGGTAAATAATGATCCTCTAGAATCACATTTGTTCTTAGGAAGTATTGAGAAATAACTAAGCGTAAAATAACAATAGTTAATGTAAACTCACGGGAAGATTATAGTGATACAGGACATGCAAACAACCAGTTTCATTATCATCGCCGCCAGGAGGATCGTGTGATCAGTCACGTCTGCGCGTGTGTCTGTAAGTGAGTGTGCACCTCTGTGTCTGTCCACAGCTAATCTCGCATTCTGCTGCAGCAAACTGCATAAACTTTTTGGGTGACTCATTACGGCTGCATACTCAAGGACCTCTGGTGGTTGCAGTGAATCACCTGGCGGAGATCTGCAACGTTCTAGTTCTTACTGTGGATTCACTTTAGAGTACCACAGACAGCCAATGGACAAGTTCACCAACTGATATAGACGTTTGCTGCGACAACAAACACGGTGTGTGTGTTTCACAGCTCTAACAGAATTGTATTTGTATCTTTCAGACTTTCTTCCATCTAATCCTGTCTTTGCACATTCACTGAGTGAGTAATACAACTCAGGTTAACTGCAAATTTTCTCGTAAACTGACATAATGTCAACTTGTTGAGGCGTGCTTTTGCCTGAATTTGTGCTGCAGATTTGCATCCGTTAGCATCCTTTTCCATCTTGCCATAACATTGTACAGGATGTATTTAGGCCTTAAGTCTATTTTACTAATGAGGTGACCCCTTACCTCCCTAATTTACCCACAAACATTTTGTGGAACAATCACTACTAGTTTGGATATGATAGTATTAACATTCACTGTTCATTTCACGCAGCTAGAATTGTCAGATAGACTAAAAGACTAAAACAACACAGAAGCTTTATCACAATATTACAAAATCCCAGATTATATTCATAATAATAACAACATTGATTGACAATTTAATATAAACTGTCACAAAACATCTGAAAATTTGCTCAGAATCGGTTAAGATAAGTATTCTACCCCCATATCTTGTCGCTAACAAAAACTAACCTTTGCATGGTTCCTTTTCTGAATGATCCCTAATATAGTAAAGTTAGTACGATTAACATTTTGCGCAATGCCACCTACTTGAGACAGTGCATAGGCCCTGGTGGAGCGACACGGGCCACACTGGCTCCATTAACGGTGCTGAGATGGACTTCAGAGACGTAGAGAGTGACGGAGGAGGACTGCAGTCTGGTCTTCACTACCTCCAGAGGACAAGTCAGAATTGCGCCCACTGTGCCACCACATCTAGAAGGGAGTAGAGAAGGGTTACGGTTAACCAAGATGTTAGAGCTCAGACTATGCGGGCGCAACAAAGCAGCGAGTTCATACAATTACAAGTATCATCATTATTATATTTGGTCCAAGTCATATTTAGCCTGTTTCCCCTGACAGTTTCTTTTTTTTCAAACCATCCTCTAATACTGATCTCCTCAAACACTGGTCACTGGTAATCTGTTATTCCTTCCTTAGCACTAAAATGATCTAGGCGCTGGCACATGCCATGCCATGAGGTTGGTGATATGCACGATACTGCAACATGCAAGCTGCCAGCTAAGAGTGTGTAACTGGTTTCATGATACTGTTCAGTGTGACTGTAACCACATTGCTGACTTTTGCCATCTGAGAAGGCAAAAACAAACTGAATATTCATTGTTGTCATGAATATTAGATTGTTGTTTAGCTCAATGAACTCTTGCACACATACACACCGAAAATAAAAACATGACTCCCTGAAAATAGGAGTTGAAGAAACTTGTGATCATGTTGCTGCGACTCTGACTGAAGCCATCAGCACATAAACAAACTAAAGTTAATGTAATTACAATCAATTTCCTTCTCATTAAATATCATCGCATGGTCAATTTCAGTTATACGATATAATTAAGCACTATATTCTTATGAGCCCAAGGCTACCAGACATCATCTCAAAACAATATTCTGTCCCCATGCCTCATGTGTACGTTTGTTAATTGCCTCTGCTTTAACCAAAAACGTGGTGCTTTCCACAACAGGACTTAGACAAAGCTTCAACTATCATATCACCACAAAGATGAGAAGTGATACTACTTAGTGACAAACAATGCGAATACAATACAGGGTTAGTTAAGTGAATACTAGCTGTGAGCCTACAGTGGTGGATGCTGATATCTTGGCTGTTAAATTCCTCTAACTTTCAGTCTCTTCTGACTAGCACCAGCTATATTTACCTTTCAAAAGACCGACCATATGCATGCTCACAGGCAGCTGTGACCCTTGCCCTACTTTCAGAGCTACGCTGTCTGCTTGCTTCCTGCCTGCGCGCTCGCGCGCGCGCGCGTGTGTGTGTGTGTGTGTGTCATAGTGGCTGTGAGAGGAAGCACTGTGCTGAGGACTCCAGCTCAGGTTTTTGGGGAAAGCAAAACTGACTTACTCAAGATAGCAATGTGTCTTGTTCTAGGATTTTAAATTCCTGACAAGAGAGATAACAGAATACTTGTGGTGTGATGAGCTTGCCCTATTTGAATGTCAATGGTTTGGGGCAGAGATGAAAGCAGAGGCGACAGACGAAGAGAAACTCAGGACAATATATTAAGTTAAGAGGGAGACATGCTGTGTCAATACAATTCTAACTTTTACATCTGTGTTGTCATTTTCTTCAATGAAGTTGTTGGGCCACAAACAGCAGAATACTTCCACCTACAGTTTGGACAGTTACGCAAAAGAGAGAAACATCTTTAGATGATCATTTTTAGGACCAAATATTATCAGATGAATGTTTGCAGGCTAATGCTCATCTGCTATATCTGGGTGTCTTTGACATGGAACTGTGTGGGAACCCCTAAACAGTACTAAAAAAAAAGTTAACGCTACAGGAGTTGTGATTTCAACAGATAATATTAACATCCAAAATAAAGAGAGATAAAATATGCAGATACTAAGTTATTTGACTCTCAGGTTCTTAAAATGTAAAATCTTTGGAGAAAAAGGAGAAGCACTGCTGCAGAACTTCATCAAGCTATCGAGAGAGAGCAGCAACGAGCCCGGAAATAAATGGAGTTGTCTTCGAAATAAAAGCATAAATCGCTTCAATTAAATAGAAGAAGTCTATGTATTTACAGATAAAAAAGGTTTAACACTCAGTGGTATACCTGAAGCCACAACTACAAACGCCCTCTCTGTGCTGTCATTTCTGTTAATAGTTTACTGTTCAAGTGGTCTTATTTTGAAATGTTCACAGGAAGTTTGGTTTAAACCGACAGTTTTGACACACAGCGTGCACACAGCTGACACACGCACGCGCTGCATGATAAAAACGGCCCTCGTTAGCTATCTTGACCTGGCGAGATAACCCAGATGACGAGTCCCGTCAGAAGTACCGAGACTGATGATTTTAAAACGAACCCAATACCTAAATGAAAGTCGTATTTTGACTCACCCTCCAGCGAACAAATGAACCAGTGTGTCCCTTTGGCTCATTATTTAGCACGCCCCGCTAAGCAGCGCACCTCGGGGCTGCGGCAGAGGGTCAAATGCGGGCTCGGGTCCGTTCCTTCCCGTCGCTTTGTGCCTCCGAGAGGATGCGCACGTCGATGATGAACCAGCAGTGGGGCGAGTCGGCGGTGATTCAGACTGCAGTGGGCCGATAAAAACCCCCCCTCTGTCGCTCTCAGCTTGTTCGGGTTCCCCTCTCACACAGAACGCGTCTTATCTTCGACTGAAACCACCGCAGAGCTGCGCGCTCACCAGGCTAACAACTGGCAGAAGATTATTATCTCAGCTCTAACAAACGGTTTTATGGCACATCTACGGGTTTGTCTCGAATTTCTCCTCTGCTTTCATCGCTGCAGCGAGAGGGAAAGGGGGCAGAGCTCATAGTATTTACTGTACAATCATAGGCTGGGAAACAGACGCTGCTATTGGTCAGCTTGGTGCGTGACGTCACGTCGTCTCCGCCCTGACCATGCACTGTTCACATGCTCAGCATTGAATTAACTAGGGCCGCATTATGTTGGGAACCGTTCTCTCAAGGCTGAGGAGAACCAACTCTAACAAGAACCGTGTTTTTTGTTGCTGTGTTTGTCTCATTGAGGTCAGGATTTTTTTTGGTCAGACAAAAGATTTAAACTAAAAGCAGACCACCTCACGATCAAAATTAAAAAAAAACAAAATAGAAAAGGTTGATCAACCAAGCAACAGTAAAACTAATCAAAACAATAGCTATCCTTACAATGTTTATTAAGTAATTGTGGGTAATCTTGCATAGCGATGTCATTACCCTGCTGGCTGTGTAATGGCAAATATTTGATTTACAGGAGTTTTGCATCAATGTAATGAGTACATTCAGTCAATTCCCTGACTTATATGGTTATTTAATCCATAAAGTTGTTGTTTTTAAATCAAATTTCTCAATAATTTACTATATCACAATATTTAATGACCTTGACAGTACTTTATCACCGACTATGGATCTGAGTCCAGACAAAGCTGGGGATGCTCAACTTCCCATCCTTAAATCTTTTAAAGCTAGAAATCAACTATTTAACCTCAATCACAAATCCAGTGTGATAAAAGTGCCAAGCGTTTAGCTCCCTAAACTCTCACCTTGCCCCTTTGACAAAGCCTTTGGCTAAGCTCAAACACCTGGAAATAAAGGCCACATTTTTAAGTGTAATAACTGTAATACTTGAAGTGCTGCAAAAACATGTAAACCGTCAGAGATTAAAATGGCCCACTGTCTATTAGAAATGATTGAGGACATCTGGACATTGTTATTGTTTAACCAGGCCTTTAACTAAGACCATTTGCTTATTCAAAGTATTTTAATCAAGAAAATGTTCTTAGTATTTTAATTTTAGGTGCAGTGAATGGCAGCTGATGATGAGTGATGATGATGTGGCTTGTTCAAGTGAATGTTGATAGCTCTTATCATGGCAGGGGACATGCAGTTTCATTCTCTTTCCCCAATAAGAAGGGCTTCACCAAAAGTGTGGGGGTTTTTTTCTGACAGCTGCCACCCAATCAGCTGACTGCACTCAAAATAGTCAGTTGGTGATTCAATAATGGAGCTGAATGAGTACACACCGTTTTGTAATTGAGGGCACTGTATGACATGTTGACCAGTCATGTGCATAGTTTCACTCTTCACATTTGTAGAGTCAAAACCAATAATGTCATGTCCTCCATTACAGAGGTTATGAAGGTCTCATGACCCGGATGGATGAGGAAAGATGGGTGAAAGGGTATTTTACGCAATACCAAACTATGATAAAAAGAATATATATATATATATATATATATATCTTTATCGTCTTTTTTCTTCAGATCATCACTTCTCTTCAACCTCGTATTTACGTGGAAAGAACAATAATGTTTTTTTTTTATGTACCTCAGATCAACAGGGGTTTTGCGGGACCTTTTCAGTTTGTTCTTGGATATTTTATTACATGTTCTGGATAAGAAAAAATATATATTGTCTTTGTGCGATTAACAGAGGTTGAGGTTGAGTTCATACAAAGTAAAAGCTGATTTACCTCTAATCAATAAAAATCAATAAAATAAATGTTATGATTAAAGCTGCTTCATGTTTTCTGTTTTTTGCTGTTTGTTTTTTTTGCTGTGGGACCATTCATATCTTTAAATCAATACTGTCCATAGGCCTATTGGGTTAAAGTCTAAAACATCAAAACTAAACAATCTGATGGGTGAACAAACACAGGGTAATATTCAGAATGGTCCTGAATGTTTTTCTATGAAATCCCAATGCAGTTTTGATTTGTACTTGAGTGGCCCCTAATTGATGGACAGTAATTTACAGTTATTTACAGTTTGTATTTCCCAGATTATATTAAAATTAAGTGATCCTGTTAATGCTGCTGAAGGTGACACAATATGTCCAGAATACTACTGACTGGCGTTGAGCTGGATGGTGTTAAATGGTCACCAAAGTATGCCATGAGACAGTTGATCGTTGAGTATTAACTTGTCGTGTGAGAGAGGCCTAGTTAGTTCTCACCAAGACTATAGCCTGCGTCGGAAAATGAGCGAAACTGTGATGCTCATGAGGACTAATGCTGACAGTTAAAGGATCACGAGATGGAACTGCAGCGATTGAATTATACTGTTATTGAAAGCCAAACGTGGTGAATAAATTACAGAATCTGTCTGTCTATATCCATCTGTCTGCCTCTCTGTTTTAGCAGTGGCTGTCTCTCTCTCTCTCCATTTCTCTCTGTGGTATGCTGATGAACTATGTAAGAATATAGCAAGGTATGACACAGTAAAACATAAACTAAAGAAGTAATGTGCTTTATGTATATAAGTATTGCACATTAACACATTCAGTACAGATGAAGCTGAGTCAGGTCATTCTCAGGCATCATGATGAGGAGAAATTCCTTCAGCAGCATGCAGGAATCCTGACGGACTGTCAGTGAAGTTAAACAATGGGAGCTACTACTGCGACAAACACATTGTGGCAGTTTGTTGAATCTCTGCTTTGTCATGCAAACAGTTTCAAACCTTGTCTACCAGCCTCAGACACGCATATTTGTGAGAAGCGATGGAGCAGCAATCGATCATGAATCCAGTAACCAGAACACAAGGCAAACCAACACACTCACACACGTTAACTGCAATTTACTGCTGAATATTTCAGAAAAAGCGCATTGTTTTATGTAAATGTAATTTCCAAACATGTGATGTTTAAATGAGTTGCAGTTCATTTTTGATTCTGTCAATGTTAAAGTCCACAGACACTCATGTCTCATGATATCCCACACATGCGGAGAGGTAGTGGCTCATGGTTTCAGTTGGACTTTGACCAAACAGACAGGAATAGCTAATGAGAAACACGCTCTGTGTGTGTGTGTGTGTGTGAGTGTGTGTACTCAGATTACACTCACCACAAGTGAACCCTTTCTTATCAGTGCGTGGGTTCAAAAGGAACAAAAAGGTAGCGACAGGGCCAAAGGTTAAGGCAAAAATAGATATTGTTTGACTAATAGTTAAGAATTACATGTGTAGGTTACTATTTTCGGTCACAGTAAAGGGAAGTTTCAGAATTCATTTTAAAAGTCTCTATCAAAGTTTTGAATGTTTCGGAATAATGCAGAATTAAATTGGGATATTGTCTTTTTTATATCTGGTAACAATATGCTCAATTTTGGTGCAAAAGTGACGCGTTCATGGCGTTTGACCAAAGTGGAGCTAGATCTGCCTGAGCCTTGCATTAGCTATAAGATCGAGGTCAGGTAGACATTTCAAAATGTTTGCTGCTGCAGGTTTTAATGTCATTGAGTTTACTGATGTAAAAAAGAAAATATTTTTTTTAAGTCTTTGACCATATTAAAAGATATTTCCAATTCCATTAACTCAACAAAGTGCAACACACCGTGTAGGTCAATAATAAGCAAGCAATTGAAAATTATAGACATTTAATATGTCATGAAATATACATGCTGATGACCAGTTCTGGTTGTACAGTACAAAACATACATATAGTAGCAGCACAGTATCAGCCATGCAGCATACATCAGGAGCTACTCAATAATATGAGACCTTGCACAAAGGAAGAGGGCAGTTTTGAATCCCTTTTTCAAACTATCATCTCAGCTTCGACACTTCACTATGCTCTTTAATATCATGTCATCAGGAATCAAACCAGACCAGGTGCAACTCTAGTTCACTTCTTGGTAATCTGTAATGTTTGATGTTTTTGAACCAGTGACCTACTTTACAATAATTTGTTGCTTAGACCTCTACAAAAACAAAAATGCCAGCCAAGTAATCACACCTAACCCAGTGGTGGATCGTGACTGACGTTTTAAAATCAATTACTAAAGTAAAAGTATATACTGCAATACAAAAATAATCCTTCATAAGAAGTCCTGCATTAATTTCTTTCTTAAGTTAAAGTTTGTAAGTTAGCAACATAATGTAGCCTACTTAAAGATAGATATTTTTTTGAGATATTTTATCATACTTTATATGGTCATTGTAGGTTTTCAAAAGCAAGATCTACAAAGTATAGGCCTACACATGGTTGACAATTCAAAGTAGTGGAGTAAAAAATAAAAGTACGCAAAAGTAGAGAGGTATTATCAGCAAAATCCACATAGCACTGTCATAAGTAAACATTTATGCAGGAAAATGAATCATGTGAGTAGTGAGTAGACCACATTTCCATCTGAAATGTAGTGGGGTGCAAATGTAAAGTAGCATAAAATGTAAATACTCAAGTACAGTACAAGTACACACAAATTGTTTTCTTAAGAATAGCACATGGGTTAATGCTATTCAATACTTTCCTTTCCTCCACTACTACCTCAAAAATGTTGCAAAAGGATACTCTAAAAGCAACCTACTAGACACAAAAACCTAAAATGAACATGAACTGTCAATGTTGTATTTTATCATTGAACTACTGGCGTCTTGGGACTGTAACAACCGTCCTCTCTGCAACGCGGGATGGACAAAACGCTGCCACCCAGCGGTGTTATTTTGTCACATCTGGATGGAGGATAAAGGTGGACTGACGTCGCTCGACCAGATTCATGGCCGTTTTCTTGTTAAAAACAAACCCACATACACAGGGACGATCACACGTCTCGGCGGTACAGTTTGAACCGTGCTCTGCATCCAGCCTCCTCGTAACGGCTGTTGCAACGGTCGTAAGCGGTAGACTATTTGTGTAATTGATAATATACACCAAAACGTTAGGAGTTGTTTACTCCTAACGTTTTACTGACCTCCTACACAGCACATTCAGCAATATAAAATTACAAGTAGTTACTACAACCGTAGGTTACTAGTCGTGTTTCCCACTTGATGGTGGATATGTGTGTAATAGACAGTGTGGTGTGAAGTGACCGTTAATCACAACGGACTCTGAAGGCAGCATTGAGTCACGTGACCAGCGCACAGCTGAGTGATGCTGGGGTAGGCTTGCCCGATGCTAGCCCGTTAGCTCCTTTAGCCGTGTCTGGTAATCCTGGCAGTAACAGCCATTTCCTGTCAGCCCTTTCGAACAAAACCACCCGAGGGAGATATGCCACACGCCATGGAGAGGATGCAACGCATGTGGTCGTCCTTTGTGTCCTCTCATATCATCGGTTTTTGGTTAGATGTCAATGTCATTATTTGTAGCTAGGGCTGTACAGTTAGCTCCGCTAGCTTGTGTCTGGTTATCGCAGGGCCAAGGCCAAGGCCAAGCGAGAAAAGAGAAGCCGTCGGGTGAGTACATTTACGCTAAGATCTGTTTTGTTTTACCTTGTTCACCAGCTTTACCAAAGTAATATATCCGCTTATCAGTTGACAGCTTCTCAACTGCTTCAGCGTTACATGGTTTGTAGTGTTGAGATCCGCCTGTGTTGGTGTCTGTACAGTAACGACACTCTATCAATCATGTAACGCTATATCAGCCAGGATTAACTGTGAAACCTTAACTGTTAATAATCATCGATCAAACTAGACAGTGTAATTAACAGTGTCCACGCAGCCTCACAGTTCGAGGTTTTATTTTCTTGCTGTGTAATATGACGATAATAATGTTAAGCCACCCGATGTGAAAAAAACAAAACAATGCATTAAATGGCAATGACAGTAGTTCGACTCATTTTGGCTGTATCGTCCGGGTCTTTAGACACACGCATATGCTTCCATACTTATTATTATAATGTTTCTTTTTCATGGCAGTTGAGTGTATAGGTGACAGTATCAGTGTGGAGGCCGGGTGGTAGGGTCTGGTGGGTTCTTCCTGATACGACCACCTGAACACCTGTGAAAGGTCTTTTCTCTGCACAGCAATGCAGCATTCTGTATTTACTTGCCAATACAATTTGTTTAGGCCACATCACTCTTATTTGCTGAAGCATAGTAATGACTTCTATTGAGTAAAATATTTTAAACATAAAATGCAGTTTTTCATCACCATCACTCCAATTGAAAAGTTCCAGGTGTGTTTCTGTACCTTTCCCTGTATGTAGTATTTTTAGAAACTACAAAATCTTGATTTTGAATATTTTTTGTGGAGCTCAAGTATTACATACCCTTCACAACATGTCTTTGTACTGATTTAAAGGTTGTGTTTATTTTCAGCAAGCAATTATTCAAGCTTTTTTGAAACCTAGAGCTTCGCTCTCTCTCACATGGCATCACCGAGACTTTTATAGACTCTTATGAGAGGCTTGCAAGGATGACATCATGTTTTACTTATGATGTCATTTTAAGTCACTCATACTTTCTCTCTTGTTCGTAATCCACCAGGCATTTGCTCTGTAGGTGGACAGAGGAGGAGAGAAGGAGGAGGTTTGGGTTTTGGATCAGAACTTTGAAGTCGCCCCCACTATCATCTTCGTCACCAATCGTCCTCAGCTGAGCCATGTCTTCGTCAGGGTGCTGCCACCTCCCTGGCTCCCTTTGTGATTACTCTGGGAACGCTGAATCTGATAACTCCAAGGATTCGGAGGAGTCTGATTCCACTGCGCAGGCCCAGTACATTGCGAAGGTGACGGCCAAAGATGGCCGCCCACTCTCCACCGTAGTCAAAGCGGTGAGCTTGCAGAGGTAAGAGAGGGTGGAACTCAGATGGGTCCCTAATGAATATACTGTAATCACATGATACTGTGGTGAATCGTCACATTGTTGTCTCCTCTACTTTGCTCCATAGTGATGTGGGCATGTGTCGGATTTGTCATGAGGGAGCTGGAGGGGAGACACTGCTCTCACCCTGCGACTGCACTGGTACGCTGGGTAAAGTGCACAAGAGCTGCTTGGAGAAGTGGCTGTCCTCCTCCAACACCAGCTACTGTGAACTCTGTCACACAGAATTCACCATTGAACGACGACCACAGCCACTCACACAGGTTAGAGGGTTGGCCTTGTACGGATATTTGAAGGATTTTGTAAGTGGCAGTTTGATTTAAGCCATGTAGAGTCTGTGCCAACTAGTAGCATCTTCAGGATACGAGATGATTGATAAGATGGTGGCCTGACCTTGTAATAAGAGCTCACAAGAGTAGTTTTCAATTGCGTCAATGCATTCATTTTAGTTATGCAGGAAATTACACCATTTCGATTTTTGACTATTTGTAATAGTCATTGCCAACTAAGATGCATCAATCAGCCAAAACAACACTAAGGTGATACTGTAGCTAATTGTTAGTTGAACCAAATCCACTTTTTATTAAACTTTTTCTCAGTGGCTGAAGGACCCAGGCCCTCGCAGTGAGAAGCGCACGCTGCTGTGCGACATGGCCTGTTTCCTGCTCATCACACCCCTGGCAGCCATCTCTGGCTGGCTGTGTCTGAGGGGAGCCCAGGACCACCTGCAACTGAAGAGCAGACTGGAGGCTGTCGGCCTCATCGCCCTCACCATCGCCCTCTTCACCATCTACATACTCTGGACACTGGTAACTAATGCATTACTTTGCTTATTCTCCTGTCACTGAGGAAAAAAAACATGTTGATGAAGTTTGTCTACTTATGTTGAGGCGCTGGCATAGATGGAATGTTTTTCTTTACACCCACAAGCTGGCTCTTGTATTTATTTTTCCTACATAGATTTGGAAAACAAATGTGAACTGGCACACAGACACAATACAAAGAAAACCACACATATCCAACAGATCTATATTCTGCTCTTGATTGTTGTAGAAACGATGGGACTGTTTTCTGGTCTAATATGACCTTTAAATAGCACTTGAACAAAGTCAAAGCATAGAGAGACGTGATTACAACCTGATAATCTTTGGCACGGAGCAGTTATTTGTTTGAAAGTTGGCCAGATAGTTCATGCAGGTTCATACATGCAGTGAGACAACTAAGAATAAACCGTCTTTACTCTGCACTTTTACTTAACTGG
Organism: Anarhichas minor; assembly: GCF_050575085.1. Lineage (NCBI taxonomy): Eukaryota > Metazoa > Chordata > Actinopteri > Perciformes > Anarhichadidae > Anarhichas > Anarhichas minor. The sequence goes on along the minus strand of NW_027466470.1, from coordinate 12,731,138 downwards.
ACGTAATTTGATCATATACTTTAAAAATAGGATGTATTTTGAATCTGAAACTTTCTTCAGAAACCCAACCCTTCAATCTTCTGCAAAAGAATCATTACAAATGTCAAATTGTGAAAGATTAGCTCTTATGCTCGCAGCTTGTGTAGCAAGTGCAGCTTCAGTCAGCATATCATTCCTGTCCTGCACACGTACTCTCTGTCTCAAATATCCTGGTGTCAGTTTTATTGATGTCTGTCTTTTCTTCCCTTCCCTGTCTTGCCCCCTCCCACTCTTCTTCCCATTCAATCTCAGGTGTCATTTCGGTATCACTGTCAGTTGTACTCGGAGTGGAGGAGGACCAATCAGAAAGTGCGCCTGCTCATGCCTGACATGAAAGGGGGGCACACCACTCAGCGTTCTGTGCCGACCAAGTCGACCAAGAAAATGACTGACGAGACCATCGTATGAGTGCAGATCGGTGGCAAAAGGAATATTTAAAAATAACGCCCACTGAAGCACTACCTAAAAACAAGATTAATCATGATAATAATGTTTTTGCACTTCATAAGGACCATTCTGAGAGGGGAGAGGCACCTCCTCCTCCCGTTTTCTTTTATTGAAGCACTTGATGTAAACTACTACGGTATTGGCCGACCACAAAAGGTGGTTTTGGGAAGAACTCATTCCGGAGTCATAGTAGGTGTTGAAACGCAGAGTTGTCACTGGACAGCCAGTGCTGGGATGTGATCGACTGAAGACGTGGATAATGGACTAACCAGCCCAACTGTATGTCCGTGACACAAACTTTTGAAATACTAGGACACAAGCTAATGTAGCAGGATATAACTGATTCAGCATGCTACTACAGTATAATATGAAACATATTCACTACCTATAATTCCCCCATGCCCCTTCACAATGTATTTAGCTGTTTTTGAACAATGGGCAGCGAATAGCCCGGCAGAGGAGAATAAAGGAGAAAAAGTCTACCTGTGAATATCCTGTCTTGACAAGTAGAGGGCGACAGTGACCCCCTACCAACGTTGTTGTCTACAATCTGAACCCCTTTGGAGTTTCCTGCTAAAGCTTATCATTGCTGTATGAACGTTGAAAATCAAATAATTTCCCTGTGTAGAGAACAGCTAAGGCATCAGATATTTATCATACTTGTCACACAGGGTCGGTGACGATTGTAGGACGTGGGACGACACCAACTGCAGCCGTTAAACGGCAGCGCAGCAACAATGCATAAAGGCATGGTGTTGAAGGTGTGGAAAAGTGTTTACATTCTGATTGGATAATGTTTCTACTATTGTCATCAAAGTGCATTAGCAAACAGCCCTGCTCCACTTGTAAATGCACCATTCATAAATTGAGCTGCCTAGCAATGAACTGTAGTTATGTCCTACAACGCAAGAGATGCAATGTTAAATAGAAGAGATACAGTGTTCAGAATAGTGAGACGACAGACTTTTGTCCATTATAAATACAGAGATACACCAGAGCAGGCTGGTACTCCGTAAAGGTGCAAAAGAAAAATGTGTTCTGAGATGTCAATCAATGTGTGCAGCATATGCTATAAAAAGTATTTTGTGTTATTGTAGTCTTCCTGCTGCATCCCCCAGAAAGTTGGGTTATTGTGCAATAAAACAAGAGGGACTCCTGGACTAAATCATGTAAAATGTGACTTCTTGATTTTAGGTAGTTCTAATAATCTTCATGTAATCTTTGGGACTATATAATGATCATTGTGGGGGAGAACTGTTGTCCTGTTTAACGTTTGTGCTGGGAGACCCTTAACATTCACTATTTGTGGGACAGTCACATTGTATACCATGAATATGACATTTACCAAAGTACTTTACTTAAGTAGAATACGTGTACCTTAGTTGTGTTCTTACATTTGTCTATTTTATAAATATTTTCCTCTACTTTTCAGAGGGAAGGTCCACTACACTTAATTTACAACAATAGTTCCTTTTCAGATAAAGATTTTACATAAAACATAAGTTTATAGAATAGATTGCTAATACATACAGTACATGCATTGCAGGTTCCCATCCATTTGACTTGCAGCACATAAAAGCAGTTGGTTTTCACACTTAACAATTGTTAGCAGCTCCACAAAAGAATGGTTTCCCTTCTAGGCTTCTCAGATGGTTTCTTTAAATTAAATATTTGAGGCCTAAGGACATTAAATTATTCAATATTTTACAAAATGAGCAACAAGTCAGTTCAACGTGACATGATTTTGATCAGATTCAATTCAAGGACCTGCGATCGATATGAGACGATATGGCGGAGATGGTGACCCACACAATGAAAGCGCATCTTTAAGATTATGGTATTGATGGTTTCCCTTTGCGTCAGGGATATTGGATAATTGAATCAATATATAGATTCAGATCGATGTATCGTTGGCGTTACAAGGTGGTTCAGAGTCACTGTTCAGGTAGTTTGTCCTTTTGTGTATTTAAGGAGGTAGAAAAAAAGAGGGCACAAAAACATAATATCGTAAAATTTAATTTCATGGCATTAATATAATGTATGTGAGCGGACAAGCTATCAAAATCAAAACGAAAAAAGAATATATTTTACAGAAAAGGAAATAAGCATCAGCAAAGCGTCACAACCACTTTTGAGATGATGACTGAAGGAGGAAAGCCCAAAAACAGGACTGCTGGTACAACAAACGGGAAGGCTTGAAACCCAGGCCTCTAACATGTGCAACAACCGTCTACCAGGGAGATGTCGAGGCTTTACAAGGTCTCAGGCAAAGCTATTCTGCTACGCTACACTATCATGGGTAACTGTGGCGGCTACATACGCTTTACCATCAGTCAGGGTCAGATTACAATTTGAAATCAATTCAAGCAGCTCTTTCAGGAACTGATCATTTGTGGCATAACGGAACTGACTCCACTAATCTAAGAAGTGCAGATTCAGACAATATGGCACCCCAGGCAGATGGGGTATCCAACACTGTGGATATCAATTAATAATCGACCCAGGTGAGGAGGGACATTTGCCGTGGGCTACAGGTTCTGACAGCACTGCAGTTTGCTCCCCCTCTGGCCGTCGGTGGTGGGTGGCACGCTGATGTCCACCACGTTGTTTCCTGGGGACTCGTCATGGGCAGACCGCTCAGCAATCTGCTTCTGCGAGACGATGCGGTAGATTTCTGTTTTTGAAAAGATGGAATAGAAACAGATCAGCCATTTCCACCTAAACTATTTTGTTGTTTCGGGTGCACACTGACAATGCTACTAAAAACCAAACAATGAAGCTATACTTTATATTTTAAGTTAATGCTTCAGTTAAGATTTTGCACAAGATGGATCAAAATAACTTCCCACAGTAAGAGGAAGTTACACAAGTTCAAGAGTTTACTTACAAGAAATGAACATTTCTTTCAGTTGTTGCTCATTTCTCTGTTAATATCAGCAGCTACTTTTAAAACCGACAAAGTTTTTGTTAAGCGACACAGTTTCAGCTTAGAATTGCATCGTCATGGTATGTTAACAAACAAAGGTGTGGGAATGATTGGTGTATAAGAAGTTATGGTGACATTTTAAAAGCACTTCAATTTCTTATCGCTTAAGTACGACAACAACAGTGCAGCTCTGACGTCCCAACTCTGTTCACAAGCGTACCTGTGAGGATATTCTTAAAGGCTTCTTCAACGTTTGTTGAGTCCAAGGCTGAAGTTTCTATGAATGACAGATTGTTCTTCTCTGTGGGGTAGGAAAGAAAACATACAACTGTTTACTTAATAATAGAAGCAGCGAGATAAGTTAATATCAGGAATGGCAAGAATGTTTAGTTTTATATATATATACTCTTTTCTTGCCACCTTCAGAAAAACAAAAAATAGAGTTAAGGCAATCTATAACTTGAAAGAACTAGAAATAAATTCCATAAAATCCCTCCCCACGCTTAAATATTTAGGCTTTCCTGTGTCTTTTTGGAAGTCACAGTACCTGCGAAGGCCCGGGCCTCGTCTGTGGGCACGGCCCTGAGGTGGCGCAGGTCGCTCTTGTTGCCAACCAGCATGATGACAATGTTGTTGTCGGCGTGGTCTCTCAGCTCCTTCAGCCAGCGCTCCACATTCTCATAGGTCAGGTGTTTGGCTATGTCGTACACTAAGAGCGCCCCCACCGCTCCTCTGTAGTATCTGTAACAGGACAGCAGACACAACCGCATCAGAACATTTCACTGGTGATGACAAGAACCGTCTGCAGGTCTGGTTCAGTCCTAAAAATCATTCTAAAGTGTTCAGTTAAATATCTTTCTGTTTTATTATTTTTATTTGATGCGAGATATAAAGGTTAAAGTCAAAGTTTGGTGTGTGAAACCTGCAGATACTCTGAATTTACATTTAACATGTTTGACAAATACCAGATGCACTTGCGTATATAGAACATTGAGAGGGCGGCCTGGGTTCTGTGTCTTACTCAAGAAGATCAAACCCACAAGCTCAAGACTTGTTGAGCAGTACCCATCCTCGATCAAAAGTGCCATCCTCTAACTAAATGTTGTAGAACATATCCAAAAATCTGCCTCATTTGAGGTGATCTAGTCTGAAGGATAGAGTGTCACTTGTGACTGCTCTGCTTAAGTATCCCCCCCCCCCCCCCACTGAGGCTGGACTATCAGCAGCACACAGACGTGGACTCACGCCGAGGTGATGGCTCTGTAGCGCTCTTGTCCTGCTGTATCCCAGATCTGAGCCTTTATCGTCTTGCCGTCCACCTGAATGCTGCGCGTGGCAAACTCCACTCCGATGGTGCTCTTACTCTCGAGGTTGAACTCATTTCGGGTGAACCGAGAGAGCAGGTTGCTCTTCCCTACGCCCGAATCCCCAATTAACACAACTGTGGAGGAGAAAGAGGAAGGGAAGGAAAAGAGGAGACAAGTGTGTTAGTATACTGTATGAGCGATGCGAGAGGGGCCATAAATACATTAAGATATCCAAGAAATGTTGATATTTCATAAAGAAGTGCCTCTAAGCGCTGGTTTCAACAGAACCCATGGGCTTTGTGTGATTTATGGGACATGAAAAGTATCTATCTATCTATCTATCTATGTATCGGGACAACCAGCTTAACTAGTTCAGCATAGGTATGAGCTGTCGATGATTATTATCAGGCCCTGTTGTTCATGCATTGTCTCGAGCTGTGTCGTAAGGGGAAAGTGATTGATCAGGCTGGTGGAGCTGGGCCGAGCTGGGCTCCTGTTCACAGCACAGCAGCAGAGGTGGAGCCTTTTTGTTTTCCCTCTCCCTCGACAAAAGGAAATAGAGCCGAACTTTGTCCCCGTCGACATCGTGCTGGTGCGGGCTGCAGGAAGCTGATAACAGGCTTCATCAAAACCTGAATCGACACTTTCAGGCCGCCTTGCCCTTCCTGTTTCGGCCGGGTACACAGACGATGGCTCGGGCAGAGAGAGACAGAGAGGGAGAGAGAGAGAGAGAGAGAGAGAGAGAGAGAGAGAGAGAGAGAGAGAGAGAGAATTCGCCTCCGGCAGATGCCCTATTCATCCCACAGAGGATACTTTGTTACATCTAAATGGCCCTTTGGCTTATACAGGCCCGGGATGTTAATGTGCCACAGGATCTGATATCACGATCAAAGGAAGTCATTCTGGATCCAACTGAGCACCCAAGATAAACATGGGCCCGAGTCTGGTACCGCTCAAATCTGATCAGACTTACTGATCAGCCATAACAAAACAAAACACTGATACACAAAGTTATAAGTTCAGTTCAGTGTCTGTAAGAGCAGGCTGAGGAACAATCTGTGGATGAAGCTTATTGATCGGGAGAGGTAGAGGCTAATAGGCCTTTAATCAACCTCGTGAGGTGGAATGAAACAGCACGTCATTCAATAAAGCAGTAAACTCTTCACTCAAACGACCAATCCTGTTCTCTGACTTGATGAAAGTTGAATACAAAGGCTGAGCAAGGAGAGGGTTTTTCATCCCATATAAATATAGCTGCAGGCGTTGTAATGTTTCAATGACAGCATTATGTTTTAATAACAACAACCGATCATCATTCGGGCAGTTTCTTAAAAAAACATTAGTCCGTTTCTTTAGAAATTGTAGATATCTGTTCTGTGAAAATGACACAATAAGAGATTTATAGGCATTTCTACAGCATAGCTCTGTCGGTGTGAGTTAAGAGGGAATGCAGTCATCTTTCTTTCTTTCTTTCTTTCTTTCTTTCTTTCTTTCTTTTTTACCTTTGAACAAGAAATCGTATTCATCGTCTCGGTTCCCCATTCTGGACGAGGCCGCTCCGACGCTCGTCTCCCGAAGAGGATGTGTTGAAAGTATGGGTGTGAATTGTCGTTATATGCCAGAAAAATGTGGAAAAGGTTTGCGCGGAGACTCTGCGCCAGTGTTGGCTGTCAAGGCGAGCTGGCCGCAGAAAGAGAGCTCCCAACTCTGCAGCGGGAGGGGAGGAGTCCCTGCGCTTCAAATAGCTTCCTCAGGGGGCGCTCTTTACTGGCATGCCAGCAGATAACAAATGTTATGGTGGATGTATTTTGTTCTGTACAAGAAACTGACTTCAAGACTGGAAATAAATGATATATAGTGACAATTTAAATCAGTGGGGCAAGTTGCAAGTTATGAGGGAATTTAATAAAAGATGAAGGAATGGTCTCATTATAAAAACATGTGTTTTCCAACATGTAATAGATAAAACTAATGCGTTTTAAGAAGTGTTTCCTATGGGGTTTGTACTTTTGGCATCATCAGTCTGTTTTTCTATCATTGTTTACTGTTTTTATGTTCATGTCTTATTTTTCTTTATATATATTTTGTTCACTTTTTCTTTGTGTTTTTCATTTGTTTGTATACAATGTAATCTTTGAGTCTGCCACATACATATTTTATAATAAAGATTACAATAAAAATACATTTAAAAAAATGGAAACTAATTTTTAAGAAAATGCATATAAAATATGCAATTCTAGTGACAAAATATGTATTGTTGAATTTTGAAATTGAGTCAGGCTGTTAGCCAGATTAAATATAGATATCCACACATGTATTGTGAAAAAGAAAATATGCCAAATTGGCTCACTTCAGTTACAGCTACTAACAATTGGATTGTAGAAATCTAAATGTGAGTTTTTCCGAGTAACAATTGCATTGCAGTGTTCATTCTGGATATCAAAAATGGGAATATGAAATTTAAAGCCTAATACATATGGAAAAAGTGACATAATTTTACCTATAGAAAGAATGTATTTGTGGATATTTAAAATTACAATTGTGGATAGAAAAATGTCATTGTGGATATGTTAAATCCTCTATTTGATTAGGAAGAATCTAGTTATTTATTTAGTTGTTCGTTCTATACTGAAGTGGAGATTTCAGAATATGAGAAAAGCCTTGTTTGGAAAAACTGCCTTTAAAGAGATTGTAAAATTCCAACCATTTTGAGGACACTAGGGTAAAACATTTAACTTAGAGTTATCACCATGACACTTAACCATATGATTATTCACATTAAGACATTTGTTTGTATTACATGTTTTCTGAAATTGTATGTTTAAATATGCAACTGATTTTCAACTTTACTTTTGGTGAATTTTGAGAAAATCTAAAGACGCAAATAGACAAAGACAAAGTCAAATAAACAGCTAAATGTGTATCTTTTTATGTTTTCTTTCCACTAGTCTGAAGGAAGACACGTTAAAGAAGCAAAATAGCCCAAACTCTCAAAAATGAAGAGTGCCCAAGGTGTTTTGCCTTAAATTAGATATCTGCAACATATCCAGTTGAGCTATTAAATGTTTAAACAGCCACTTATACTTTTTGAGGATATCTTAAATTTAGTTTGGACTGGTACAATCAAAGTTGTAGATATCTTGAAAAAGCACTTCTAATAGTAAGAATGCATTTGTGGATATCTTTAATCACCATTTAGATTATAGGAGAAATGATATTATGGATATCTGAAATGTAATTACAGATAGGAGTGTGGTTCTGTTAAACGTTAAAACGGCTTGCCATAGTATGTTTGCACATGAACAAATTCTCCATATATATATATATCAAGTTATAGACTATTTTCTCACAGTCAGGGCAGACTTGTCTTTTATGAATAAGATTACAAACAGTATCTTAATAAAAATTAAGACTTTAATTAAGAAAAAATACGAACTAAAAAAGATAACATATGCCATATCTTTAAATGATTTTGTAGGCCATGATGTGACAGTGTTTGAAGTCAAGTCCCGGAGCAATCCTACGCTGGGCTTTTGTGACAATAATGCCTCGTAACAGTGAGAAACTCCAAGGACACACTATGCACCAACTGTGATTTATTGTAATATATTGGGACATTTTTTAATTCATAACTATCAATTCAAATTAAGCCCATCTTTAATTGAGTCACTCACCAGTGACGGAATAAATTCAGTTCTTCAATGCGCTGATTTCCTGATTGGAGAGACGATATCGTGTCGTTATAAAAGCACAACGAATTTTCTTTTTAGGGTGGACTTGCCCTTTAAAGTTTTGCTGACAGCTGGCCCCGCCCCTGCCCATCAGCGCTGCTCCTATTGGCTGAGCGGAAGGTCAGCTGCTACAGCAGTAAGCACGTGCAACTCCGCGCATTTGAAGATCAAGATGGCAGCCTCCGTGTGTCGGTGCTACGAGGTTAGACCATTCATGTCCTTCATTACAGTTCTTTAGTCTCTAGCAGATCATTTAGTGAAGGGAGTAGACATATACAGCTTGTAGTTAGTCTGTCAACGTCTAGTCACGTGAAGGGGATTTTGTAGGTTGTTTTTATGTGTAAAATCGCGAGATGTCCGCTAGAAAAGGCCTTGCTGCATCAGACTAACGACAGGGTTTTTAATGTTCTTGTTCACCTATCAACGTCTAAAGTTAACTTATTTTTTTAGGTTTGTTTGGGGGCTTAAAACCGGTAACATTTAATTAACAAGTGAGCCGTTTAGACGCGTACATGTAGCCTGGTACTAACTCAGTTATGAAACCTAACAGGCGTAATATCCCCATTAATCATGGTGGTACAATCACTTGTTTAAGTATAGTTATTACACCAAATTCTGTGACTCAGGTTATGTGACCTGGCAAGGAATTTCAGCTTTGTGAGTGCAAATGGTTTTAGCAAACTTACGTATCACTGCTGTTACTCAACACGGTGCTCCTTTAGTCTCAACGTAGATTGGGTCAGCGAGCCAGCACATTCCACCAAAAAGGGACTTTATTGGCTGTGAACAAACTTAAATAATATTGAAACAAACAGTTGAACACTGGAATTAATCATACATGTAACTATACCAACAACTGGTGAACCTTAAAGAATAACTCGCAAGCATCAGGGAACACCAGGTCTGGGTTGTGAAAGAGCAAACGGATTAATGTTTTCTCCTCCTAGTTATAAGAGCACCGAGTTCACCTGTGTCTAGTTGACTCCACACAGCACAGGTGAGCCTGTGGCTCCTCCCACAGCTCATCAGGGTCATGGCAGACATAGAAGACAGTCAACAATAATATAATATATTAGTATAGCACGCCCACTACCCATGCAGATACAGACAGGTGACACATTTTATTAAACTCATCTATTTAAATCTGCTTTTAACCTGCAGAGCTAGTTATGTATGGTTTTGTGTTGTTCCTTACTGTTATGTCATCTCTTTTGTTCATATTGTAATTGCTCCTATTGTTTCTGTTTTTTACCATGTAAAGTGTCTTTGAGTACCTTTTTTAAAGCGCTATATAAATAAAATGTATTATTATTAAGCTGGCGAAGGTGTCCAGGTGTGTGTAAATATTGCCCAGATTGAGCCAAAACTCAATTACCACCCTGCAAACGACCAAAACAAATAGTGAATGGGGTTCTTACAAGTAGCAACATGACTCCTCTCTTCCTGCCATTTACCTATTGTATATTCTTGCTCGTTGCTGAGGGGGAAGGACTGCTTAGTATCTCATTAACCACCTCTCATTCATTCTCCATCCACTGCAGTGTTGGCAGAGTTGGTGTGTTTTGTTTTTGTACTAACCGTTTCTCTCCATTGCAGCTGGTTGGCAGACGTGCCTTGAGCCTCTGCTCCCGGCCTGCTGTCTCTTCAGTGTGGAGAGGAGATGCCTATACGTCACATAGGAGCCCAGCTGCAACTGTGCAGGTAACCACTGCTGGCTCCCATTTACCTTAACGGGACGCATACTGATTGATCACTTAATTACATAAAAGAAAATGATCAGTTGTTTGTGTAGAATTAATTGAGGTTAAGTTGTCTTTTACCTTAATGTGAATTGTCTGTTAACTCTATCTAAGCGTCTGTCTGTCCAACTTAAGTCCTACTTTCTATTTATCTCATGAGGTGCGATATGCTTCGGGACGTAAAGGTTTCTTCGGAGAGTTTGTGGATAACCTGCGGCAGGAATTCGGTAAGAACCAGGAGATGAAAGAGAACATAAAGAAGTTCAGAGAAGAGGCCAAGAGGCTTGAGGAGTCTGATGCTCTCCAACAAGCCCGCAGGAAATATGTAAGAACATTATTTGGTTTGTATCTATATTTCAATAATGATATAATATCTGCATCAACCAGGATTTGTTTTACATTATTTTTAATTTTAGTAACACGCCCTCATTATGTTTTTTTATTTCCTTTAATAGAAATCTATAGAGTCCGAGTCCGTGAAGACTTCAGAGGTGTTTAAGAAGACCTTCGGCTCCTTGTCAGAGACCGTCAAGGAGGTAAGGTATCACCACTTCTACACTATGGGTGTCCAAAAATAAATGCCCTCAAATGAGAAAATAAAGTCATCGTATATTTAACTATACCGACTGACTAATAGCATCTGTCTCTGTGCTTGTGTATGTGCATGGATTACCGTTCTGGCCATAGGGTCTTGAGGAGGTGAGTCGTACGGACATCGGGAAGAAGATCAAGGAAAGTGTGGAGGAGGCTGCCAAGACGGCCATGCACTCCGCTGAGTCCGTCTCCAAAGGAGGAGAGAAACTGGGCAGAACCGGCGCATTCAGAGCCATCTCACAGGTCAGAAGAGAAGAAAAAAAATATCCACGAGTTAACAAGGTTTCACACTAAAAATGTGTACTTTACTTGCACCCTAGTTGTTGCTCAGTATTTGGCTTATATTATTGCAAAAGAGTCGGCGTGTTTACTGTAGCTATTTACAGAGAAATTGAAATTACTGAAAACCCCAGTGTTCTCAAACGGTGAACGTCACAGGGTCTTGTAGTTCTGGGTCTTGTAGTTCTGGCTTGCCAGCCACAGTCGCCTGATTAGCATTGTCAAATAATCAACAGTTGCTACACCATCAAAGCTTTCGGATGAAACTTGCTTTTGAATTTAGGCTCCACAAAAGGCCAAGACTGCAGTTATTCGGCTCATGAGGTGTACTGATCTGAAAGTCCTGTACTGAACGGTTTGGTACAACTACTGTTACATCCCTGTTATAATACAACTGTGTGTGATCTCTGTAGGGTGTGGAGACCATGAAGAAGGAGATAGAAGTTGGGGATGCCGGCCCTTACAGAGCTCCCTCGCAGCTAAGGAAGAGAAGCGATTTCTCCTCCAAAGGAGCCGACAGCGACTCCAGAGTGTTCGAGGCCGATGAGTGAGTTTCCCCTCTCACCCCTCTCTTCTGTAAAAATGTGTCTTCACTTCCCGTCTAATGATGGAAGTCATTTTCTTGTATTTTTTTGATGCAGAGAGGCTATGGGTGTCGTTCTCCACAAGGATTCAAAGTGGTACCAGCAGTGGAAGGAATTCAAGGACGATAACGTAGTTTTTAATAGTAAGGAAATCCTCTGGATACATTCTCAGATACTGTGTGTCTGTGTTCTTTTTATAATATATAAAAATCATCTACTGTTTTCACTTATGTAGTTCCCTTTAAAGGCAGCAAGTGGCACCAGATTCTTTACAGTAGATTGCATTATGGACTAATACAATTCTGGCATTAGGTGTTTGAGACCATAGAGCCCTCACAAGCATAGGTTTTCTCCACTAGCACTGAAAAACTTGTATATATATATACAGTATATTTTGTTATTGAACAAGTTATCCTCACCCCAGTGTTCCCTTTTTGTTTCCTACAGGATTCTTTGAGATGAAGATGAAGTATGATGAAAGTGACAATGCTCTTGTCAGAGCATCCAGAGCTATGACTGACACCGTCACTGGCTTCCTGGGTAAAGCTCTCCAATAGTTGATTTTTACTCGTCATTGTCATAATCTCTTATGATTGTCCCGTCCAAACTGTTCTCCATACAATATAATTGATAAATTGTTCCCAAAACAGAATACATCCTGAAATGTCATGTCCATTTAAACAATATGTGAAAATACTTTGGCCATTTCAACAGGTAGTTTTGAAAAAAAACAAGCAGACATAACCATGTTTATAGATAAATGTGGGTATTGCAGAGACGTATGATATAAACTCATGTTTGTTAATGTCCCATCTATAGTATCGACTGATCTATTTGTTGATGTTGTCGGTGTTTGTTTTCCAGGTGGTCTTTTTTCTAAAACGGAGATGTCCGAGGTGCTGACACAGATCGTGAAGGCAGACCCCACCTTTGACAAAGACTCTTTCCTCAAACAGTGTGAGAAAGACATCATCCCGAACATCCTGGAGGTAAACAGACGCCTCTACTGTCTCAGTTTGTCCTTGACTACACTCGTCTTTTTGCTCAATACCCAAGGGTACTTCACAAAGGAGTTCAAGAAAAGAGTTACTGATGGAGGTGTTGTGTCATTAAAAGTGAAATTATGCCTCATCTTACATTAGATTTAGTAAGTTAATTTGTGTTGGAATTAGTCAAATCAGGCTGGAGCTGTCTGATTTTAAAGCTGAGCAGCAAAAGACGTAATTATTGATGAGAGGAAACACTCAAAACAATGTGTTGTTTCCTTCGTGGTCACAGAACAAGAGCTGATGATGCAGTTAAAAGCATATAATAATGACAAAAGACATACATTTCTAGTTTAAATGAACCTGGAAATCAATTGTCACTCGCATGAGTTTGAATAGTTATCTAAACGCACTGAATTTGGTGTTATAGAATGTAAATCTGACATTAAGACTACAAGACAATGGAAATAGGAAGGATTTAACAAAGAAAGGTTGGTTGACTGGTTCAGCTCACCTTGTGAAACCTTCTGCTGTAGTAAACAATCAACGTTGACACAGTGTCGCTGTTCTTTCTGCAGGCGATGATCCGTGGAGAGCTGGACGTATTGAAAGACTGGTGCTATGAAGCTGTAAGTCATATGCTGCCTCGACATTAAGTATTCAATTAAACTCTAAATAAATACAGCATAGACGGTGAAATGTTTTTTTAATTTCTAAAGTCTGACCTCAAACCAGCTGCATCTCTTTATTTAGTTTTATATCTTGTAATATATTTACATCAGGCAATTTCCTCATCTCTTTCTCAGTGCTCTGATGTATTTGCAAATAGGCAAAATGAACTAGGAATAGAAGCCTTCCCTAACGGGGAACTACTATGTTGGTCTGTCCACTTTAGTTGAGATACAAATATGTGTGAAGCTTCATTTCATGCCGAATGTGTTTTTATTTACCTGCCCTTAGACGTACAGTCAGCTGGCTCACCCCATCCAGCAGGCCAGAGCGCTGGGGCTGCTCTTCCAGTCCAAAATCCTGGACATTGACAACATAGATGTAAGCGCTCGTACACCAGCCATCGCACACATTGCCTCATACTTTACTGTGTTCTCACATTTCTAAAGCAATATCTGTTGTTATTGTTTCTTCCCTTTTGTGATGTTCTCATTTAATTAGTTTGTTCATGGTCTTTTCCTGTGCTGTAGCTGGCGATGGGTAAGATGATGGACCAGGGCCCGGTCCTGATCATCACCTTCCAGGCTCAGGTCGTTATGGTGATCCGCAGCCCCAAAGGAGACATTGTGGAAGGAGATCCGGTCAGTAGACTCGTGATCACCAGAATAGTGACTCTGATATAATCAGAGATATTTCAGGGAAGTGAATTACTCAAGTGGCTGAAATTATATCAGCACTCCTCAACACGTGTCTGTTTTTCATGTAGCAATAGGAATCTAATACAGTAATATTTAACATGCTGATAACGATAAATAGCTCGTGTGAATAAAAACATATTGCATCTAGTCTGTCCAGCAAGTTGCATCATACATCCTGAAAGACATTTAAATGTGTTGTGGTTGTTCACCTAGTCCTGAAATGTGACCTCTCCTTACGGTCTCTACGGTACTGACCCTGTGCTCTCCTCCCCCCCCCCCCCAACAGGAGAAGGTGATGAGGATGATGCATGTTTGGGCGTTGTGTCGTGACCAGGAGGAGCTGAACCCCAACGCAGCCTGGAGACTCCTGGACATCTCCGCCTCCAGCACGGAGCAGGCCCTCTAGGAGGAGAGCAGGTGGAAAAGGCAGACATGAGAGACGCGCAAACTGTGAAGGAGGGAAGAGACACAAGGACGTGCCTGGAACACCTGCACGTACTGTCTCTCACACACACACATACATTTACATCTGAGGGCAGAGTGCACCCATTCTCCTGTGTCCTGCCAGAGACTGTGTTTGTGCACAGAGGATTTATGTGCACATGTCAATCCATCCCCTCTACGGTGCGAAGACATACATGAACATAGTGATAAACTACTGGTATATGATCTATCCACGGAAAACTGTGCGTCCACCAGTATGTGCGTGTTCTCTTTTGCACTGGTTCGCTCGGTGTTTGGGTTTCCAGGTGGAGAGTGAACACAGAACACTTATATTCAGTTTTGGATGGATGGAACCAACTTCTTCAACAACTGGCTAAAAGAGGAGTCTGTGTCATTCCCATGATCGTTTCATGCAGTGGTACGGTCCATCCACACCGGGCTGGTGGCTGCATCCAAGAGGATCGGTGGAAGACGATCGACATCACACCTGTGACTTTGCCTGCTGGTCTCGAGAGGGACGACTGAAGCCTCAAACTAGATTTAATGTCGCCACTGTCTTTGTCAAATAATATAAACAGGGAATTAGAATTTGGGCAGAGGCACGGAGCCTTGTTGCAACAACCAAAAAAAGCTAAGTGTCAGCATGAGAGACCGTGTTGATCAAGGCAATCATGCTTCAAGTTAAAGGGGCACGCCACCAATTTCACACATGCAGATTGGTTTACGTGTCACACAGAGTTTACTCCTGTATGTTGTCATCTGTGGCTCTGAAGGGAGTTCATTAAAATCTGATAAATTAGCCCTGATGATGTCATCAGTTACCACAGATTGGACTTCACATTTTTAACAAAAAGCCTGTGTTACAAATTTGGGATGTGGACTTTGAAAGAAATAAGCATTTACCACCAGGCAGGAAGGGTCTGACGAAAGATTGAGTTGCATTATGGGAAACACAGGATTCGTTGTTTTTCAAGCTTGGCCATTATTATAGGATAAAGGTCAGGTTATCCAAGCCTGTGGAGCTTGGATTTCAACCATTCTTTTTAAAATGTATCTCTTGTGAGTCTCCCAACTTTGTGAAACTGCAATACTAAATGACTGGAGTACAACTTTAAGGCTTAAAGTGCAAATTGTACTTTATGCATAGCTGCAAGTGTCTGCCTGCCTATGTCCATGAGGATCTGCCAACTAAAGTGTGAATACTTTGCCTAATCAGTCGCTCAATGTAATATAAACAGAACGACACATCCACTGTCAAGAGTATATACATACGGCCCTTTAATGCCCCCTTAACAAAGAATACCAATGAATCCCATAAGAGAAGGTCTTCAATGTTTTTAGACTGTAAATGGTTGAAGTTTTCTTTTTCGAGACCAAATTACCAATAAAATAAATGCATTCTTAAAGAAGTCTACCATTGTCGCCAAAATCCAGCTGTGGTTGTTTCTTCTTGGTTCCTTCTGGCTTTCACGTCAAAACCTTATTAAAACTTGAGAAGGACATCAAGTCAGACAGGTTTGAACCATAGTACATGTATGTAAATGACCTGTGTAGTCGGGGTCCATGTTGTCGCGTGTACTGTAGCTCAGAGCGCCCAATGCACCCGTGAAGCCACGAGCAACTGGAGAACACGTGTCCTTGTGTTTGTGTTTGAAAGGCAGCACATGTTTTCTCAAGTTGCCGTGCATCAGGCTCCCAGTCACTGTACATCCACTCTCAATAAGAAGAACTGCATTGTATCTACGTATAAATATAAGCGCTCAACTCCTTGTAAATATATTAAATGTTGAGTACTGCTTCTTTGTGAGAGTGAGAGGGACCACATTCAAATATGTCTTTTTGGCATCTTTATGGTTTGATGATCATTTGCCATCTCATGTTGTATACTTTCCAGCCGTTTGTTTTACAAAAAATGTTTGGTTTACTGTTGCTGAAGATGAAAACTTGAATGAATAAGCACATTACTGTACCCGTTGTGTTTACTGTGTGACCAGGTGGGTCTCTGCTCGCATGTCCCTGAAGATTGAACACATGATTGTACTGTAACTCTCTTTACTTGACTATTCAATTAATCTACAGAAAAGTCCATCATTGTGAAGAGAAGTTGATAAATATATTTAGTGCCTAGAATATACCACCATCATTTGAGCACGTTTTGTTTGGATAACAGTTCATTCATGGCCAAGGCATGTGATGTGAGATGGTGTGATACAGACTAGATGTCATGAGAAGAAACAAGAATTGGCAATTCTTTCAATTATAAAAGTCAAACAATAGATGAGAGGACTCATTAAGGAGAGACACCCAAGGTGAACAGGTTAGAAGATTTAACTAATAGGTATCATACTTACTCAGTCAATTACTTACATTAAGACAATTATTTATATATGTGTTTCAATATGCAAATGAGGTATTGTCCTATCAAATATGTGCTCATTTAAATCAAGTTAAAAATAGTTTTCAATTTGTCACAAGAGTCCAATGTTTTTACAGAGGCACTTTTGGATATCTCTTTGTATCACTCCATGAATCCTAAAATACTGCAACAGCCATTAAAAAAATAAGCCAAATTGCCATGTTTTTAGAAATAAAATGCTATTCAAACCAGTCTATGATTGATATATATATACAAACCCCTCTGTGAAAAAAATCTGAATATATTTAGGATTGAAACTGGAAGGTCTGTTGTGTGTACGAGCTACTGAAGAGATTTCTGGCTCAGAGAAAACGGCCTTTTTAAAGATGTGTTTTGTAAAATCTCATACATTTTACAAGACACGACAGGGGAATAGGGTAAAATATTTTAAATGAATAGGTATCGCTACAATCGTGTTTTTTTTGTATTAAAAGTTTTTGGGAAATTCCATGTTTGAAATGCAAACGAGGCATCTAATGCTACAGACGAAAAGAAACAAAGTGTAGTAAAATGAACACCTAAGTGTGTGATTTGGATGTTTTCTTTCCTCTCGTCTGAAAGAAGACAAAGTTATAGAAGCACAACAGCCCAAAATCTCAACAATGAGCAGTGCATGAAAAACAAGAGGCTGTATTTGCTTGAGGAGTCTCGCCTTAAAAAACATGCATGTGACGCTATGAAGGGAGACACTGAACAACATGTGTTGCGTGTGTCATGCGTGATGCTGTGAAGGGAGAGACTTTGTGAGAAACATGTGGCAGTACTTAAATCAGAAAACACTGTAATTCAGTCAGAGCATGGAGTAGACTGTACAGCTGGTCTATAGCAACAGATCTCAACAAGTATTGGTCAGATTGCCATGAAATATGGTTTAGATAAGAAGAAATAGATTCATGAGTTTTTCTATTTCTATCCAGTAATATGTCTGTCAGCAGAATAAAGGGTGCTGTATTATGATTCCCTTCGCACAAGCTTTCTTAGAGTCAGCAGCTTTCTATGTTTTGTGTGTGTTTGTGCTCACAAGAGAAAATTAAACTCTGCACGTTCTGTGTCCTTTGTTTTCTCATTTAGAAACTGACAAGCTTTGATAGATGTCCATGGATCTGGCCATTGACAATGGTTGATAAATCTATGGATTTGGTAGTATAGGGATGATAGATCAGGCTTTAAATAACGAGTGCCTATAGATCCACACAGGGCCTATACAGGAGACCTCATCCCATAGCTGTCTGCTGTGATGAATGACGGGGGACGTCCTCATACTAACTAACCTTTGTTTCTCCGAAGCGTACTCGCTTCTCTTGACAGCGACCGAAGCCTACTGAGGGTTGATTCCTCTGTCATCGAAGCTAAATGAAAGTTAATCCTTGTCAGTTAATGGTATCTATCAAGTGTTATTCATGTCAGGCACAAGTTAACAGTAAAAAAAAACATTTCAATTGCAGCATATGTTCAGAGCATTCTTCTGGAAGAAGTCCATGTTTTGCCCTCCGAGCAATGAGCACTCTTATGGTACCGATTGAATGGAGATTAATGCACCAACGTCACAGCCTGGAGGCCGAGCAGTACTCTGCTTTTTAATCACAGTATGTTCTTGGAGGCACACTGCTATCATGTATACACCAAGCTGTGCTCTAGTTTACATAATAAAAAGGCTTTAAGTGCAGTGTATGCAGCAACATCCGACCATTATGTAAGCAGCTATCAAACTGTTTAAATGTCATTAAACCGACAATGCTTATTTAGATGCTTACATTTATCTTTGTGGTTGTTTTAGGTTGTTTTTTTTTATGAGAAGCAACATACTTTTAGAACACAGTTTGTGATTATAATGTCCCCAGCAAATGAAACAACATTTAAAGGAATAGCTCTGTCCTGATACACTGGAAAACCTACTTGTTTCTATGCATACTGCACACATTTAGAGGTTGACGCGATATTCTTAAATTTAGGTATACACGAAGTTCCCCTTTGAAAATTGCTTGTGAAACATATCGACGTAATATGTCAGGTGTATATGTACAGTATTCAACATTTTCGGAAAAATGTTGAAATAAACAAACTTGAGATAATGTGTTAATTAGTGAGTCTAGTCTCAATGCTAAGCTAACCAGCGACACACAGTGTACATATCTGAGAGCGGAATCGATCTTCTCATCAAATTCTGTAAGGAAAAAAGAAATGTATTTCCAAAAATATCAAACTATTCCTGTAAATATAAATATCTATTTAATCATAATTACTAGACAATTTTGAACAGAACAGGTTAATATATATAACTTTCTCTGCCTTTGTAAAAACTGTTATGTGTCTCCCGTGTTATAACAAGGGCTGCCTAAAAGGTTCAAACCAGGGCAACAGAGGCTTAAGAGCACCACAAGGTTTGAGTTAATCAGACTCACCTGCTGTCATGGGTCCAGACATCCTGTCACGGTGACCTGAGTCTGCTGCCTGAACCACAGCTTGACCTCTCAGTGGACCATCTGTAACAACAAGGGGGATAGCGATGAAAATGTTGAATTTCATAACCTTGCAGGCTGGAGACCTTTATCAACTAAGTCCCCAGTAGGCGGCCTGCTGGAGCACTGCTCAGTGTGATTTGATTAGGATCCCCTGACGATTAATTAAAACTTCGGGGAGATCCCATGCGTCCTCAGGCAGGGAGGATGAGGATGTGTACGTACTGCAATCTGTGCCAGTGTTTGTACAGATTTAATTGAGTTAATTAATTGCTTCTCACAGTGAGTATGTGGAGCTGAGCCACAGGTGCAGTCAGGGTGCTCCACTTGTTTTGTTTCACATCATGACCGCAGCATTTCTTGCAGTTCAGCAAAACGTCCAATGCAGTCTGACGTTAGATTTCACTAAATCATCTGGTAGAACTGGCAGTAATGAGGAAGTCTTCCACCAAGCATATGCAATCTGCAGGCCTTCCTTTGTAAAGTGCACTTTATTAATGCATCAACTTTGTCTCGACCTTCTGTTTTCCAGACAAATCATCAAGTCAACATCTTGTTCTATATCTGATTTAATTTTGTTCTAAACTAATTAGTGTTTAATAGAATTACTACTAACTACACAGCGCAGTAAAGCTGGAGGGTGGTCAGTCACAGCAGTTTAATTCAGCCATGTCTTTTAAATACTGAAGTTGTGGGTCCAATCGATCCAAAGTCAACATTAATACTATGTAAAATCTCTAAACCGTCTTAATTTTGGGGGCTTTTCATAGCTACCTGATCAACTGCATGAAATGCTATTTTATTTTAAAAGGGAATTTCTCACAAAACGACTTTATTCTATTTGTGCTGTTTTAAAACTCTCTCCACGCTTCCAGGAATAACGGTGGAGAATAACTGAATCCCAGGGTTAGAAATACTGTAATCAGCCTAAAAATGTGTAAATAAAACTCAAAATTGCCAGAAACAAATACAGACGACTTTAATATCCTCCGTGAAACTACGACCCTCTATAATGTCATTACATTTCCTTCGTCACATTTGTCTTTTGATATCTCTCAGTCCAAACTAACGTAAGAACTCCACTGTATAATTCATGTGATCAACGCATCATCTTTATTTAAATAGCCCAAAATTACAAATCTCACCCTTATAATTTGTACAACATACTGTACAATAAACTTCAACAGGAAAAGTAAGTGTGAAACTAGTTATAAGCAAGCAGGTTTCGGTGCACAAACTTTGTTTGATTTTATAGGATTTTATAGGATTATTCTCTCTTTTGAAGTAAACAACCATAAAACTCATATTGGCTGCATGGCTACCAGGGTCCCTCAGTGTCCATGCCCCACACACTCCTCTTACATAATGCAAAAGCCACACATGGCTCCCTGCGCTTCACTCATCCAAACGAACAGATTATGTGTGCAGTCCGTACAGGGGCAGGCATATTAAGTGGGCTGCGAGGTGGGGCGGATCCCTCAAACAGCACGGATTTAAAGCTCCAGTAAAGCAAGAGGAGGTGCTGCAGGACGTGACAGAGATGAGACCTGAAGCGAGCCCGGAGCTGTCTGCAGTGCTGAACGGCTGCTGCTGCTGCAGGATCATCATCATCATCACTCTGTGTTTCTCAGTGCATGTCCTCACAACAGCCGGGAAGTAAGTTCTCTAATCTTATCATCCTCCAGTTTGTCATTGTGTGAACTTTTGTATGTAGACAGCGTGGAACTTAAAACTTCATGTCCATTAAATTGGTTCACCCTTCTGGGAAGAATTCATTAGTTAAGGACGAGTTAATTCTGTTCTTGGAGCAAATCTTCACACTATAAAGGCGATCTACCCACTGCATGATGTTCATCTCTTGTCCTGCATTGTAAGGACATAACAAACGTAGAACAAGTGTTTTAAGTTTCAGATGGTTGCAATAGAAGCTTTATAAAGAAGATGAATGAAAGCTCTTTTAACAGCAGTTAAACAAAAGTTCAAATTGCCTGTCTTTGACTCTTCATTCATCCATGTGATCAAGAAATCTTATTGCTTTTCACCACAAGAATAAACATCAAACTACAGAAAGCCTTTGGGGTGATATAATCAGAGATCACTGCCAGCAGGGATTAAAAAAAAAGATGGAGGCAACAGCATTGTGAAGTATGAAGTTATTCATCTAACATTTTTAGCATTCAATCAGAAACGTCAGATGACAGAGAGCTCGTTGCTTCAACTACAGATATGTGGCTTTGTTTAGCGTGACAGTGCACATTCAGGGTTTACTCTAGACAACATCATTTACCCTTTTATTTGGAGAAGTCCTTGACATTTTCAAAGCTGCTGTTGTAATCCACAGGTATAAATGGGAGGTATTACGGCCACGAGGGACACCATATGTTACTGCTCTGTCCTCAGAATACACTGGCCTGGCTGTTTGAGACTTTTCTCTCTTTCATTGCCGTTTTTAAATGTTAAACAAACTGTGATTCTGTGACATTTGTCCACATTTTACTTTCAACCTGGACTCCAGAATAGCTAAAAGTATTTTTTCTGTGTGTGTAAATCAGACGTGGTCAGGCCCCACGGTGTGATTTATCTGCTGCTTAGGAACCAAAGCAGGTCTCTCAATGAGGATTGATGTTGCTCATTCTTTTATATTCTTTAGAGCTGCATTTGTTTTTGACCAGTTTGTCCATTCTCCGTGGTGTTTGTCTCAGGATGACCTTGGATAACCTGCTTTTGAAAGGCCATCTTTAATGGAGCCGAATATCTGCAGAGTTTGCTTGTGAATAAGTTTGCGATACAAAAATGTGTTTTGTTTGACTTCCTCAGTAGCCCTCCCCTACTTTATATTCTGCCAATGTAGCATCGAGAAAACTGTCAAGTAAAGTTGCAGTGAGTAGCAGAAATTGTCGGATGTGTTGCGTAACTCACTGTACATTCTGACGAGGCACATTCCCAAAAGGATTTCAGAGGGGAAAAAAACTCAATAACTTTAAAATCCAGTCTTGTATCATTTTCTTTCATGTTTTTTTGGCAACTGTAAAATCAAACTATAAAATTGTCTGTGCAAAAGCAAGGTAATGCTCTACTTCACGGCTCTCTCTCTCGCAGTCATTTAGCTTCCCTCTATACACGCAGCTACCTGAACTGTCCAGCCTGATGTAACCACAGGCCAGTTGATAATTGATACTGAGGCAGGCAGTTTCTTTCATTATGTCTTCAAGTCCCCTATTAAAGCTGCTCTTGGCCCTTAAGTCCCATCATCCAGAGAGCAGGGGAGCTATCAACATGTCTTTTGTGAGGATCAGCGGGGTGATGAGGAGGGAGACGAAGCCTCCTGGAATAGAATCTGCTGACTAGGGGAGTGCACCTACAGCAGGAACTGTCTCTCCACTCCACGGCCCATTTAAGAGCCCACAGAGAGCGTTTCTGCGAGTGATGCAACTCTCTGAGGGTTATCTTCATATTAATCTCTTCCGTCATCAGTTTGATATATTTATCTTGTACTATGTTGTATTTGAGTTCAAAATAGGGGTAGTGTTTCTGTCTTGTCTCACTTATTTTTCTCACGACAAAGATGAGCAGATTGGACATGGTGTAATAACAGCTTTAAAGTGAGATGTGCTGACTGGGGGTAATGCATGAGCTCTGAACACCCTGAATCAATCAGACTTTCCCCTCCATTCAGCAAACTCTGCATGCTGGAAACTCACTCACTCATGTTGCGTCTCGTCTTTGTTTTTTCCCCCTCAGGTATCTTGAGGAGTGAATCTCCAAATGAACACGTTACTGGTGAATCAAGATATACAAATAGCAGCTCTTTCAGTAAATCAACAACTCACTGCAACGCGGCCAAACAATTCGAAGGGGTTCGATACGAAAACCTTTGCTGAAGCACCACAACGCGGATCATTGACAGCCAGCGAGCACTTTGATTGATCTATGGAACATCTTCAGCCACTCGGCTGAGATTTATACTTCACTTTGTAAATCCCCATTAGTGACCCTCTAGGGCTGCTACTGGATGAGCGATATTGACAAATGAACTAAGGACTGTATGGATGATCTGAAATTGAAGTAGTGACCTCAGCTTTTGTTTGCTTTTATTAGATTTTCTTGAAAGCAAGTGAGTCTAAGTGGAAGAAAGAGAGAGGGACAGTTAAATCTAATTAAACCTCGCTGAGCATGCCTCAGCGTGCTGCTCTGCTAACTGGAGGGCTTATTCATTTGCACTACTGATTTGCCCCGTGTTGTTTTCCTGCTGGAACCGTTTCTTTGCCCTGTGGCTTGTGGGAAACACTGAGTTCAATCTGTTGACATCTGCCAGATTTCACAATGTGATCCCTCTCTGGGTTTAGAAATCACACTCACTTTAGGTTGAGGTTATGCCGTTCCTCATAGCTTCTGACTGCAAAATAAAACGTGTACAGTAAACAATTTCAACCTCCAAAACATTCCCTGACTTCCAAGATGAGCGACGCAAACTACTGGGTTGTGGACTATGATCTCTCCACTCCTGCTCCGTCTGGGTTCCCCAGGGGCCCAACGGTGCAGCAGCCCATGCCGGGGCACCCCGAGCAGGGAACGGCGCTGTGTTTCGTTGGCCTCCTCGTGCTGCTGCTGCTCTTTCTCGTCGTTCGCTGCGTCCGTATCTTATTAGACCCCTACAGCAGCATACCAGCCTCATCGTGGACGGATCATAAGGAGGGGCTGGACAGAGGACAATTTGATTATGCACTGGTGTGAAGATGAGGGGGGGATCGGGAGATGAAGAGAGGGAT
Source organism: Anarhichas minor (assembly GCF_050575085.1). Classification (NCBI taxonomy): domain Eukaryota; kingdom Metazoa; phylum Chordata; class Actinopteri; order Perciformes; family Anarhichadidae; genus Anarhichas; species Anarhichas minor. The sequence continues at coordinate 12,707,051 of NW_027466470.1, read as the reverse complement.
GAATTTGGAGACATGTTAAGGTTCTGCTAAAAGCTTCTAGTTCCAAAGATTCAGCTCCTTAAAATGAAAGAAACTGCATTATGTTTGTTGTTTGGTTGGGGTATTGTAATGCAAGCTGTAAAGATACCAGCATAAAAATGATATTAAACAGTATCTGTACAAGGATTCAATCCAGAGAGAAAAATGAGCAGACGCCAGAAGTCCCGCATCTATTTTAATTCCCAGTAATTAACGTCATATTGGGTATGTTGTTACACTGCAGCTTCTAGAGTGACAAATTGCAGGAAGACAGCGATCAGTATCACAGCATTACCTTATGACTCCTGTTTGTCCTGTCATTTTGTAATTCTATAATGTTTCTACAAATCCCAGGGCTGAATTATAAATAGAGAGCAGAGCTGCTGCGAGAGAGGTCCTGATTAAATAAAAGTGAAATCGAATGAGTTTAGGGTAGACATGGAAGTCATTCAGACAGAACTAATATGCACTGGTGCAGCAGATTTAAAGCAAGATTGAGACCTTTATACGTCGATTTGCTGTTAAAATGTAAAAGTCTTTCTGTCTTTTTTGGAAGTGCAGCTGAACGAACAATTTAGAAGATGTCAAAGTTTCTCTGGAACAGGAAACCTGTTTTTATGTGAGCCGTGCTGGATATTGTGAGGCATTTATACGACCTCTAACATGATCCTCAGGTATAATGATTTCTATTTAACCTAAGCCTCTATAATTAGAGGAAATCGCCTCCTGAAATTGAGCTTTAGCTAATATTTGTATCTCTCTATTTTCTTCAATGTGTCCTGAATTTCAACCTTATCCCCCTATACAAGCTGTTGTTTATAATACATAACAGTTTATACTAATTATTTTATTTGGGGTTTTGTTATTTCATGTCGCCATCCCTTTAAGAGGCTTATGAGACTCAGTGCAGAGAGTCACTATACGCTGACTCAATACGAGTCGTATAAAGTTATGATTATGAAATGCATGTACACCAATTTCTTTTCTCTAATCCTTTTTGCCTTTAGGCCCAGTCCAGTGCACCAGCCAAATCTGTTCAACAGTGCCTGTAGGAATATGAGAAAAGCTAAAAACGATTTCGTACTCACTACTTACTGTCCTTCTGCATCTTGTTTTATAATATTGTTTCTGCCCATATTTTACTGTAAAGTCCTCTCTATAAATAAACTTAAGTATTAATATTTTTGGGATTTGTTAAAAAGTTGTTTTGTTTCATTAATGATGACCAAAAGTTTAGCAATACCAATTATATTGTGTATGGTCTTACTTCCCGGATGTAGACTCTTGCTGGTAATAATTAGATATTTTCCTAATGTTTCTTGAAATTAGCATTCAGTTTTTAATGAAATAAAAAGCTTTTGTCCTGTCTTTTTATAAAGTTGCATCGCTTTGCAGTACACACACATAAAAACAGACACACACACACACACGCACACGCGCGGCACCTAACACACACACTTTTACTTGAGCAAACACTGTCCTCACTGCTGCCCTACAATCAAGTCAAGCAAGATTTAGAGCACATGAAATCAATTGGAGGCTTGTAAAGAGACACAATCAGTTAATTTATGAGGACCGGCCCTCACAGAGTCAGACCGGCCCCCCAGGACTAAATATATCCCTACGCTGACTGACATGGACCCTCAGCACTCTGCTTGTTTGGATGGGAAAACATACATAAGGGAAAATCTGTGGCATTTTTCAAAACATCTACGTCAGTCATCACAAGAAAATAGCAAAAGCACTAAACTAAAATATTTAAAGTAACTTTGGTGACTTGTCCTCTAGAGCCATCATCAGGTCAAAAGATAAATGTTTCCAGTACTTTGGTATATAATTACATACATTCCAATCAGCCTCAGTTGTACTTTGTGTAATTAGCACTGGTTAGCATGCTAAACTAATGCTAATATGCTAAACTAAGACGGCAAACAAGGTAAAGATTATACCAGCTAAAAATCAGCATGGTACCATCTTCATTGTGAGCATGTAAGCATCAAAACGTTGGCAATAAGTAAGGGCAAGTTATCTGGCACAAACAGTGCACAGCCAGCCAAACTGGACTAAAACGGCCCTTTTCAGTTTTTGCTTCAGTGCGTCCTGACAATTTACTTCGTTGACAAAACAACAAAAGCAGTCGGTCCCCATCAGTCTCTCTCATGTGTACACAGATATGCAAATAAGGCTGGATCACAGAAAAACAGGACCTCAGGCCTGACATGCATGACGGATGCTGTTCCGTGTTAACATACTGTACATGTGACACTTCCAACATGCCACAATATTGCTTGGTAAACCAATATTATATTGGCTGGTAATACTATTATAATTATTATCATTTAGTTGTTTATTACTAATCAAAAATATATACATTTAACATTTGTCAAATTGTAGAAGTACTGTAATGTTACTGTAATGGCCGGTGTTGTAAGCTCTGCTTATTTGATTACATCTCACTCTCACTACAATTTACATGCAGACGTTAGACACACAGAAAAGGCAGGTGCACACAGTATGCAAATAAATATCTTCCTGAATCTGGACAGGGTCAATTACTGGTAGTCTGACTCAATCCCACAGAAATGCACGGAAACACACTCTTACATACCCCCCCCCCCCCCCCCCACACACACACACACACACAGACACAGGTAAACACAAACATCAACAGAAGTTAACCACAGCCCACATCCACACACATGCAGATCATGGTTGATGTTTTTGTTCTGTTGTAAAACGTACACAAACTCTCTTTCCCTTTGTTACAGCATCTCCCAGTCAGTTTAACACAGCCGTTACGTAAACATTAATGAATTGAATAATACACCGATGCCTTACACATAACACAGCTGTGCTGTCCTGACTGATACAATAATAGCTCATCTGCATAACAGTAGTGATGTTGTCAGCAGACAGCCTGCTTATCTCCATCCACGACAATACTAGCTGAGTGTGCTGAAGAGCAGGTTGGTGTGTGAGGACTGGGTGTGTCTGCATGGGTTCAAGAGAAGCCAGTGACTGTGAATGTGTGTTTTAAGGGTGTGCCATCGGGGTTTGTGTTACAGCAGGTAAACACACAGCCCTCAATGACAGCATGCACGTATATCAGAGTAAAGTCTGTGTGCTCAACTATGCACATACTTGGTGAGGTCTGTTTACCTTCAAACTAGGAAGTCCTGGATTGTTGCTTTGGGTGTTAACAGCCGCTTTCCAAGTGACTGGGCACCCAGGAGATGTCTGTCATGAGCACAATCTATGATGGAGTATAAGGAAACGAAATTAGATATACTTGTTACTTATTGTCAAAGAAGCGTCAAGCATTGTATGTTTATTATTGAGTACAACTTCTGGTGGAATATAAGGGAATCTAATGAGATGAGTAAATTTACTGCTGAAAAGCAGCATGAATGCTAAATGCTTAAACGTAGCATAACAATAGCTCCAGTAAAGACGGGTCATAAGGTCAGTGTCAGTTACAGAACAATATAAATATATTAAGTTTGCTAACCCTAGTCAGCAAACTGCTCGTACCAGACCAAGTGAAGCAGTAACAATTCAACCAAGGTGCGTTTTATTTTATCACGACTTCAACTTTTCATTTGTAAAAGGAAGAATGTGTTTTTTCTTCTCACAAACGTTACATAATATCACTGCTGTTGTGATGTGTGTTTAACTTTATGCATGTGCAAACTAACTCCATTGCCGTTTTTATGACATTATAAAGTGACGTTACTGAAAACCTGCTGCAGTGTTTCCTTTGTTGCCCACGCTGAGTTACTGACTGGGCTGTGATTGTGAAGAGTCGCTGTGGGAAAGAGACGCCCCTCGTGTTTAGCCGCTCAACCATCAAGCTGCACCACAGCCAGCTTCATCCTCCTGTTAGAGACAGACACGGAATACGGGAAGCCTTCAGAATAAAAGCTACACCTGAGTTCGTTAAGACAAAAACAGACGTCTTTTCACCTTAAATCATTACAAACGGCAACGGTCTCTACCAGTGGCTATTATTTTGAAATTAGTAGTATCTTCTCTTCCTCGTGCCTAACTTGACACCTGAGCGACCCGTCTCCTCTGTGGTGAAGTCGTTAGGGATACAGCGGTACGGAAGCGCATCCCCAGCCACACAAGGCTGCAACAAATTCACAGCTTAAGGTGGATTTTATTCTTCTATCCCCTCAGGATCAGTTCATCACTTCCATCGAGCTGCGGACAGGTGAGTCTCTGCCATGCAGCCCGTTTCTTTCAACAGGTCAACTACAACTTGGTGTGTTTCACCTTGGAAATGAATAGACTACCTACTGTACTTCCAGCTAGTTTTCAACAAAGACAATATGTTTTCGTATGCTTGTGCTGCTCTTGTGCTGCTCTAAACTGGAATATTTATGATATAGTCTACTATTATATTGTTTCACAGCCTTCTGAACCACACGCATGGTTGTTTTGTGGCATTATTGACAAACTGAGTAACATTCCAAAAGGATCTTCAACTTAATGTGTTGTTTATAGCTTTTCTGTGACTTATTAACAATGGAATCAAAAATTTGTATGTCGTTTTTGTAGCTTGGAATAGAGTCAGTTATCAGATGTGGCAAATATTACAATATGTTGTCCATAAGCTTATGTTTATGTGCCAACTTAGTATTCCTTGTTTGTTTCCTCTCTCTCTCTCTCTCTCTCTCTCTCTTTCTCTTATACCTACCCACTGTATATACATACACACACACACACACACACACACACACACACACACACACACACACACACAATCAAACACTGGTGGTCACAGGTTTCACTCCACTCACTGCTTACTTAAATCCAACCGGACTACCTATCCTCAACACTTCTGCCTGTCCATCCCGCAGCAGAATGGACCTGCTGCCGGATGTATGGAGGCAGGACTACTGGCTTCCTCCAGGTGTGACCTGGAGGGACGTGGAACAGCTGGCCGACTCTGACCGACCGCGACCCCACGACCTTCTCATAGCTCTGCCCCTCGCGCTGGGCTTTGTCGCCCTACGCTACGTGTTTGAGAGGTAAAACACTGATCTCTTTGTTCTGGAAAGATCTGGATGGCGTTATGGGGATATCGAGTCACGGGAAGACAACTAAACACTTATCTGATCTGAAATATCACCTCCAGCCCTCTTTTAAGAAACACAATTATCTGAGTTTTTTTATGCCATTTTAATTTGACTTGGTTCCAAAAGCAGGTGATTGACAGAGCAGACACTGTAATCAGGGGAAAAGGCCTTAAGGGAATAAAAAGAGAGAGAAATAGAAATATTTTTACCTAAATGGAGGATTCTCTATTTTTTTAAATTTTATTATAGCTGTAAACCACATTTTGTTTGCATTAATTGCTTTTACCACATCCAATGCTTTTCAGATTGAACTTTATTTCCAAAATCAAATGATTTATCAACTTGAAGAGAAACTATAGGTGGTTTCAGAGGGCTTGTTAGGAGTGCATAACAATAGACATTTTACACACACAGATATTCTTCAGGGGATTTGATTGGCTGATTGCATCCCCAGAGTGTTCACTGTTGTAACATTTACAGCAGTGAAGAGTCGGTGGAATCAGATGGCTTTTTAAAGCTAATTAAAATGTCATTGTTATTCCTACACAATGCTACTTTATTCTATTGTATTCCGATATCAGATATTTACTCTGTGAGGTATATTATATTTGTTGTTTTTCACATTACGCTTGGATGTATTCATATTGCATACATACTATTCTACTACACTGTATATAATATACACTATACAACACATTTTTAACACTGGTTTAGAGTACCGTAAAGTATACAGTCTAGCATTGATATATTTGATATCTGTGTACATTTATACGTATATCTTTTTCCACTTCTCTGGACTGTGTCAAATATCTGTCAAGTTTAGTGTTGACACTATAAATCCATGCACACACACTGCATTGTTGTCTGCTTTAACACATATATTGTAGCCGTCAGTTATCCTGAAGTGTTTTCTTTAGGCTTATTATGTATGGGGGAGTATGACTAAACAATTACAGGCTGGTGCCGGACTGTCCCGCAGGACTGTTACCGGTATATCATCATTCGTGTAAACTCTTTTGTTGCCTCCAGGTTTTTTGCCCCACCCATGGGCAGATGTTTGGGGGTGAAGAATAGATTACAAGTGACTGCTGCCCCCTCCCCGCAGCTGGAGTCGTTTTACACCCAGAGGAGCAGACAACCGACACAGGTTCGTCTGAAAAGGCCTCAGTATTCATGCATTCAATTTGTAGCACGTTTTTCACATCATTCAAAAGAAGTTGGAAAAGGATCAAGGAAGGATGTTCTTAAATTTCTAATTATGCTAATTTTAAGCATTTACTTCCTCGTGTTTGTTGCTGGGGCTTCTTGTTCTGTGTGAAAAGCAAAGAAGGAACAAGATGTTGTGATGGTAACACATCCTTCTTCCTGGAAAAACCTCTCCTGGGGGAAAACACTACATTTACAGATGTTACGTTAATTATTCTCTTTCGGTTTATAGATAAACTAGAAATGCTTCCGGAATATTCCTCACATTTATTTTTCTTTATCTTTATACAAAACACTAACAAAGAATATAAAAACGCTTTACTGCCTCACACGACCACATTTAACTAATCCCAGCAGGCCTGTTTGTTTTAAACCTGCAGATGATAATTAATTAGCATCACTTATTCGGCTAACACGTTTACTTTTTATTTTACGACAACACTTTGGAAGTAACTTAACACCAGCATCCATAGTGAAGTCGATATGATGTATCTGCCTCCATCTGTTTTCCCCTTTTGTCATTTCCTCCTTCATGCCCGCCGCTTTTTGATTACATTATACTTAATATCTTTAAAGATTGCTTTCAGCTCTCCGTCCCTCCCCATTTCATTCATTTCTTCCTCCTATTGTTGTTTTAGAGTGAAATTGTTCGTTTGATGTCGCTGTGTGGCAAAACCCAGAGGCAGATTGAGACCTGGTTCAGACTTCGCAGGAACCAGGACAGGCCGTCTTTCACCAAGAAGTTTGCTGAAGCTGCGTGAGTGCTCTCTCTCTCTCTCTCGCTCTCTCTCCACAGCCCCGATCACTGTCCAGGTTACAGATGACGATCCTCAAGAACACTTCCGTCACCAAAAATCCTTAGACAACTGGGGGAAAAGCCTTGAGAACTAGACTTGCAGGATTCACCACTGCAAAAAGAGATCCAGCTATGTTGATAAGTGTGTAGACTTTGTTGTAGCGACTATCAACAGAGAGGGCTGACGCAGGGAGGTTTGTCCAACGTGTCAACAAAGATCATCTGTGATTCTTTTTGTGTATTGCAAACAAAAAAAAAACAGGTTTACCTTCCATGATGCTGTTAGATACTGCAGCTGGACTGATTGTAGGGTGGTAGCGGTCAGCAGACAATAGGGGCTCCTCTTTACAAACCTACAACTGTTAAGCAACAGGTGCGCAGGTGATTTTAATTACCCACTAAGTCCTGGTGACACACACACACACACACACACATAGTCACCAGCAGTGCCCTAGTGACAGGCACACAACCACAACACATTTCTTGCTTCTACAGACTTGTTTACTTTTTTAAAAGTTTCTTTCCAAATGTATGATCTGAAGTGTTTTATTTTGCAGTTGGAGGTTCTTTTTCTACCTCACAGCGTTCATGGCTGGACTAGCGTGTTTGATTGATGTGAGTATGAGTTTCAAAAAAGGTTTAATGCAATACCCTATGCTATTTAAGATGTACGTTTTATGGCTTTAAAACTATCTTTATCTTTTCTCCACAGAGCCCATGGTTCTGGGACCGCAGGGAATGCTGGAGGCAATATCCAGTTCAGGTGAAGACCTACAGTAACAGCATGCTTTGGATAATTAGTGTGTCCTCTTTCATTATTAAGATGTGATCAAAACTCCTGCCATTTTAATCTGATTGCTATCAAGTTTGCAATTTCAGTCTCTTTCTGCATCCAGAGTAACTCCCAGCCCTCACAATGTATTTGTTAAACTTCATTTTAGGGCTGCAAGTGATGTATATTTTCACCCCCCCCCACGACAATAAGTTCCTTTGTAATAACAACAATTATAGCAGAAGATGGTTTCGATGCATTAACCTCTGGGTTATGGGCCCAGCACGCTTCTGCTGCACAGGCAGCTGGGAACTCAAGCCAAACAACAATTTAGGAGGCCAGTGTCTCGTCCATCAGGCCTCTGGGGCTGCTGGGAAGTCATTGTGCACAAATCACACTGGCACTAATCCTTTTTGAGTTCATCTTCTTCTATATTTGTGTGACGTACAATCAGGGAATCATGAAAGTGTTCAGTGCCTGCCTGATGCTCATCGTAGCATTCACTGCAGACTAATAGTTCGGTCTATAAACATCACAAATAAGTGAAAATGCAGTTACAGTTTCACAAAGCCCAAATGTCTTCTTTTGTCTGACCCCAAAGTCCAAAACTTAAAGACTTTAAAGCTTGATGATACAAATCTTAACTGAAAGGATGTAAACTGCAATTTCTCATCTATATTTAGAGTTTTGTTCCTCTGTATGCTCACCAATGTTGGCTGCTATGGCTCCATTTTTGTGCCACCAGTAAGTGTCTTTGAATCTCTTTTTATTGACTATTGAATGATGTTTGTGCGCAGCCCATGGAGAGAGCTCATTACTGGTACTACATGCTTGAGTTGGGGTTTTATGTCTCTCTGCTCCTTCGGATCCCTGTGGACATCAAGAGGAAGGTGAGGAGCTATAGAGGAGGGTATAAAATAATATATTAGCCCTATGTTTGCTTCAGCCTGGTCATATTTCACAGTTGATGGCTTGCACTTCTGTTTTAATGAGAGCCTTGATTTAACACATGGGTTAATAAGTGACTCGATAATCTACACGTTTGCTTTGCCAGGATTTTAAAGAACAGGTGATCCACCATTTGGCCACCATCTTCCTGCTCAGTTTCTCCTACTGTGCCAACTACATTCGCATCGGCACCTTGGTCATGCTGCTTCACGACTCCTCTGACATCCTGCTCGAGGTAACACGTCATCTCCAATACTCTCCCACCGTCATGCTGCTTTCATGTAACATTGGTGGATCTTAAGAGTCTAATGTCATCCATTCAGGCTCCAGGGCCACAGCTAAACGGGCACATGGGACCTCACAACGATAATTACTCTCTTCAGGGCATGTCACTATAGATTCACCTCCATGTTAGCCATTTGTCTGCCTCTGTGTAGCCCTTCAAACGGTCTAAACTTTGTACACTGCAGTCAGGGGTTCACTCAGTGCTCCAGGTTGTTCTTAGAACAAAAGTATCTAGTCTGAGCAGGCAGACCCTGTTACTGAGGCCTGATGGCTAAAAGCACTTGAGCAGCCCAAGCTGACAACAATAAAGACATACGAATAATGATAACACTTCATATATGTAGTGCATATCCTGTAAGTCTGCTCGTGTTACAGACTCTTTATAGACTGAAAGGACATTAAGCACAGATGCTCATTTTGATCTTGTTGAAGACATATTTGCCTGTTTAATACTTTATTCTAATCCCCAGTCTTCGCTCATTAACTCTTTCTGCCTGATGCTTGACTAATGTTTTTTGGTTACTTTCGCTTTACATATAGCTTCAATTACGGTTTGTATTTTTGCAGTCTGCCAAGATGTTCAACTACGGCACTGGCTGGAGGAAGACTTGTGACACACTGTTTGTTGTGTTTGCTGTTGCCTTCCTTGTGACCCGACTGGTGATTTTCCCCAGCAAGTAAGGTTTACTCTGGTTTCCCATGTTTAGCGCTGAAATGCTTAACTACTTAACTACTTCATGCAACACGGGTGACTTGTAAGTCTGCTGTCAGAAACGCTTCTTTCAACGTTACTTTTATGATTCGATTACTTACAGAATCATCCACACCTCCCTGGTGCTGTCCATGGAGGAGTTTGAACCTTTTGCCGGCTACTACTTTTTCAACGTCCTGCTGATGGTGCTGCAGGCTCTTCACATCTTCTGGGCTGGTTTAATCATACGCATGGTTTACAAGTTCCTGAAAGGCAATGTGAGAATCAGCAGTGAACTCAATCACAGGGCAAATATTTGCAATATTTACATAGTAGCTTAAGACATGTGGAGTCCTATATTAACATCCAAGATAACCCTGGATCCTCAGCTCAGTCACACACATTAAACTCTGTATCTGCTTCTGTCTCCAGCTGGAAAAAGATGAGCGCAGTGACGAAGAGAGCGAGGTCGAGGAGGAAGAAGACGATAAAGGAGAAGAGGAAAATGCGGATCGAGGAGGAGATTATTGTTGGAAGAGACGTAAAGACAAAATGAACTCCAAACTGTCGATGCTGACCAACAGCTGTGTCCTAAATAACCTGACCAACCACAGGGCATCTGTAGCCGACAAGATGCGTAAAGCTCAGTAAAGTCCTGATGATTGAAACAGCCACGGTTTACTTATCGAGTGTATGACCGCCGTGACCCTTTACCTTATTTACTACAGTTATGCTGATGCCACTGTGCGTCACACTTAATGGAGAGTGAAATTAGGCAACGTGGTGCTACGTTTCATCATTATTCTCTGTAACATTCTGACATAGAGGATAGTTTGGATCTATTTACTTCTGGGTTTTGGGCCCAGAATGCTTCTGCTCCGCCACTCTGCTCCGCACCCCAGACAGGACTTAAACCCACAATTCCTGGCTCTGAGGTGCAGTGCCTTACCCATAAGGCCACTGGGACACTTTTCTGTAAACACGGATGGTAGTCTGGGAGTGTGAAGTACAATTCTGGGAATCATGAAAGTGCACAGTGCCTGTTGTTTTTCTTCGTTGTAGCCTACGCTGCAGACCGTTTACACTATTTGTCAAACAGCAAGCCAACAAAGCACATGTTTGAAGACAAAAAAGAGATTGTAACTAAGAAATAGCACAGTAGCATGTAAGACCCAGTATAGACATTTGAATGCAGGAAACACAATCATGCTTTTACTCTTTCTATGTTTGTCTCTTGTGATGATTTAAGTCATTGAAATAGTTGTGTGATACATGTGATACAGTAGAATTATATTGTTTCATTCACTACTCTTTTAAATCATACGTACAGTCCGTCATTGGACAGCTAAAATGAATGCAAACCTTTTTATTTCGCAAGTTACATTTCATTAATTGTTTTATACTAATTAGTATTGATGCTCTACCTATTGTTCCTGATTGTTACGCTGTAAATATTTATGATCCATACCGCTAACCTGTTTTTTGACATTCTATATATTGTAATATATTTTGGATCTGCAGCTTATTCTTATTTTTGTGAAGCATTCTTTATATTCGTACTCTTTCCTACTTTGTACTGCAACTGCTGCACAGCAATGGATAAATAAAGTTCCGTCTTATCTCATCACAGACTGGTACGCTGTGCAGCTTCTTCTACGGGTAGGTGGTACCACAGCGCCATCTCGTGGCTCACACCAGGTTGACACTAACAGGCTGGGTGCGATCCTGACATGTTGTAGATATGTAACTAATCGTATCAAAGATGATGTCATTGACTGAGGTGGCATTAAGAGACATATTACACATAAGTACTATTTGTTTGATGAGTTATGGTTAAATATCGTGTGTGAGGGTGGATCCACACCTTTCCCAGTCTAACACGTGATCAATGTTCTTCACGGCTCCTGACATTTTTTTTCAATTGGTCCGACAGTCCGACAGCGGAGAGATGCTGAGCGATTATTTGCTGGCTTTTCGATAGAAGTGAGTGTTATCCTAAATTATTATTACTAGTTTAAGTGTGTGCAACTAATTAGAAATGTACTCTTTGTTCGCGCTAAGTGGTTCGTTCAGTTTAACTAAGCTCGGACCAGCCCACGCGAACACCTGAGACTGCCATTGCTAGTGTTACCGTTAACTTAGTGGGCTGTATTTAAGTTTACTTGTCAACTATTTTAAGCTAACTGACAATTATATAGCTCGCGTTGAATACTGACTACAGTATAATAACGTTAGCTTGACGCAGCGCACATGTTAGCGCACATGAGGCAGGTTAGCTTTGTGTGGTACGATATAAAACGTTCACCGTTTAAAGTTAACGCTCGACCACATGTAACGGTTACCCTCCACGCGCATTTTAGCGTCTTGTTGGTGACTATATTTTAATGCCTCTAATGCTTTTATCTCTTTTAATTTAAATTACATTTGTTTATATTTCGCCGATGATTGGCCACCTAGCGGTGGAGAAGTTAAATGCAGTCAATTCGCTTAACCCGAGGTGTCCACAAGGGGGCGCTCTTGTATCGGTGATTAACGTGATGACGTGAACCCCGACACTTCCTGGTGTATTGTACAGTACTGATATGAGTATTTTCTATACTTTATGAGGTACAGTTGCCGTACAGTTGTCTCTGTGGCGCAATTGGTTAGCGCGTTCGGCTGTTAACCGAAAGGTTGGTGGTTCAAGCCCACCCAGGGACGGCAATCTTTTCTCTTTTCATATCCATTAATTTAATTCCCCGTTTTATTACAGTGATGATACATTTTGCGAGCAGTCGCATGCACGTGTAACTAATATCCGATCGTTACCGCTAACATGTTAGCACTTAAGATCAACACCAACCTTCCTTCATCTGTGCAGATGTATCAGCGGACCAGATACGGACGCTGGATGAGCTTGTTTCCCGTGCTGAAGCACAGTATGGGGCTCATCTAGTTCCTGTTTTGCCTTACCGCTGGTGAATGGTCTCGAAGTAAGTACAGATTTGATAACTTCTTAAATGATCGTTTTTGTTTGATTGTGGAGAATACACAAAAGTGTGAGTTAAAAGTTGGTCTATTAACTATGCAGTGTTTTGTTTTGGGCTGTGTATAATTGTGTTTCACCTAACACTTGCGTATTGATGTAGTATTTGAGCTTTTATATGTTTTCTTTATGTAAAGTATCCTATGTGAATAAAGTATAGCAGATAGGCTACAGGTACCTGGATAATCAATAAATATGAGGAAGTAATATATGATCAAAAGTACAACAAACAATCCTAACAAAAGAGTTTTTCTCAGTTTGCTTTTACTGTGACTTCTGTGTATTTATTGGCCCGTTTTAGTCTGACTGACACATTCTCTGGCTTCTCTAGTGAGCAAAGATGCAGATTTTTGTGAAAATGCTGACGGGTTAAATCCTTACCCTTGAGGTGGACTCCAGTGACACCATCGACAATGTGAAAGCCAAAATCCAAGACAAGGAAGGTACTCTTTAGCGTGAGCACATGTGTTTGATATTTAATATATTGTGTCATCAGCTAGGGTGACGTTTTATTAAAAATGTCCTTACATGCACAGATTCATGTGTAACTGTGATTTCCCAAAAACAAATAGATAAATCAGAGAACCCATTGACATTATCTCTACATCATCTCTCTCGTGACTTTGTTTATTTTACTGGAATTAGAGAGAAGAAATTAGATAATTTCTGATAAAAAACTGCACTTGGCATGTAATCACATTGTAGATTTGTTGGTAGAGTTTAAGTGCACAGTAAAACATTAAGAGGAGCGGTGGAGATGTGATTGGTATTGGCTGTCTGCTTATAAAAGAGAAAACGAGATGAAGACATTGACACGTTCACGGATGAGAGCGACAGGACGACGGCGGTTATTTCTGCTCCAACAGTCTGCTCCTCTCATGCAGGTGCTGTGCTCCTTTACATCCTCGTGCTGTCGACTGACGCACCAATCACGTCGGACCCAAGAAGAAGCTGAAGTAGACGGCTGGAATCAATATTGTCAATAAAACATGTTGACAAGCGATATTGAGTAATAGATGGTTTCTTAGTTACAGTTTTCTTCACAATGTTTTGCTGGTTTGTGTGACAAATTCAGACCAGTGGGCGTGTTCTGTGAACGCAGCAGCTCCAATAGATCAAATGACAGCATATTGACACATTTTCAGCACGTTTCTTTCACCTTATCAACCTGAAATCATAGATGACACACAGAAACCAAACATCACGGGTTGGTGTGTCTACATGGACAGTATAAACCTGGGAAGGTGGACAGACTGGTGTCCATAGTGTGTGAAATCATACTGAGTGCTTAGGTAAGCGATAGTTGCTTCTTTAACACTCACATTATTTAAAGATGATGTAGAAGTATCATTACTTCATCACAGTGTCAGTCCAGACGTGATGACAGGTGAGCAGTAAATAGGATCACGATGGATCGGATATGAAATCTGAGAGCTTGGAGCTTTATCGTTCACGAAAATTGACATAATACATTTTGGTTAAAAAAACAAGGTTAATTTAATTTGCTGCAGGAAGATGGGTTAATAAACGCAATTTAAAAACCATAAACAAAAAGAAAATTCTTTAGCAGGAATGCCATGTTCACTGTCATTCACACCTGGAAGCTGTCCAGTACAACCACAGTGTGATCCGAGGGCCACAAAGCACCCTTCACTGGAGCAGTTGGGGGTGAGCACCCTGCTGGAGGAAACCTCAGTGGTAGAAAATATTCACGAGAAGGTGAAGTAGAGCGTCACTTCCACAAACACATTCATCCTGCACAGCTGGGGATCGAACCAGCAACCTTCAGGTCACTAACCTGCTTCTCTAACTCTTACAGTGCAGATACACATTTCCATGACATTACCTGTAGACTAAATCAGTGACAAACACACAAAATCAATTTGGATTTTGTGGCTGGGTCTGTGAACCTCTAAAGGTAAATAATATAAATCATTTAATCAGAATGCTGAAACCATTTGGTGGATTGCTATGGTAGACATAAAGGGGAACAAAACTGTTAACACAAGGAAAAGTGACATAAAAATGACGGACTGAGTGTATTCTTTGCTTTTATTTCCAAACTGCGATGACAACAGCTCAAAGTTTGAGACACAGACTGGCATGATTATCAACAACCATCCATGAAATAGAACAATAAGGCTTGAAAAGATACACACACACACAGCATCATGTTAACCAATAGAGTCTGTGTGATGACAGACTTTCATCGCTCTTCAAACAGTCCAGCCACACTCACAAGGCGTGTGGCACTTTGTCCACAGCTAAAGGTAACGCGCTGAGAAACGACAGAAGGCAGAAGATGTCTGCTGAAGTTCCATGACTGCGTCTATCCTGAATGAGTTACTACGTCTATCCTGAATGAGTTACTACGTCAGCGGATTGTTCAGAGACGATGCACGGGACCATTATTCAGACGGGACCAGTTAAACTTATCTGTATTTCTAAGTGATGACTTTTATTTCTTGTGTTTACTTAATAGCTGTAGCGTTATCGATTTATATCACGTGGAAAACTACTTATTTATCCTAAATGTAATTACTTATTGCATCACATCTACTTACAGGTTACTGTCACGAATCTTAGGTTTAAAGGATTCTTACGAGCTTAAATGAAGATGTGATAACAGACTGAAATACCTCATCGATGACTCTGCTCCTCACATTTGATCTTTGGTGTCACTATTAAGATCTAATGTTTAAGTTGTGTGGCATACATTTTACTGACACATACATATATGCACAAATCAAACGTTGTGGAGTGTTAAATCAGTAATAATTATATATTTTAGGCAGGCTGTTAAATAGGCAAATCTCACTGAAGTCATTTTGTCTTGTGCTCTTTTTCATTTGCATTCACTTCATGGACTCGTTTTGCTCTAAAGATGTTAAAATATCACCTGTCAGTTTCAAAAAACAACACAAGGCCTCTTATTCATACTGACACTGCATTGCCATTTGGTGTACAAAAGTCACACTTATGAAAAACTACAAGCACCAATTGTATTAAACGTCTAGCGGTGTTAAGCACTTACCTTAAAGTTGGTTTATTGCATTGAATGTTACCCTTGAAAGCAACATGAAGCGTTACATTAGACTGGACAAGCAAAACCACGTACTCCCTCCCTGCAGCCGAGGTGGTTCTTGTGCTTGAAGAGGACAGGGACCAGCTCCATCTTTGTTTTGTTTACTCCCGCGCTGCATTGGGCCACAACATATTTAACCCCGTCATCTGTTCCATCTCGGGTTGGATATTGACCCATTTTCCCGCTCTTATTTGTCTATGAGTTTAACCAGACTCTGGCGAAGATCATTGAGGTCAAAGATCTTGATGTCCAGAATTTCGATGCCCCTCTGGATTTCAGAGTCCATGCGATCCCGGTCCTCCAGACAGTTATTCAGGTTCTGCTCTGAGTTCTGGATGCGGCGCTCCAGCTCTGCGTTGCGCATCTCCGTCTCCTACAGAGAAGAAGAGGCTGTTCATTATTCCGCTGTTGCTCAACAGAAGTGTGCATAATGTATGAAAGCGTACGGTACTTATCTCACTCCTACCCGTAATCTGTGAATGGCCTCATCCCGGTCGTGTTCCATCTCGTGGTACTCTACTTTCTTGCTTTGCAAAATGTGGATTTCCTGGAAAAGATTTATTAAAAAAAAAAAAAAAAAGGTACCCTTTGAGTACCGGAATCTTTCATCAACACCTGTGATGAACGTTACAGCTCCCCGTCTCCCAGCTGATGATGGAAATGGAACAATAAGCACCAACCTCATCTTTGGCCTTCAGCAGGGCCTCCAGCTCCTCCAGGGACTGGGTCAGCTCGTCTTTCAGCAGGTCACTGGGGCCATGGCCTCCGTGGGCCTCTAATTCAGACACCTTACAACACACAGAGTCATATTCAGCATGTGGGATATTCACATGGAAATCTTAGCATTCAGTATTGTTAAACATTAAGGCCTAAATTAAATTAAAATGAAGAGAGACTAATTATTCGCTTGAAAGTTTACCTTTTAATTTGAGTTCAGCCAACCTAATTGAAAATAATTCTCGATACTCACTCTCATTTTTGCTTTTCTCTACCGATGTCTGAATTTTTTTTTTCCATTTGTGTTTTATTATTTCTATAGCCTCACACGTTTTTAGTTTTATCCACGCGTCACTTTTTCTTAACTATCTACAAGTAAATAATGTTACAACTTTAACTAGGATTCATCAACAGGCAGATGAATCGTGTTATCAGGTGAAATCCTCACTGCTTTGTCATCTGGGTCTCATGAGTCAGAGAAAAAACAGAAGGACAACCTCTAAGAGACAGAGACAGGCTGGATTATTTCAAACCATGTATAGCTGAGGCTCGAGGAGCGGTAGAAAGAAGAAAAAAGAAAGAGAGAAGCGAGCGGATGCCAGCTCCCTCTGGTGATTTTTCATTTTTCCTAACTGGGGCATTGAAAGTAGGATATTGCTGTCCTACAAACCCCTCTCCCTCTCACACCACCCCAGAGACGTGAACCATTTCCAGCCAGCTGGTCCCCTTCCTCAGATAGAGGGAACGAGCTCGGTCCAAAGGAGACGGAGACAGGGTTCTCACTCGTATGAATTCATTTGTGGATGTGGACCAAAACGGTGGAAACTGTTTCTTGTTGAAATACCAGAGGAGTGGGGGATAATTAAAAATGAGTGATCGATACTGTAAAGCTGGGCTGTAATGGAAAGGTATCAAGGTATTAAAGCATTGAATCAGAGAGGTTTGTAATGGGCAGCTTGAGGCGAGGTCGCTCCCAGAGGAACCAGCTACCAGCAAATGTGAAAATACCTTTTATTGATGAGTGAGGATAGAGAGGCCAGAGGCATCTGAAGTCACTGGAACCTGAGAGGTAATTTAAGTGTACAACACACCTAAGGTTCTGGGTATTTAGACCGATCTCCCTTGTGGTGAAACGTGACATTGCCGTGCGCCTGGTGAACCGGTTCAACCAGCAGGGGAAGACCTTGACTCAAGCTCTGGAGGGAAACCGCCTGCAGTCTTGTCAACGAATGATTAAGTGCGTTACCAGCCAGTCCTTTTTATATTTTGTTACACAAGTGGGTTCAAATCAAGGAAATTAAGTGACGAGCCAATCAAAACCAGCATGACCTCTCTCAGCAGCAGAGAGCGGCGTGTGACTCGGTCATTACTGAAACCAACAGAGTCCGGTCAGCATCACCTTGCTCTTGTTTGAGCGAAGCTGTACTTTAGCAATAATCAGAGTGTCTGCTGCTGCTGCAGACGTGATATGTATGAAATCCGGGCACCTTTTAGGTACCTGGGTTTCTAAAAATTGCCCCTCTCGATTTAACACCTATGTATTTTTTAATTTATTTTTTTCCAAAGTAAAGCTCAACTAATATGTGACAAGATATATTTGAATTACTTTTAAATTAGGAATAGATTTTTGCTAATTGAGTGTTCAGGGTGTGCACGCTTCAAAGTGCCCTCTGTACCTGTCAGACACAGGAGAGGGCTCACCTGCTCTCTGAGTCGGTCCGTCTCCCCCTGATACGCTGTCAGCTGTTTCTTCCACTGCTCCACATTAGCATTAGCCTCGTGCAAAGCTGCCACCAGTTTGGTGTTGCTGTCCTGCAGAGTGAAGAGCTCTGCATCCAGGTTCATCTCACAGATAGACCTGAAAAACACATATTTACATGATGCATATAATATTGTAAATGCAAGCCTTATGATAATATGGCTTGTATGACACATACGTACTTATTATACATATTTGAAGCCAAACTCTGTCTTGTGTAAAACATTGCAATATTGACACAAATGTTTACTGAATACTATAGCTACTAGAGATGTTACTGCTTGACTGTTGGCCTGGTTAACACAAGCAGTAAGCTACGATAACAGTGTTAAGAAATCTATACAGCAGCCTGCAGCAGCACACCCACCGTCCAGACTGAAGGTCATTTCACAGTTCTTATAACAAAGCAAAGATGCACGAATTCAAATTCCCAGAGAGCAAACAAGAAGACCGAACTGTTCCCGCGGTAATCCTCTAATCCTGGAGGGCTGACTATCTAAAAGTCATCTTAATCAAAAGACTGAATGTGACACTGAGACTATTTTTGAAAGGAAATTAGAGTGATGACACGTCTCTCGTAAATTTAATCAAATAGTCGTCATTAACCAAGTTTATTGCGAAGTAAATACGGCATCATAGAGTCTTCTTGTGTAGTTTTTCCCCTAACAATGATAATATCCTGCTGACACTCATAAAACGTTGTGAGCATGAAGCGTCACTTGTGGCTTAAAGCTGAATCGTACTTGAGGCTGCATTTTGAATGTATTGAGCCCTAATACATGATACAATCACTGTATTACAATCATTGTATTACAATCACTGTATACTCTACACTCACAGGTACAACTATAAACCACTTGAATCTATACATCACATAAGAGACATGAAGTCATTTAATGTCAGCAGTTTCAATGGTATTCGGTATAATCTGCAGCTTCTCTCTGTTGATTCGTCTCTTTTACATCGAGGAAGCTTGAGGTTGTCCCATGGCAACAGTCTACCATGGTAACCATTAAGGAGCAGCTTTGTGTTGTCATAATTGGACCGCAGGATGTAAAAGCATCGTGAGTGGCTCAAACCGGCTGAATGAGGAGATGTTTACGAGCTTCATCTGATGTTATTAATTAGTGAAACCTCAACAACGGCCTCTCCGCGGACTTGACGAGCTTAACAAATCGAATAACTTCAAACTGTTACGAAGCCTCAGAATGAAAAGCATGTTAACACTTCAGTGAACTCTGCTGGGAACACGGACGTTAAAGGTAACACAACAAAGGTGCGATCAATAGTACCGATCGTACGACATCTGTAGCAAACCTCGTGCAGTTTAGCTGATGTTACAAAATCTGATATTCTCTTAACTGCAATGTGAGTACCGGCAGCATCACCAGGATGATTCATCTGTTTGGTGAGACAACTATTGGTACAAAACGGCCCAATTACTAACATTTCTGTCATCAATTTCTGACTAACTTGATATGAAATCACATTCCTTCTCAACTATTTGATTTATAGCTTTCTAAATAAAATACTTTAATGGCATTATGTGGAGACATTTTGGGAAATACACAGTACTTCGCATCTCTTTTGCCAAGAATTAGATGAGAAAATCAATAACAATCTCGTATGTTCTCCATCCACTGATGAGATGTGGCTGAAAGCTCCTTTTATGTCCTCATCTATTCATGAAAATCACTTATTCTATAATGAAACGTTAACATCTGAGGTTAGCACCTCAAATGAAATGTGCTTATACATAATTAAAAATCTTCTTTTGGATAGATGGAGGATGAGGTTTGTTTGCAGTTTCTGTTTATGTGCAAAGCATCCAGTGTTAAATTAAAGTGCATTCTATCAATGCCATCAACCCACTCGTAACAACTTGCAAAATCTATGCATGTTTGAAACCACTGTTTCCATAGTCAAACATTACAATTAAAGCACAGTTCCACACAATTTTTTCTCAATGCAAGACTTTTAAAGTAGACACACAATCCCCAAAGTAAAACCAGATTCTTAACACCGACACAAAACAAGCAGAGAAGGAGAAGAAAGTGTTTGTGCTCCCTTCAGTTTCCACTCTGATGTGACATGTGTGTGTGTGTGTGTGTGTGTGTGTGTGTGTGTGTGTGTGTGTGTGTGTGTGTGTGTCTGCATAACTCAGTTACCCTTCAGAGAGCATCTTCTTAATGCGCTCCTTCTCAGCGGACAGGGTGATGTCCGCGCTCTGGCTGCGGAACAGCTTGTCCTCGGGTCCGTTCACACACATCACCGGTGGAGACTGGAGTTCATCAGAGAGGTCCTGAGAAACACATCAGTAAATGGACTCTACCGGTAGCACACACAGCATGACAACACCGAGCGGTTATTCAGACAGAAGAGAGGCGGCTTCTTTTACGAGGACTACCGTCAGATCCTAATTGCTTTCACATTAAAGTAAAGTGAAGATTGCGCAATGATTAAATCAAAAACACATTTAAACAAAGGAAAGCTATGCAGCAGAACTAGGATGGACTCATGGTGCTGTGAGATGTATTATTCTGATGAGCCCATCACAGCAGGTGTGAATGAATTCAAAGTTCAGAGACCGACGTAAAAGAAAAAGAAAGATTTTTTTTGTATATTTGCTCACATATTTCCTTTTTCTTCAGTTTCTGTTTTAATAATAATAATGCGTTCTTTTCAGAAGTTAGAAGATAAAACAACGACAGACTCACCTGTGAGTACTACAGAGGGAATCCATCAGGTGGAGAGAAAAAGAAAAAAAACACACAAAGAAACATGTCATCACAAAGCTCACCAAACATAAAGACCTCTACAAGAATATCACAACCACAAGCAGTTATGCACTGAGCAAGCATCAAGCGCAAACTAATTGACGCAGTTGGCAAGTGTCGGGAGCGTCTCCAATGCGTTCATCAAATCGATAAAGACGTGGAGCGAGAGACGTCACTTGGAATCTGTTCAGCCATAGAATTAGAAGGAAATTGGCCTGTTCCTCGTGACCACGCAGATGTAACTGATGGGTAATTATTCTCTATTGATCAAAAGAGCCCTGAGCCGACTACATTTTCATCATTACAGTGTTTGAGTCAGAGGCTTCTCGGCAGCATAAGGCAGCGTCGCGCCGCTGAGCGGCTCGGGATAATTTTACCATCGCCCTAGTTTCCCTCACTTCGTCTTACCTCTGAGACAAGTGACCCAGCTCGTCTTTCCTGTCTCTCTCTCTCTCGCTCTCTCTCTCTCTCTCTCTTCATCCCTCCTTTGATTTAATAACAGTGGCCCTTTCTAATAGCAGAACTGCTGCAAAGTAACAGAGGTGCATTCATCTAACCTTGGCCAGTACCTCCTCAATCCTAACATGATAAAGATGCATCACTGGATGTTTCTGTGAGTCGTGACACTGTTTTCTACACTTTCTGCCTGATACCTGCAGAGGCTTGCTCTACTTTCATGTTTTATTTTTTTTGTTATTCTCACCTGTGGAGCAGCGATGGAGAGCGCTGTGTTGGCCAGTTCTTTATCCTGCGACTTCTCTCGCGCCAGACGAGCTGCATCTTTCACCTCCTTAAACTTATCTGAGAACTTTTCAAAAGGAGGACACGTTTCAGGTAATGAAACATTAATAATGCAGCACTCACTGGCCTCCAGACACCTGGAAGGATTGAGAGGATTTGAGAAATAAAATGGATTTCCTAAAGTATTAATCAGCACTTTGTGTTCTCGTTCTTTGTTGACATTGGGTTAGTTTACCTGATGCAGCTGTTGCTCTGTAGCAAAACCAAGTCCGTACACAGTGTTGGCCCGGCTGTCCGCCCACTGACCGAACTTCTGAGACGTCTTGGTAAATGTCATGCTGGGTGTAACGGTGCAGTTGATGATTGCCTGTAAATGCAGGGATAACACACAATTCAGGTGGATCCACTGCAGTGAGTAACAGAGAGATGAGGGGGATGTAGTTCACCAGCAGATCCAGACAGAACAAATCAAATTAAATTATTAATTAGCATTCCTTATTTAAGCTCACATTTCATAACTCTAGGCTTTCAATTTACTATGTCATTCCAGACCCGACAGCACTATTATGGACAAACTGTAATTTTTACTGATGCAGGAAAACAGCAAAGGTGCGAAAGCAAATAAATTGATGAACTACGATGAGTAAAATATTTTTAAAATCAATTGATAGATTCCAGCGATACTCTAGTGATTTAGTATTGAAATGTAATCAACCCATAACGCCGGGGGATTCACAACATAGTAACAACAACAGCGTAACATAGGCATCAGATAATTGATTGAATTACCTAAAATGTTCATTTATTTTAAATACATTTAAATATTGTTGAATATTCACATTTTGGATTTCTCCTTTTGGAGACTGCAGCAGTAAATAACAATAACTACTGCTGAGAAGCTTGATTATATATTTTCCTACTGTAATTTAGTGTCATTGTTTGAACACAGCACCTACATAACCCTTCATGTATGACGTGTTTGTGGGAAAGAAAAGAACGCAGGGAAACATCTGTGCTTGTGGTGACAATAAGCAATAAGCAATAAGTTTCCTCTGGGATTCGTGTCAATAATCTATTTTGAAGCACTTCCTCCCTTGAGACACGTTTGTTCTTTTGAATGTGAATCAAAAACTGAAGCTCTGCCACGTCACAATCATTGTCTTATTGTTCAAAGCAAACTCAGAGTAGAGGCAACCCCCCCCCCCCCCCTCCACATGAGAGGAAAAATGATTAGAGCGGACCTATTTATAAACCTTTTTACGTCATCTCCAGCCTGAAAAAAATGGACCTGATGTAAAATCCCACAATTGCAGGGCAATGGCAGCTTAAGAGCTTTTTCGTCCTTCTGTCTCCTCCAAAAAATGTTGACATGAACGCCACAGTCTCCGTTTCTGCGGTGAAATGTTTGACACAACATGTTGGGCTGCGGCGGCGGCGGCAGCGGCAGCAGTGAAGATTATTGTGGAAGCAGACACCAGTCCTGGCAGGATTGGGCTGCTGAGCGACCAACTGCCACCTCGCACAGCCTTCTGGGAGTCAGAAATGTGGGTCAGACCAGAGGTGCTCAGAGGAGATCAAATATACCCCCCCACCCCCACCCCCCCCCTCCCTCCCCAGCGATTGATGTGGCCTCTTCCTCATAATCTAAATCCACAGGCCTGCGAGAAAGACGCTCTGGCTGCTGATTTGTTGACACCCACAGTGGGTTTTATACACTATACGTTTCTTATTTCTTCCACATAATAACATTACTTTGAGAAAATCCCTCAGAAATTGGGTGTTTTGATACATGGTTCACATTTTAGCTCTGGATGTCAAATCTACTGGGACTATTTGATGTGTCTTTGTAGATCATTTCAGGATAGTCTCTTTGTGGAATTTACACATCTCTCTATCATTTCCCTCCTCGTCACCTTGGTACCACCCACGCTGATGATGCGGTAGACGTTACGGTTGGCATCATAGAAGAAGGACACGGTGACGGCATGTTTGCTGGCGGGGATCCAGTTCCTCTTGGTGGCGGGGTCGATCTGGAAAACATGGGCCCGGGCACTGAAGATCGGCTGCTCCCTGGAGGAGGAAGCACAGGGATGATGATGATGAGAAAATTGTTTCTGTATTTGGAAATGTCAAAAAGCAAACCCTCTCACACATCCGGTATATTAACAATGGTTTAGAAGCAGCTGAATATAATGTAGTTAACTTTGATGAAGAGGAGGAAGTTCTGCACATTCTTAAATCATGCGAAACAAGAGAAACAGTATTTTGCATCGACAAGAATGTGGTTTTGCTTCGGATTTGAGCATAAAAACATTTACACCGCCCTCCATTAAAACCCATTATCATGCAACTCTGTTCAAATTGTGTCTCTCTTTTGTTTAAAAAGGAGATCCTTTATTATTTCCCCAATGGTACGTCTCCATCTGTCTCGCTGCCATCCAGGGACAGATGCTGGAATCCTCCTTTGGCTGTCTCCCACACTTTTCCCTGCGTCATTCACCATACAGGGCTGTGACTTAGCTGGCAAATCATGTTGACTAAAACGCTCTGGACCCTCTCCCGAGTCGTTCACCCTCCACCCTCTGCTCTGCCCCTGCCAGCATTTGCAGAGATGTATCCTGGATACGAGGTAAATATATCAAAGCAACAAAGTCTCTAGTGTTGGGAGGTGGTTTAGCCACAGTCATGTGGTATGAGGAGCAAGACTGCTAAAGCTCTTTCTCCCTTTTTACCTCCCTTGTTCCTCTTCAGCTGGTGTCCAGTCTGTACATTTACAGCACTGTGCATTCCCACACTTTGATTTAAAATAAAGCAAAGTAGCCTACATATGTCTAAATATATATATATATATATATATACTGAAGTCCCAGTGTATCAAACTGTTGGTGTTTTTCTACTTGGTACAAACTGCTATCAAAGGCAAAAACAAGACACGACAAAAGAAGAGTTGACAGCCATGCTGGTGCTTTGGCACAGCAGTGCTTTGTGGTAAGTGCTAACGTCAGCATGGCTCGCAATGACAATGCTCACATGTTAACGTTTACCATGTTCACCATCTTACTTGGGCGTGCTAACATTTGCTAATTAGCGCTTAACACACAGTAAAGCTGAGGCTGATGGGATTAGTTTTGCAAATCTGGTCATAAACCAAAGACACATTTTGACCTGTTAGCACTAGAGGCAAATCACCAAAGTCAGTAGGATACATCCTCTCAGGACCACGACTGTCTCATGGAACATCTAATAGTTGTTGAGATACTCCAGTCTGGATCAAAGCGGTGGGACGGCCAGTCGACTGACATTACCGTCCATAGAGCCACGCCGCTAAAGTGGCAAACAACATGAATAACGTAGCTAAATAAATCCTTGACACGCTCACAGATCAATGTCAACGTGACGGCCGATCAAACTGGACCGACTATCTCACCGTCCATGTCTTCATAACAAATATGGCACACAGGAAGCTCCAGACATGCAGCGCTGAGGTGTCCGCTGTAAACAGCTTCTCTCTGAAATGTCTTTCAAATGTGGGAGACAGATTATAAACCCAATGCTGATGTTTTTCCGGTACAGACAATACTGACATTGATAAGACTCTCAATTGTACGTTGCAGAGGCTGTTCCCAAAAGAACGGCATTATCGTGGCCAGTCATTGTACATTTATATCTGACCCCATTAGTGACACACAAATCCAATAATGGTCTCTCTGTGTGTTTATCAGCGCAGGAGATCAGGACAAAAGAAAAAGCATAATACGGGCTCGTACATACAGTGTTTCAAGGACCGACTGTAAAGATGTTGATGTGAACGGTGGCATTTCGACGGCTGATATTCTGATAATAACTCGCACTATAATTCTCCTTCTCATCTCACAGTGAGCCTCCCTGTAGTCAGTGGATCTCCTGCTGCAACCACTGATTCACTGATCTGAGGTCTGACTGGGACAAGACAGCGAGGAGTGCAGTTTGAAGCTGGGAGTGAGATTTGTTCTCTGGCTCTCTATAGACACACATTTAACTGAACAAGAAGCAGCACAACTTAGAGACACATCAAATATTTTAAAGGAGCACTCCTTTGCACTCCCATAAAGTTGAGCGGCTTGTGCGACACAGATTGAAAAACAAGAAGGATCAAATTTGGCGCAGCAGAGGTCGAGATATCCTGACTTTTACTCCCTGTCATGAGTTAAGCTTCCTACAGTTCCCATAATGCAATTCACCAGCATCTTTTATTAGACTTCCCCTTCCTGTTAAATACCCTCATCTTTCAACCTCCATGACCCCAGCTTTAAAAAAAAAAAAAAAAAAGGTTTCAGTCAAATATTTGAAGCCTATGTCAGAGTGACCCTGATGACATCATCAGTCAGTAGTAATGTAAATATACAATATTTTACTGGAAAAAAGCATTGAGCTTTATTTGAAAATGTTTTTGTTTTTTTATTACATACCAGTGTATGTATGTGTTTTATTTCCATTGTTGGAGACCACCTTGGACATTATATGTCGGCTGTTCATATGAAGTCAGGTGCTGCTGGGTTTATACACCTAAATGTTTGATTTGCTGTTCATTAGTATGTCTGAATAATTCCACGAGGGTCGGGTCAAGTAAATGAAGAAGAAAATACACTTTTAATTCATTCACTGACAAAACTGGGGCTGCAACTAACACTTAGTTTCATTATCAGTATTCTGCTGGCTATGTTCTCGAATCATTTGCTAACTGGCTTTGCCGATTACAATTTCCTAAAACACAAGGTGATGTTTGCAATTTGCCTTTAGTGTCCGAGCAACCGTCTAAACCGGCTAATCTTCAGTCATAGTTGGTGTTCCGTCACTCGACCTTCATCCTCAGCAGATGGATGTGGGCTACCAGGCTGAATGGGGGTCTTTAAGGATAACAAAGCCTGGTAGTGATTGGACGGGGGACGCAGCTGCCCCTCATGATGAACCACTATACACTAATTCCTACCACAATCTCCAGTCGCCACAATCTGCTTTACTGGGTTTCTCCTGTCAATCTGGTCTATCTAAATCTTTTAAAACCAGATGGTAAACATTAGGACGCCAGATCTCTCAGTGAATGCAAAGTTGCTACTTTTATTTAGCACCAATCCTCCAGTTTTGCCAAAAGAAATGAAGTGCGACCACACCTTTGTTACTACACATATATTCAACTAATCAGACATTAATTGTAAAGAAAATTAGCAATTTGATCCTGCTTAGTCCTCTGCACCATCGCTCATTGGCCTTTTACAACTGCAATAAACTAAAGAGAGCACTAAGAATTATGGATCAGATAGTATGAACGCTCTGGGGCCACAAAGAGGAAGACGGTTACAGAAGATCTGCCAAGTGTGAAATGACCCCGCTGAATCTGTGTCAGTACAAAAGAAACCACAACACTGCTCCACATGAGCTGCACAGAAAAATCCTTTGATGCGAAGCAAGTTCCCTAAATCTGTGTTTCAGAATTACAATAACTTGAAATTATTACCATTACTTAACTTTCTTCAAGTTAAGACTTTCCACTGTTCATTAATCAATTCGTTTTTTTCTATCTAGGTTCATGTGGTGGTCAACATATCAAATGTCATATGGACCAAGATGTTCACACCGACACTCAGTGTCCTTACCTTTCTCTGTGGTGAGGAAACATCTTACAAGGTGACTGAGACTTCTTTTCTACAATACAAGAGAGAGAGAGAGAGAGTTCAGCATTCAGAAAACCCAACAAGTATTTGATCTGGGTCAAAACCTGAACAGAGCTCTTTGCCATCAAATGTCATGATCACATGTCGACACACTTACCCCATTTCGGTGTAAACCCTTCGTGAGTCTGTGTTGTATCCAACAATAATTCCGCGCTGCTGTCGGTGTCCCCGTCTCCTCTTTCAGTCTGAGCTACCAGATGCTTTTCTCTCCGGGGGAGGGAGGGAGGGAGGGGGGGGGGGGTCACCGCAAGGCGCTGCACTGAGCCTGCTGCAGCCCGCAAAGTGTCCGCAACCGTCCTGTCCGGGCCACCGGCGTCCACCGGTCACCTCTGCGGTGCCCGGAGAGTCACAACCCGGCGGAGGCAACACTGCTTACCTCGGTGAGTGAAGCGACCGCGGTGCGTCGTGCGTCCATCTCCTCCCAGATAAAGAACCCGCTCTCCTTTTCTCCGCCTGACCTCGTCCCCCGGTGGTCTGATCTCTCCTCTCTAGTTCTTCAGCTCTTCCACCAGCCGGCTGCACGCGTTCAACAGTCGGACACGGCCGACAGTAGGGTACCACCTGCTGGCTCTACAGGCTCCGAGCACCCGCTACAGCTGCACGAGGCGGTGGAGCAGGGAAAGTGTGTCAACCTGCCTGCAGCCAATGAGCCTGCATGTGTGCATACTGCAACCTGGAGCCGATAGGTCTGCTCTGCGCTCAGTTTGACGGCTTAATGAAATATAATCCCCAGAGAAAAGTCATGGCCTAAAAAGACTTAAGAATCATACTGCAGATGTAATACAATGTTGTTGTTTTTATCATTAGGCATTATTATAACTGCAAGTAGTTCCTATTTGAGAGCATCTCATGCTAATAATGAGAATCCATCTGCAACATGAGTGAAAAACAAATAAGAAATACAAGAGTGACGTCAAGCTGAAAGAGCAAAAACAATGAGCAAACTTTAATTTTCCATGATTATCAAGAGGAGCATTTTAGTGAGCACAATCGTATAATTACGAACATCGATCAGCAGATACACAAAACTTTTTCACTTCAGTTCTAAACAGCAATAAGCCAAACAAAGACTTTCATTGCAAAAATGTACAAGAGGAAAACATCCAACTCAAAGTTACCCTCTAGTCACAGGACATGCACAAACTACTGTGTATGTGTAGGTGAGGGATGCAGTCGACATTTATTGGTATTTTACTATATTCTTTAAAAGACTTTGACTTTAAATACGGCAACAAATGAGTGCTTCTAGCTAGTAATGGTGATCTTATCCAGAGGGTAAACAGATACTTCTCTACAGACAAATTCATAGTGAAAAGTATTAATAATGTGATGTCCTACGCAGTAAGATGTACTGATGCACAGCTGCTTTGGTTAGTCGTTCATTATTGTGGGAATAAAAACATGGAAAATAGCTCGTTAGTGACACGTTTTTCAGAAATGTGTTGAAATGCCTGTAGCTGCTTTTTCTTTTCTTTCATTCTGTACGAGCATTCATGACGGGACGTTAAGCTCATTGAAACCAGCTTTAGGTCAGAGGTCAGGTAGCTCGTCGTGAAAAACGACTCCAGGTTTGACAGTGATGTTTTCAGTGCTGTGCGTTTCGATGGCATGAGAATATAAGTAGTTATTACACCTCATAAGATAATTAAATACTGATAGAACCAAGTTTAATGGAAACGTCACGAGTGTCCATCTAAACTAAAGCTTGTGCAGGTGAAACTAAAACACAAATGTTTATGAAAGTTATAGAACAAACTAACTGTTCAGCCCATGACATGATAAACTACTACTAAAGTTTCACACTTTACTATAAGTGCAAGACTTTAGGTCACAAAGGTCCAAATAAATAATAAATAATAAATAATAATAAATAAGGGAAGACCACAATGTTACACTCGGGTCATCGTGTCTTAAGAGCTTTTTCTGCCAAAGTTCACGGTGCACGTACAACCTCTTGAGATGTAATCATGGGGCTTTCTAAAATGTTAAATATCATTCACTATCATCTGACACGGTGAAGTCCATGATCGAGTTTCTCTTCAACACATTACTGAGATGTGGCGTTTAAAGGTGTCACCATCCTTCGTACCGGGTCCATGGGCATGAAAACTCAATGTCATGATCTCTTAATTCACTTTACTGCAATAATCCGGTGCTTAACTTGCACATAAAATAATCTCATGTATGCATGTTTTTTGAACTTTTGGAGGAGGAGTCTTTGGGAATAACTGCTCTCTTGATTTGGCTTATTTGATGCTTTTAGCTAATCATGCTCAAGATGATCCCCGTCTGCTAGCTTTAGGGTCAGCAGAGAAGAATGGCCGCTTCCTTCAGTTATAAGCAGGTTAAGGTGTTCACTTTCACTCTTTTGCAGCACTAAGAAGACACATTTAGAAGAACAAAAACTAAATTGTCTCACTATACTCATTATATTTGGAGCTCACCTCCTCAGACCTGGAGACAAAGATGTTTTTCTTTTACATTTATGTTTTTAAAATCTAATTCCACCACTTGTTCTTTGCGCCTTGAGAAACCTGCGTTGAAAGACGGCCGACTACACTAGCTTGCACCACAGAGTACCTCAATGAAAACAGCCTTTATTCAGAAAACCTTCCAGCTCAAAGCTGAGAAAGAAAATTGAATGATCCGTGGCTGCGAAATCCTCATATTTCATTTGATCTCTTTGAGGCACAACACCACACAAGCACTTTTGAGTTCACCTGAATAGCCAAACGGTGTTTCCACACTCTTCTCTCCTGGATTGCTTAGATGTGATCAAATATCAGAGCCTCAATTCAAGCCTTTGAGTTTAATAGTTGCCGTATCAACTGCTTTCAAGGGTTGTGTCCCCTTTTGTTTCCTCCCTCACTCTCCAAGTCACAGAAGACGTCCGGTTGAGTTAGCTCGGAGGACATTTGTGCGAGACACTTTTTCTCCATCTTTCTCAGCTTTTGGAGCAAGATTCCCAATCATACCACCTGGAGATCTTAGAGGGTTCAGGGACGCACGATGGACAAGATGACACAGCCCCCCCCCCCCCCCCTTCTCCCCTCCAGAATCGTTCTGACCTTCCACCCTCCTTGACACGTCGAATGTCTCGCCTCTCCGACCGCGCTGCCCCGACAACGACAGCTTCCTCCTTCGCCATGTCCTCGCGCGTGAGCAGCAGAGCCTTCTCTCCTCCACCAGCCTCTTGCTCTCTTCCTGTCCAGCTCTACTCCCATCGCTGCTCTCACTCCTGTGATTGGTTGGTTTCTCACGGTCTCTCTCCTGTTACTTTCACACAGTGGTGCTTCGGTTGTAGCAGTGGAAAACGGGTATCCATGTCTGTTCTTGTTTGTTATTACCCAGAATAAAATGCCATTGAACTAAGCTGCACACAGGCCTAGCTCCTTTCCAGCAACCTGAAAGAAAAATACAAGACATGTGTATAGAAAATAATACTTATGTGAGGAAATATGCATTAGAATTTTTTAAATATTAAAAGAGAAACTTTTTATTTCAAAGGAACAGTTCCATGTTTTGGAAAATGCCTTAATGTCTTTCTTGCAAAGAGTTAAATGAGAAGATCGATACCACTCATGTCCATGTAAGTCAATATAAAGCTGGAGCCAGCAGCCAGTCAACAACTAGCGAAGTACAGAGTTCCTACGGCTTAATGCAAGTTAGATTTAAGACTTTTTTAATGCCACTAAGAATGAAATTTAAGACTGACTTTATTACCAAAATTTTAAAAAACAACATCAATTACTTAGCGAGGTGGAGACGAGGGTAAAACACAACTGTGAAGTACCTGGCGTCTGTTGACTCGGGGACATGTTGGACTCAACGGCCTTGATTGTCATCATGCCGAGTTTGGAAAAAACGTCCTGCACAAAATACACTGTGCCACACGAACATTGCTTAAACCAGTACCAGGCCATGTCTAACCACATCGTGGTATTAATGCTCTCATCTAGTTAACTCTTGGCAAAGAGGTGAATAAGCATGTTTCCCAAAAGGTCAAACTCCTCCTTCAATGTCAACGAGTCCTGTTACGTGTGGTCCACAGTGGAGTTACTTACAGTCTAGTACTGGGACAGTCCAGTCACACCGTGTTGGTAGGCCCGCTCCCCCTGGTAAGTGGAGTCCTGGGACAAAGCCACATCAATCTGGGACTTGAACTCGTCTCCTAGGTAACTGTCCTATAATGGGACAAACAAAAAGTGAAAGAGGGTCAACAGTTGCTCCTTCATTTCTTTCCAGGCAGGAAGGGAATAAGTGGTTTTGGACAAAATTAAGAAGTCATTATTTTAAGAGGAAACCTGGACAAACACTTGGAATAAATGTGCTAACAGCCCTGGCAATGGCTACTGCAGGACTACAAACAGTTTGCTTCATTAAGTGCACCTACTCAGCACTTCATGAAATACCTTCAATGCCAAACTGATCGCTGAGATGTATTCACAATGGACGACAGCTCAGTGAACTAACCTGTGAGAGTTCAGGCTGGGAGAGTCCCGGCTGGCTCATCTGAGACGGCTGGCTCATGTTGATGTAGCCCTGCGTCAGAGGCCCCTGGGAGAAGGGCTGGGAGCCCAGATCCTGGCTGGCCTGGCTGCCACTCATGTGGCCACCATGCCGGTCTGCTCCTCCATTTCCTCCACTGTGGTTTCCCATGTTGCCGCGGTTTCTTTGACGCCCACCTCGAGTCCCGCCTCCTCCTCCGCTGCCTGCCTTGCCTTTCATTCCTCCGCCACGACCTGGAGGACAAAGATGCGTGTTACCAGTGTTTCATAGCAGCTTTAACTGAACATGTAGGCCTTTAAGAACTCCACACGTAGTATTACTCCACTTTACTCCACAGTGTTATGACTTAGTCACCTGCTGAGGGCCCATTGACCTGTCCCATGTACCCAGGTGGAGGTATGGGGGGCATCACAAGGTTGAAGGGGATGGGGATGTTCAGAGAAGTCATGGGACTGGGGCCTGTGCCGATCATACCAATCTGGTCGTGGGTCTGGAAATACATGTTGGACGAGCGTCCTGTAGTGGAAAGAAGGACAGGTTAATTGTACCTCCATTTAAATTGTATGGTGGTGTGCAGAGCTAGTTTTGTCCAAACACATGGCTCTTGTTTCTGTGATTGAGATGCTTTAGTAAACATTCAACCTGTTTGCAACGGACTACCAAAGCAGATACGTTCATGTCCTTTGTTTGAGGGTCTGTCTAACATTTGAAATAAAAATCAGTGTTTTGTTAAACACTTCTCACCGTTACTGCTGCGGTCATAAACAGATCCAGGAATGAGGGCTTCTCTGGCATCATACATGGCTGTGCTCATGAATCGCCCCCCCTGCAAAACAAAAGACGAAGAGGTGTTACTTTGACTGTTTTTAGGGCCTCATTATTTCTTGCATGTTCACTGATATATTACCCTGTTGTCTTTTAAGTACTTGTTCTACGTGCACAAGGACATTTTGAATTGCATCCTAAATCCTTCACATGCCCTACAAGAAATTAACATATTCATGATCCAGTTAAGAAACCCATATTTCAGCCTTCTATATGCGCTGTGTCACACACACACACACACACACACACACACACACACACACACACACACACACACACACACACACACACACACACACACACACACACACACACACACACACACACACACACACACACACACACACACACACACACACACACACACACACACACACAACTCACAGAACTCACAGGGTTGATGGTGTTGACAAGCTTGCGGGGCTTGCTGAATTGCATGAGGCTCTCCCTCAGATTGTTAAGGGGCCCTTCAACCAGGACCTTCTGCTCCTTGTAGTAGTTCAACAGGTGGTTCCACAGAGGCTGCTTGGACAGAGCTTTGGGGTTTCCCACAATAATCACACCATACCTACGTGACATAAGCAGTAGATGACTTAATGGCTCAAAGTTATAGTTCAGGATGCGTAGGAATAAAAAAAAATACTGATCAGAACCTGAACTCAAGAATAAACCACAGTGTAAAAGACCAAAACATTGATGAAATTAGACAATGGGCCCTCCGGGGCTTATTCAAACCGGTATTGTTATATTTTGTGGCGTCCTACCTGGCCCTGGTGCGCCACGTTGAGACGTCTGGGATCATTGAGGAAGCCGATGCCCTGGTGCTCATTGGCTCTCACACAGGACAGAATGATGAAGTCCTTCTCTCTGCCTTGAAAGGCGTCCACGCTGGCTATTTCCACCTCCTTACAGGAAGAAATCAGTGGGAAAAACTCAATACGGCAACATTTCACAGAATTTACATTAAATTGCAACAGCTTATGACCTGCGCATAACCACTGAAAGTGACGGTCAGCACCGTCTAAAGACTAGAAATTGCTACCCGATTGTACACTGCTCTTGCTAATGGAGAACAGAATGTTAAAGTCGGTGTAATTTGCAAACCTCTTGTCAGAATTCAAACTTGAACCGCTGTGCACAAATATATTTCTTTTACATTCACACACTTGGCTCGCATATGGAGCCAAACGCTTTAACTTTCTCTCAATACAACATTTAAACTGCAAAAAGGTTTACCTGGTAGAGTTTGGTATGGAGGGAGCCACTGAACTGCATGTACTGGACCAGGTAGGACCTCTGTCCCTCATAAGGTGTAATGATGCCAATCTGATTGGGTTTGGCTCCAGCTTTCAGCAACCGTGTGGTTATTTTCTCCACGTTGGCTGCCTCAGTCCTGCATAGACAAGTAGGGTGATTACATGACAAGAACATTTGATATAATTTGCCACGGCACAGACTGAAACACTGTACAGAAGGTTATGTGATATCTCTTAAGACTAAGCAATGTAAATGTGCCGTCACTGGCTGCATGTGTATGAGCCAAGGCCTGAAGTGACTCGTTTCAGGTTTACTGCTTGAAATAAAATTGCAGGACGAACATAAATATCAGGTCAACATAATGATGAAGAAAGTTGAGACCTGTTGAGATAGGATGTTCCAGAGCTGGCTATTTCCTCTTGGCCTTGGGTGACATAAAAGAACATGGGCTTGTCAGGCTGCGGCCACTGGAAGTCAAAGCCTTTCTTCACACGGTCCGCTGTAGAAGAGACAAACACAGATAAGACTCAGGACGAGTGGAGCTGATGTACAGGGAAGGATACTGAGTGGAATTAGCCTGACAGGCTCAGCTGCAGACTTCATGTGTATCTAAGTATTACTACAGATGACTACATTACAAAAAAAAACACTATGATGGATACAAACAGGAAAAAGTAAAATGGCCGGGAAAAGAATCTGAGGTAAACATGCCTCATATGTTCTCCACAAACTCTCTAAATAGATTTATGACTATTTCCAAAGTCCCGAGATTAAAAGTG
Source organism: Anarhichas minor (assembly GCF_050575085.1). NCBI lineage: Eukaryota > Metazoa > Chordata > Actinopteri > Perciformes > Anarhichadidae > Anarhichas > Anarhichas minor. The sequence goes on along the minus strand of NW_027466470.1, from coordinate 12,672,069 downwards.
AGCTAATGTTAGCTGAACACAAACCACTTGTTTTGGTTGCTACGACAGACGTCGTATCTCTCAATTCATCTGATTTGACAATGGAAAAAAAAATTCAAAAATGACGTTGGGCGCTTTTCTGCTTTGAGTTTTTTTAACTCGAGGCACTCGGCAACACAAAAGCAGCTTCACTCTCACAGAAAACAATTACAAGAAGGCTGCTAAAAAGCGCTCTGTCTAACAAAAGTTAATTCTAAAGAACGTTTGTTTTCATCTCACCGGCAGTGACTCCATTCTGCAGAGAGCCCTCATAGAAGATGTTGGAGGGGAAGGCGCTGAGGGCCGGATGCATGCGGTACTGGACCTGCAGACGGATTGGCCGGATCCCCAAAACTACCAGACGCTCAAACAGAGACTGGGACAGACCTGCTTTTGCTGCCTTCTTACACATCACCACAGGGCCCAGCTGGCAGTGATCCCCCACCAGAATCAACTGTGGAAAAAAACAAAGTCATCAAGACAAAAAGAAATTGTGGACACTGTCGACCCAACAACTGGGGAATGACAGCAGTTCAGGCAGAGAACTGATGACACAGACTATCCAGATGTACTTTCACTTATGAAGCTCCTACCTGTTTGGCCCCCAGGACGACAGGCACCATGCACTCGGGTTCAGTGGCCTGAGTGCTCTCATCAATCAGGATTGAGCGGAACTGCATCTTGGCCAGACGGGGGTCCCCTGCCCCGACACAGGTAGAGCAGATCACATCGGCATTCTGGGAAAAGCAAAGGAATAAAGTAGACATGTTTTGGAACAGGGAAATATTACGTGTTGCAAAAGATTTTTTATAAACCATTTCTATGACACATACTCTTTTCATTAACTGGCATAAAAAACATGAAGCACTTAACCATATAACCAAATCTAAGGTGATGTGTTTAGTAGCTCTTTGAGTTCAGTAACCCGTCTTAATACCATGAGCAGCTCCCTCTCAGCAGTGCGTCTCAGAGCTCTGTAGCGCTTCTCGTCTGAGGAGGACAGCTCTCCAGTCTCGTCCTTCAGCTGTTGGAGCTTCTGAAGCTCTGGCATACTGCAGGTATGAAAAAGTTCAATACAGTGCGAGTTCAACGGTGTGCTTGTGTGCAAAGACTTACATCTGTAACCAGGTGTGTTACTGAGCAATATGGAATTATTTCAGACCACTAATGATCATATTTGTACTTCCTGGACTTCCATTTGTTGCTCAACAATATTAGCAAAAAAAACAACCCAACAGGACTTACCACCCACCCCTAATTTAAGTTACTAATTATATCCTTCTTGTTATTGAAGACACATTATTCTAGACTGGTGTGTATACAACAGTATATGCATATCTGACAGTAGTACACACACAAAAGAAGGGCCTTGCAAAAGTGTTATCAATCATAGCCATTATGTGTCACCTGTCCATGTTACGGGTCTGGTTGTGCAGAGCCAGGAAGGACACAGGCGAGTCGATAGCCTCCCTGCTCTTGGCACACAGCCTCACAACCTTGAGGCCGGTCTGATGGATCTTCTCCGTCAGCTGGTCGACGGCAATGTTACTGGGAGCACACACCAGCACTGGCCTGGAGGGACAAAAGTTACCATACCAGCAACCATAACACATCGCCAAACCATTCTTCAAGAACGTTAATGATGATCGAGATATTTTTTACATTTGTAATAAGACAGATGTTGAGTTACATGTTGAGTAAAAGGTCACATTCAAACCAAATAGTTATGTTCATTAGAAAGTTAAAAAGACTTGTGTCTTACCCGTTGCCCTGTCTGGCCAGGTGGTAGACCACGGTTGCAGAGGTTACCGTCTTCCCTGTGCCAGGAGGACCCTGGATCAGACTGAGAGGACGCTGCAGCACGGTCTTCACAGCGTACACCTGCATTACAACAAACCACATTGATGTGAACGCCGGGGGCGAAAGACCTAAAATGCTTCAAACAGTCACTATATGGAGGAGTTATACTCCTTGGGATTTGGGACGTGAGTGAGCTGTGTGTGAACTCTGGTATGTTGTTTGTGTGATCTGTAATGTAGGGTAGGTCAGAGGTATGGCTTTTCTGAAGATATATAGAGAAGTCTCTCCCTTCTCTCTGTAACTCACCTGTGAGTGGTTAAGGTCAGGCAGGCCTTGAGCGGTGAAGCGTTTGGGCAGGTGACACTTGATGACCACGTCCTCGACCTCATGTCCCAGCAGCTTGTGGTAGATGTAACCAGACACTGAAGTTTCATCCACCGCAAACGTCTTCAGGGCACTCTGCATCCTGGATGAGGAAGACGGGAATATCGAGATGACGTTGCATTGCATAAACTTACAACAGGAAATGAATCGGTAGATCGGTGATTTTTCAACTAAAGATGAACTGAACTGATACATAAAGTTGGGTGTCAGGCTTTGCTCACATATAACTCAACAGAAGACAACAGTGTGCGGCTTTTCTAGTGAATACCTGTCAAAGGAAGTGGACTTCCACACGAAGTCGACCTGAAAGTTGTGTGGGATCTCCACGGGAGCCCCGGCACTGCTCCTTAGCTCTATGGCAATCTCATCGCCATAGTCTGGTACTTCCGGTCAAGGAAGAGGCAACTAACATTGGCAGCACAGGGTAATGTGTGAACAATTTGTCACTGCATATTGGAATTAAGTACATAAATTAATCTTTGAAAATAAAGCATTTACTGCAAGCTAAACCAACGTAGCACCACTTCAGCGGAGTCAGTTTGTATTTCATGGTGGAGTTATATTGTGATGATATTCAGCCTCAGGTCTTATTGCCCAAGTACTGGACCTATTAACTAACAGGTGGGAAGCAAAACCTAGATATAGAATTTGCTTTCAAAAACCGCTGTAAGGAAGACATAAGGCATTTTGCATTGTTGTAGTTTCCTACAGCTGCCCCTAGATGTTACTAAAAACCCTTTTATTGATGGCATGTTACATTTAACTTAATAATAATAATGATAATATATAATAACAACATGGGTAAGCTCTGGTTGAATACAGTATGTCTATTGTAACAGTCATAAGGATACTATCAGGGACTTTGATGACATGTCCAATGCCTTTCCATGGAGCAGCCAGGTCTCCTTTGTACCTCAGGCAGATTTCATCTCCCTGCATCAGTCGCATGTCTACAGGACAGCAGATGACATGAAAACAAAAAGATGACTTGATTAAGTAAACATCACTGCATGGAGTTAAAGCTCAACTTAAGAAGAGAATAGAAGATACATCATTGTAAGTGTCACTTATTTTAGAGTGTGGTTGGAATAACGTAAAACATATTACTCGTAGACAAAGTATGATGATGAAAACAATGGAAGCTTGAAGCAAAACTATGAATACACACCCGAGTCCGTCTTGGGAAGACTGAAATAAGCAATCCTCTTTTTATTCAGGCCCAAGTCCCATCTGACAGTGATGTTGTCTTGAGTCTGTTAGGAAGTAACATTAAAAAATATGTCACAACAGCAGAAACAACCTCAACTCAAAATTAAGCAACAATAGTGGAAAAAGCTGAATATCGACTGAAACAAAGTAATTCAAACACGCCTCTAAGAAGTAAAACAAAAACATAGAGAATTTATTTTAACTCCAGCTTCATAGAATTAATTAATTAATCAGTTTGTTGATTGATTATCTGTAAATGACTCATTTTGACATTCTTATTTGTTACAACATACACAGGACAAATGTTTTTATATACAAATTCATATTTTTTCCTCGACCTGCGACTCTTTAAGTTTCTTATCGTAGTCGGCCTCCAGCTTCACAAGAGGACCGAAGATGTTCTGGTACTGGTAGGCGTCCTCGTAGCGGAGCAGCACATGTTGGGGCTCCTCATCCACACCAGGCTTCTCCAGGTCCTCCAAGGTCGCAGTGGGATTCTCCTACCAAGATGCAAGATGCAACACACACACACGCGCACACACGATCACACAGGATGGGAGAAAGTTTAAAATATGGATAGAAGTTGAGCAGAGTGTTTTCTTTTAATATGCTCAAATTTCATAAATTCCAACTTGGAACGATTCAGACAATTTTTTCACAAAAGACGTTTTGACATGCCACAGTAGCAAAAGCACAGGTGTAAGTAATAAGTTGAATGGTGGCTGAATTCCTATTAGCTGCTTCAGTTTCAGGGTCCTGGTGTTGGCTCCCTGTCATACCTTACTGGAGCACTTTAATGGAACTGAGCCATTGTTAATGTTAGTAGCGACATCTGTGCTTTACTACTACGACAAGTTAAAATGTCTGCTGTAAAAAGGTCAATGAGCACACAGAAAATACATTTTTTTTAAACTGTTAGGTATATATCCCGACCTGAATCCTGAATATATCCCGACCTGAATCCGATTGAGATGCTGTGGCATGACCTTAAAAAGGCGGTTCATGCTCGAAAACCCTCCAATGTGGCTGAATTACAACAATTCTGCAAAGATGAGTGGGCCAAAATTCCTCTACAGCGCTGTAAAAGACTCATTGCCAGTTATCGCAAACGCTTGATTGCAGTTGTTGCTGCTAAGGGTGGCCCAACCAGTTATTAGGTTTAGGGGCCAATCACTTTTTCACACAGGGCCATGTAGGTTTGGATTTTTTTTCCCTCTTAATAATAAAAACCTTCATTTAAAAACTGCATTTTGTGTTTACTTGTGTTATCTTTGTCTAATATTTAAATTTGTTTGATGATCTGAAACATTTAAGTGTGACAAACATGCAAAAAAATAAGAAATCAGGAAGGGGGCAAACACTTTTTCACACAACTGTGTATATATATATATATATATATATATATATATATATATATATATATAGAAGCACAGGCACGAAACGGGAAGTGAAATAAACAGAAAAGCTCAGCAATATGCAGCAAACCCGACTATATAACCCGATAAGCCCAACCCGTGCCCACATTCAAGTTATGCAGGTCTAGACTATTGACATAGCACAATGGTGGGTGTGTGTGTGTGTGTGCTACAACTGTTACATCGCCATACCTTCCACAGTTCTTCCAGCTTGTTGATCTGCTGGGCGGTGATCTGACGAGCCCTGAGCTGCTCCTGCTCTGAAGGGATTTTCACCAGCCAGGACAGGAAGCAGCGGTCCTGGATGAGAGGCTGCCACTGTGAGCTGTCCCAGTTGATGTCCTTCAGGCTGCTCTGGCTGGCACATGGCTGCCTGCGTTACAACCGAAAACACAAATGTTCAACAACAACGGGGAAATCTGTAATCTCCTTGATTGCCCCATGAGCAGGAAGGTCAGTGTGCATGGGCAGCTACACAAAAAGGCCCCTTTACCTGCACAGTAGCACCACTACGGAGTCGGCCTTGGCAGGGATGAAGCCCAGAAGGAAGACATTGCGACAGCCACAGTTATAGCACTCCAGCACCGTTTCCCCCAGAGGGCCATCTTTATGCAAGGTCACCTCCTTAGACTTTGCTCTCACCAGGTGGTTTACAATGTGGCTAAAAGTGAAGATATAGGATGCGGGTGTTATGTACAGTATTTATGCTTCCTCACACATAGGTCTTGACAATTTGTATTTTATTCAAACTCAAAATAAAACATGACTGCTCAAGAATTTAGCCATCTACCACACTGATACAGCAAAATGCTGTTTCTTATATCATTTTGCCTAATAAGTGTTTACTAAAAGAGCTTTAAATACAGAGAAACAGCTGACCATCATACAAGTTCAGCAAAACCTTAAGTAGTTGTAAGTGGGTTCACATCATGACCGAATGTGTTGCTATGTAATTATTGCCTCGAGCTATCCAACTGCAGTCTACAGTGTCACAACTACCAGAGCATGAAGTGGCAAAAGCGGCATCAGTTGTGCATGACTGATTACTGATAACGCATCAAAGTTCAGTTTCTGTATGAATTGAACTATGTATAAGAGGAGACCAGGTGTTCAGACCAGTGTTCTTCTCATTCACAGAAATGAATAGTGTCTTGCTGATGTTTTTAGGTTTATTAAAAGGCTGATTCAAAAGAGCACCTAATGAAGAAACTAATCTAATTAAGATTTTCTTTGGATCAATAGGTTGAATTACTTAAAAGAGCCCTCAAAAGTCAGTAAACATGTTTTTAATTTAGTTTTTAACTCCTCATAACCCCTTGTTTATACAGTACTCCTGCTATGATGACATTGTACCTGTAAAAGTACCCTCTCCCTGTTCATTTAGCTCATTACACCAACACAGAGGGTCAATTTTAACCTGATAAGTCCTTATATCTTACCTGCCGGATGTGTTTCCACGGCCATTACAAAACCATTTCTTGCTGGTGTTGCAGTAAACCACACAGGCTGGATCATGAATACCACAGTAGCTAAAAAAACAAGTGAGTCGAAATTAAAAAAAGAAACACAAAGTACTACTCTTAAGAGCCAGAAAACAAAACAAGAAAAGACTGACTCAATTTGGATTATACTGCAAGATCGCTGGTGTCGCAAACCCATTCTTTACTGATGCAACTAAGATCAAAGTGATGCAACAATCCATCTTATAGTTGTTTTATAGTTGTCTAAAGCAATAACACATGAGTGCACAAAGTCATTTTTCTTTTTTCCATTTTTGGGAACAAACAACAGAGTGACTTGCAGTAGCTGATGGGATGGACTTTGAAAATGTTGCATATTAAATATATATATAATAATATTAATGAGAAATGCTCATACGTCAACATTATTAGCTCATCGCAGATACATCGGTACCACTGATAAATGACAAGAAATTGAAGTATAGAAATGCCAAAAATACAGTATGTTTTGAAACAGTGTCACCATTCTATAATTCGTCTAACAGAGAGTAATACCAGGTTTATGTGTCAATAGTAAATAGCTCCGCCCAGTACTTACGTTTAGAGTATAGTATTTTTTGGTAGCGATTGTTAGAAATCAAAAATCTATGAAAACATAATTAAAAATGTTATTTATGTTATAGGTTTTGTTACGAAAAATGATATCAACTAATAAATCATCAGATTTTTCAAACTCTCAAATATCAATATTGGTATCAGCCTCAAAGAGCCTGTAACTAGGGGCTGTACTGTTGATGTCACTGCCATGTGAGCTTTTGAAAAACTCTTCCTTTTGGTCATCGAGAAAAGTATGTATCCAGTTTGTATTTAGATTTTGTTTTTGGCACTTGATCAGCAAAATACATACTTCATGAGTTGTGTCATAGCCTGTCAAACAGTAAAGGATTCAGCTCCATGTCATAAAACCCAAAATAAACCTGTATGTGGCTGATGGGAATTGACATCAATATAAAAATAATAGAGACAACTGACTTTGTTTTCACTGCCAAACTTCAGGGAAAACAATTTAAAACATTTGCATTGGCTACAGATCTGCTGGTGAAAGACATAGTGATCCATCACTTGTTCTATAAAAAAAAACTAAACAAACTCACAATCTAGGCAACTAATAATGTCTGTGATGACAGACACACTCAACAGCAATGTTTTGACACAGCCAAACTAACAGCTGTCAGCCAACTTGTTAGTTAAAGCGCACACACAAGCTGCAATAATAGTGATGAACAATAGTTGACATGAGACACAATACCAGATGTTCTAATGTGGCTTTTCTGTGACATCTGTAGAGTGTGTGACTGAGTGTCTGCAGAGAAGTTTTTTAAAACTTTGAGCCAGTTTTCTGTTAAATATTTTCAGACATTTTGGTCAACAGAAAATTCTCACAACCCACTGAGACTCAACCGAGTATAAAAAGGGGGCTATAAAGTTGGTCCTTACGACAGTACCTGCAGGCATGTAGAGGCAGGTCCTTGGTGTAGTAGGTGTCCTCCTCATCCTCCTCAAAGTTCAAGTCTGCCAGCAGCTGACTGGCTTTAATGACAGGGTCGTCACCATTCTGTAGTATGCCATCAGGGCCATTAACCTGAGGAGACAGATGTATACAATCCTAACTGTGAACTGAAACGAGATGTCAACAGTACTTGGGATTAACTAACAATTAAGGATCACAGATAGACATACAACTGGACAGTCAACGAGATACATAAAGCTTTATATGGTCATATATTCCACTGTTTGTCACATCAGCTAACGGTTTGCTGACAGCAATATCAAACCGACTGTATGAAACTATGTGTTGCTACAGATGTTTGTTGTTGTCAGTGGGTGTTGTAAGTATTTAGTACATAAATTAAGAGAAAAAAACATTTTAAAAAAAACGTACAATAATTAGTGTAAATATGGGCATTGAGGTAGATCTGCCACACACACTCTTGCTTTGTATGTCAATTAAGTCCTGCATTGACATGCTAGCTGTGTCAGCATGCTAACTGTGCTCAGAAGCTAGCATGCTAGCCAATTAGCGGGAATAGGCATGGTAACCGATGGGAGGCGTCACCATGCTAACCGGGAGGTAGCCAGCGGTTGTTGTTAGCTCGCGTTAGCTAAATTGACATTTTGTCAACACAGGAGAATACGTGTTTAGACTCCGCACCGCCACAAACAACCACACGCACCTGGTGGTCCAGCTGGCTCTGGGTCTGGCCTTGGGTCTGGGTCTGGCTCGGCAGGGTGAAATCGGTGAAGTCGTACTCGGAGCCCTGGGTGTCCGCTCCCAGCAGCTCGGCTTCCTCGGTGTCGAGGAACGTCAGAGTCTGCGAGCTCGGCCCGTACGCCTCGACACTCATGTTGTTGCCTTCTTGTTTCCGGTATTCACCCGTAACCACGACTAGTCCACAAACTCTTGCCATTCCAGAGGGAACCGAATAACTGAGACACTGTGTTGATGAGAAAACTACAAACACTGGTGGTGAGAGAGAGCCTCTACGGCTGCATTCCGTTTGTCTTCTCCTCCCGCACTCCCACTTATCTCCTACAGTAATTCATCTGTAGGAAGCAAAGGAGACAAGCAGACATACGTGAGCCGAATATTAATTTCTCACGTGGTCATAAAAGTCCCTTTCTGTAATTAAACGAGTCTAACTATTATTAAATAGAACTGCAACAAATGTGGAAACAGAGTCAAAGAGATATGAAGCGTATTTAAAGATTTTCATTTTTTTTGCTCGGTGATAAAAAATAAATAAAACGATCCAGAGTTAGACTGGAAGCCTTGCAAATTTGTTCTTCTAATTTTCATCATCATTTTGTCCCTGCCAAGATTTTTAAATAGGGCACGTTAGAAATATAATAAAATTACATTGTTGAAAAAATGTATACACAACATATACAATATAATAATCCAGAACACATCCACCCATTCATCATCCCACAGGTATACATGTTAAAGTTTAAAAAAAACACAGCAACGGAGGGAATAGCAGAGATAAAGATCAACAGACGGACAGTATTAATACCAGTGTATTATCAGTGTAGATATCAGAACCAGAACCGTTTATTGCCACGGTAGGTTGCACATACAGGGAATTTGACATGGCGGGTGGTGCATAACATTAAACAATCAACAACAATCAACACAGTGCAAAAAGTAGAAACATATTAAAATGTAGAGTAAATATAAAATAAAGTGCACAAACAAAGAGATAACAGTAAACAAGTGAGATGTTATGCACCTTTAAAGGGCTGTATGGGTTTTATGACGACTGGGCATTATTGATCATGACATTAAAATACTTTCTTTGGGCTCACTATGAATTTTGGTCTAACAACTTCTATTAAACAATAGATTTCTGATGTACATTATACTCTTGTCCAGCTTTGCAGTGGACCATTCTGAATCTTATCTTTTATTAAATTATTTATTTATATGAAGCAGATAGACTTTCAGATTTAACACAAAATTAACATTGGCACATTTTTAGATCATATATGATCATTTAGAGATGATACTTAAATTCAGTCAGTGACTTTGAGGAACATTGTTGTTTTAAAGTAATAGTTATTTTTTTTATGTCCTCATTTACCATCTCCGAACAAGTTAAGACAGCTCTGAGGCTCTCTTTCAAATCCTCAAGTTTCATCTTATAAGTTCCTCATAAGTTTAGAGAGGTGATAAAAATGGTTTTAGTCCTGTGCCAAACCGTAGGACTAAATATGCACCGGTGAGCGTTTTTGATCAATTTCCTACGAGACATGATACAAGAACGGTTCAGCAACACGATGTTCCTTTCATGCTGTGCAGATCAGGTCAGAACAAGTTCAGCAGGTCTGTCGAACAAGAATGTACAACACGCAGCGTTACCACCCTGCACAAGGAATGTGAAAGTAAATAAAATATTACAAGTATTTATTGGAAAACTACACACGAAAAAGCAGTAGATAGTTTATTTATCATGTTTTACATCTCACTGCACAAAAATTCTCAATCAGGAAAAATCACAGACTTTCTCAGGAAAAATCACAGACTTAAAACCCTACCTGCCTTTCTAACATCAAAAGTCTACCAGGGCGTGACATTGTTTTTCATGTGCTTACTTGGTAAGAAACCCTTAATTACTGAATTCAGACACAAATTAAAAAGGCAACATCTGCATTTCGAACTTTGAGTCTCAAAGTAGGCCTACTCAATGTTCTGAGTCATGTTGTGATCACAGATCATACAATGCTTTAACAGGATACTCACTTACATTTTGAAATTCTTTTCGTGGGTGTGGTTTATTGAGCAACACATAAACTCAAATAACATGTGCTTGAATAGTCAAGATAGGAACATTAGGAAGGTGAACAAAGGTTGTTCTTTGTATCAGTGTCAAAGTGCCATTTATAATACACTCATATTATCCCTCCAAAGAAATTGTTGAAAAAACAAGATGTTGTACTCAAAGTATAAGCAGTACAAATGCGAGCAGTATTTCTACTGAAGATGTCACACAGACGGGGACAAATAAGAAAATATGTGTTTTAATAAGTGTTTTAATCACACGCAGCTTTGAGCTGGCTTTGCATTTACATATATAGGACAGACACATTAAATTGATCAAATTACTTGATACTGATTGTGTGTGCAACATATTCCCTGAGACAAACAAATCATTATATATGTGTGAATCTGTTAATTTCTTCATGTTCCTGTCATTTCAAAGTCATTACAATTCTCGGGTGCAAATACAAGCAATGCAAGGGAATGGCAGCATGAATCACACTGACTGGAGAAAAATGAAAAACTTAAATCAGTGAGCGGACAGAGTCCCGGGTGGCAGGGGAAGGATGTGACTCAAACAGTTAGTGTAACAGTAAATGTTCCCACAGTGTTTCAACATATATAACTTGTAGATTCAGCTAATACCTTGTGAATACTACTAGTATATCTTAGTCGCATAAATCCCCCTTTCACGTGATACAATGTTTGTACGTTTATAATTGTTGTTGACATCTATTTTCACAGTCTTATCAGAGGCAGAACTGTAGAGACATGACCGACACTTACGGATGCCCACCACTCCTGCACACTCATTCAAACCCATTCATGCAAAGACCCAGACCAGGTCTACAATAAACAGATGCTGTAATCAAACTTGTAAAAACGTCACGTTTTTTTAAAGATACAACACATGGTTTACAATTTGGAATTGATGCAACAGTCAAAACCACCCAATTCAGACACAATGTCCTATTTTTGACAACAAACATGAAACTCACGTCATTCTTTTCTGGAGCTAACGGTTGACGATCTTGGTTCATCACTCGCTGCACTAGAACTCAGTAGTGCTCATGCTGGTGTTCGTGCTTGTGATTGCAGTGCTTGTTGTGTTTGTGATCCAGTTCCAGCAGTTTCAGCATCTCCTGTATAGCGGCCTGAAGAGCTCTGCCCAGGTCCTGGCTGCTGTATGGTTTTCCAAGTGGAGGCACATGGATGAAGGCAGAGTGACCCTGCCCCAAGTACAGAGAGGTGTAGTAGGTGTAGTCACACAGATACCTGCCAAGGAAGGATGTCAGGTTATGTAAAGTCTGTGTGATCACATCACTGTGTTATCACACAGACGTGAAAGTTAAAGGAATATGCACGTGACAAAGGCTTTGAGCCGACTTTGCAAAATAATAAAGGCTGTTAAGACATTTGAAAACGAGTCATAAGACAACCTCAATTATCATGCACATTTGCAAGTATTCAGTGTAAAACCTTCTGTCAACTCGTAACTGTAGGCCTCGATATGTATGATATGAGTGAAAGATGTTGTTACTTAAACCAAATTCCACAGACCAAAAAGCAGAAGACAACAAACTTATTGCACATTTAATATAGAATAAACAGACCTCTATGTTGTCCTTACAAGTACATACATTACAAGTTTATGGTCGTATTCAAAACAGGCATGAAAATAGAAGCTATGCAATGTTTAATTGGCTGAGGGTAGGAAATCATGTTATCATTGACTGCATTATACGAATATATTTCGCTGTATACACAGAACAACAATAGCAACACTACTGTTATTACTGGCCATGTGGTTTTTCCACAGACTTAATTTAAATAACTTACATTTTCATTTATTGTATTTCCTTTCTGTTTTTCATTATAAAATAGAGGTCTAAAAACAATACAAGACACAATTTTAGTTTCAACCAACAGGTCCTTTCACAGCAGACATTTTGACATGAAAATATTACAATGAACGACGGTTGAATTCCATTCAGCTGCTTTCATTTATAGGGACATTTCCTCGGGAGCCATGTTGACATGTCGTTGCAGGGTAAACACAGGTGTGATTAATAACATAAATTCATTATATTTAGGTTCCACGGCGCTGGTATAGTGTGTGCTGTGACACACTAAATAGAATGGGACAATCATTCATTTTATTAATAACACCTGTGTTTACCCCACCATGACATGTCAAAATGGCTGCTGTGAAAAGGGCCTATTTTGTTCGTCGTCTCACTGGCATGTCATACTTGGACACTTAAATAACGAATCACCATCACTAATGTCATTAGTAACACCTGTGCTTTTCCTACTATGATAAGTAGAGCGTGTGTAAATCACATCACTTACCTTCCAGCATCCTTAGAGACAGAAACAGTGACCCCGAGGCCGGAGTCATTGACCCTTTCGCAGACCGTATCCATGTCCAGGACAGAGCGGATGCAGTCGGGCCCGCTGTCCATGCAGCACTGGGAAGCTGGGCAGAAGCTGCAGTTGTCCAGGCGCTTGTAGCCCTTGTTGTGGCCGCACTGCTCCAGAGCGATAGTGGTGGCTAACCCAGAAACACCGACATGGACCATCAGCTGCTCACAGGATCCCAAAAGACAAGAGGTGGCAGAGGTTGTTTTTTTAAATTGATTGATGGATTTTAACAACCTTTGATGGAAAAATGGGTTTTCCATGTACAGTATTATGTATTTTATTGAATACCTGTGGCTCGTGCTCTTTCCACAGAGATGGCAGTAGGCTCTGAACAGCCTGGTATTCAACAGGCACCTCACACACATGAAGGTCTACTGCTTCACCCAGCCCCAATCGCTCCAGTTCCTGAGCACAGAAAACATATATTATATATATATATATATATTTAATTGCAGTCTTAAAATGTTTTAAATGTCCACAATGAAACTAAATGACAACCCCTTAATCAGGTGAGGAAAAACCCCCGACAAAAATTCCACTTTAAGTGCATTTTGCTCATTATGAAATGTACTATTTAAATGTCATATTTAGATAAAAATCCTTAACTGCCCCCTTTGTTAAAAATGGACAACATGTCTACTGATTACCTGTACTGCCACCCAGCTGGAGTTCACTGCATGCTTTCCAAAAGGCTCAAAACCTGCACAGAAAAGAGCAGCAACATGATTCTTTACTGCAGCAAAGAGACACAGTGCAGCTAAGTAAACAATAAAGTCAGTGAAGATGCTTATCTGTTTTGGACATGTGCGATAAGGGTGAATGTAAAAAAAGGACTCTTAATTCAAAGTCCAAAGGTTGCAAGTTAAACATTAATTGTACTAGAGGCACAGAATCATTTATTTCTCGCAGTTAAGCAACAAAAAAGAAATTACATATATTGTTATTCAATCTCTTCCTGATGCACATCTTTGTTTAAAAACCTTTGTTATCTAAAACCAGCACACAAAACCCTGCTCTCCTAACAGCAGCGTTACTCTCTGTAAACATCAGTGTCATTACATATTTACAATATGAACACAACCATTAAAGTGCAGCTCAGACACAAGCAGAAAACTGCAACAGCACTCTATTGACAACAAAGAAATCCTTTAAGACACATCTTCTCCAGTTCTCTCACCAATTAAAACCTCTCACCTGTTACTATTACTTTCTTCTTATTGGCCATTATCCTTGGTTGTTATGACAAAAAATTGTCATTGATGTATAATAAGGGGATCAAATAAACCCACGCAAGAATCCCAGGATTGTTTACGCTTGCTGCTGTTTTCTTCTGGCTCAGGGCTCAAAGGAAGTGACACACCAGATCTGGGTGGATCATACTGCCATCTACTGTATGGGGGTGCAATCGTCAGCAGCAGTTCATCCCACATTAACGCCTTTGGCTATGAAGTGAAGAAAAAACAACAACAAAGGAAGACTCAGGAATTTGTGTTTCTTCAACATGCAGCACAAGACATTTTGTTGGAAAGACGACAGGGGAGGATAAAAACTGATCCTTTTAATCCAACCGTTTTAATGCCATAGAATGTAATTCAAGACATGTGTGTGCTGAAAATGAAAACCAAGCATCTGCACTGCATTCACAGATTAAAGGTTAGAGAAGCCGCCTTGTGAGTGGCCAGCTGAAGTGAATGAAAAACAACCTCCCCTCCATCAATAAGAACCGTTGATACTGCCTAAGCATTTAACCTCCAACCAGCTGCTCCAGTTGAGCTGCTTAGTGGTTTTACTGGGTGGCTCCCAGGTGTGAATGTATGCAGTCTAACAGCGTCAGAGTGACACAGGGCGTTGCTGAACATGCAATGCCCTGTTGGCTTATCCCCGGGGAGCTAAAGTCAAAGGACACTTCTCCGGCTGTGGAGGGGAAGTTGTGTCTTACACAACCTTTTGACACACTCCATTACCTGAGTCTAGAGGACAAACCTTCTCCCCAGTTTGTTGTCATGAAGGCAGAGCTAATCTAATAGTGCCCAACAGCCACTTTCTTCATTCGCGGCGCCGTCCACACCCTTGTTGTGAAATGACTCACACATTCTGGACACTGCACCCTATGTGGCTCCAAACTGGCACACTGAAGAAAATATGCTCTCCATAGGGTGGAGATCTTTTTTTTCTTTCTTGGAAGAGTCTTTTGTGGTTAATGTTTCAAACAAATGTCTCTCATTCATGCCTCTGGTTACAGAATCAACATTGATTTCTGCCTCTGAACCACATCACACACACTGTAACACCTCCACCAACCACCTACACAACCTGCACTGCAGTCGCCAACAGCCCCCCTCTTCTCCCTCAACCCGTTCACCTTCCTCTCTCCATCTCGCCTGCGTCACTTGCTATGTCAGCGTTGCCATGGAAACTAATGATGCCCTCTCTGCTCCGTGGTGCTGATGCAGACCGTCTGCTGACGTCCTCACTGTGAAGGGGCGGAATAACAATATTCTACTAGTTTCCACCACAGGAAAACTCAATGCCTTGTACAATGCATACTGAATGTATGCTATATTTGTCTCTTTTAATTTCTTTCTATTCTATTCTATTATATTCTACTGTTTTCTGTTCTGCTCTATCATGTAATGTCCTATTCTATAATGATTTACATTAACCTATTCTTTTTCTATTCTGTTCTATTGTATTTTATAACATTTCATTATATTCTCTATTTGTGTTCTATTATTTCCTGTTCTCTTCTATGATGCTATATTCTATTATACAATTATCTATTCTATTATTTTCTGTTCTATTTAATTAATTACGTGCATTCTACTTTATAATGTTCTATTTCTGTAATAATGTATTCCTTCATTGTATCAGAACGAATGCATATGTTGAGATTTCACAGCCTTGTGAGTCATCGTTGTGAAAATAAAAATATTTTCGCCTATTATGGAACAAATGGCATAAATGAAGACACTGAGATAGCTCAAGATCCACCAGCCATGATTTAACCAATTTCCACATGTATACTTTCAATCATAGAAAACACATGGTTTCCTCATTCTACTGTCACTGTCACTGTTTCCTTCCCTTTTTCTAGAGTATGCTCAGTTTCCCCAGAAACACTTTCAGAGCACTTACACGTTGTATCCTATCACCTCATTTCATGCTCTTGGTCTTGTGTGAGGGCTGAATGTGTGACCATTGATCCTTAAAGTACTGGAAACAAGAGGTGTTCGCGCGGTTAGTGTTAGAAGGCTGATGAAGTGGAATAAAATATGAATTTAGTTTTTAACACATAATTTAACACCAAATGATGTCTCGCTCCGGATCCTATAGCCTCGTTTTATGGAATAGTAGGCTACAAGATTACACTTAACTTGTGTGTTAAACTTATGTAGAATACAATCTAACGTTACATAAAGCTGATTATAATACTCTATTATGTTCTTGAAGTCTTTTAAAAGTGCCTTAGTTGAAGGAATATGTTCGGTAAGGCCTGTTCCTCTGTTCTTTCCTCTCGCCTCTTACACCTTCCCCGCCCAGTCTCTGCTCTCTTTTGGCGACCCTGTGCTTTTTTATGCTATGACATCAAACCACAATGCATTGCACTGTTTGTAGTTTACCTAAAGTCTCCATGGCAATAAAGACCGGTTCGGCCCCTTATTCAAATTGAACCGGAAACCAACGTCATTTTGGGCCAATCTCCGCGCTCTGGAGTGACATAATGGAATTTTTAGGGCTAGAAAGCGAGCGAGGTCTGGCGCTGCGCATAGCAGCCGTGCCATCGGGAAAAGACAATATCATTCGCGCGCTGAAGAGACACATCAGAGCCCCTCAGGCACAACAGCACCAAGTGGTCGACTGGTAGCGTGACTGATACGTAAAAAGGGGAAGAGGAAACAGGATCGCGGACGAATAAGGATCAGCTGATTTCCTCATGTTTGGATTGGGATTGCTGAGAGATCATTAATGCGTAACGCTCAACACTCCCTCATGTGAGGGTGTAGAATGGAAACAACCCTCTACCCAGGCACCGTGAACACTCCGAGGTTCTTCAGCATCTATTCGCAGAGCACGATGATGAAGAAGGACATTAATCTGAACCTGGACGACCACAACTCCGAGCTCAAATCAAACCCGCTCCGGGACGCAGACGGACTCCTCAACTCCCCGGACTTGGGGCTCTTGAAGCTAACCACTCCGGACCTGGAGCGCCTTATCATCCAGTCGAACGGACTGGTCACCACCGCCAACCCGGCCTCCCATTTCCTCTACCCGAAGTCCGCCAGTGACGAGCAGGAGTTCGCGGAAGGTTTCGTCAAGGCGCTGGAGGATCTTCACAAGCAGAATCAGCTGAGCGAGGCGGGGTGCGTCTCCGTGGACAGACTGGAGCTCCTCGGATCAGCCAACGCATTGGGCTCCGGCGGGCTCCAGGCATCAGACCTTCCTGTTTACACTACTTTGAACGGCTATGCGGCCAGTCCGCTCGGAGCCACCTCCATCAACTACTCCACGGACATCATCCCCTTCCCTCCGCCTCTGTCTCATCTGGTCAGCGCGCAGCAACAGGCGGCTGCCGCGGCCGCTCTGTCTCGACTCCAGGCTGCCGGTTTGGTGAAGGACGAGCCTCAGACTGTACCAGACATGCAGAGCTTCGGGGACAGCCCCCCGCTGTCTCCTATTGACATGGACAACCAGGAGCGCATCAAGGCGGAGAGGAAAAAGCTGCGGAACAGGATAGCCGCCTCCAAATGCCGCAAGAGAAAACTGGAGAGGATCTCTCGGCTGGAGGACAAGGTCAAGAACCTGAAAACGCAAAACACCGAGCTGGCCTCCACAGCCAGCGTCCTCAGGGATCAAGTGGCCCAGCTGAAGCAGAAGGTGATGAACCATGTCAGCAGCGGATGTCAGCTTTTACCAAACCAGGTCCAGGCTTACTAAATGCCAGTAATGGAGCTCTTCATGGATGTTTATACGGCTCTTAAGTATGCGCCGAGGATGCAGGCCCTGTATAAAGCGGAACATTTGCCTTTTGTAACACAAAATCCTTATCAGAGAATTGATATGAGGCCATTGTAAGAACATGCCTGTAACTGAGGAACAGAAGACATTTGCACAGCACAGTGCAACACACGGACCTTGATGAGAGCCACAAGTCTACTGGAATAATGACAGGCTAGCCAGCAGCAGGTGTGGCCTCTGCCAGCCTCTTCTGATTCCTGAACATCTGGCAGTGTTCCGCAGACTTATTTTGTTGCCCTCATTTTATTTGGGAAGCCATGTAGCAAACTGCTATACAATGGACTGGTGTGGGATAGCGTTTATATGCGTGTAAGCGGGACAATCTCAAGACGAGTGCAAGCACTTGGGTGTCACCAAGTGCTGTCACCCAATGTGTAATATAATGCCTTACTTGTTTACAAGCACTTAGTAATGACAAATATATATTTTATTTACTGAAACATTTCTTATTTTACATATGGTCTTACTTCTTGTTGTTTTTTCTTTTCTTTTGTTGCAAAAATGAACACTGCATGTCTTGTTGCTTTCGTGTACAGTAACTATTGTGTTTTTCATTATGGTGGCTGCTGTGTAGTTCTTCAGTCACCAAACTTCCATGAATGCATGTGTACGTGCTGAGAACCCCCCCCCCCCCTCCCCTATCTACCCATGTGTAATGGACTCTCAAGTCTCTACCTGACATTTATTAAATTCACTACATTACTAAAGCTCACGTGTTCTGTTTCTTACTGAGCGGGAGGCCCTGCTTGCTTTATTTAGTTAAAAGGAACATTTGCTAGAATTCATAACTTTGCATGTGTCTTCTATTTCACAGTTGGCACTGTGAGTGTTGTGTTAAGTGCAGTGGGGGAAAGCTGAACCAAACCATAGATGGTCAAACAACTCTGAGGGTAAACAAGACATTATTGCAGCGTTGTGCCCTCTGCTGGGCAAAATACAACCTACTCTGAACCTTTTTCTCTAACATCACATGTGCACTTTTTGTAAATAATTGTTGGAACCAACGTACAACTCCAGCTTTTAGAATTTGTTTATTGATTCCTCATTTTAGCAAATCTGACATTACAGAATTACAGCACAATTCACACAACTAATAGCCGACAGGCAGAAAATTCCTATTTACAAGAGTTATTTATGGGGAGGGAGGAAGAAGAAGAGAGCTGAACAGGATCGAGAAGTGTTCCTAAGTCACTGGCAAGTTTACAGCTGTGGCAAAACACAATAAATAAAGTAACAAAAGTCAAAAGTGAACCACTGCAGTAAGAATCAGCGTTTTAACAAAGTGTTCAGAGTATTCCCTTTACTTCCCAGTTTCCCTCTTTGAAACTCCTGCACAGAGAAGGAAAACATTACCGCACACGTTAGTGCAAGTCTCACAAAAGTCTAATGTTGAGATGACTTCAGAAAGAACAATTGTTAAGACTGCCTTTACAGAAACTGTACATTCGCTAACCCGCGTACATTACAAACCTTCAGCAGGATAGTACATTGCTCATATTTGGGTGTGGAGAGAAATGGCTCCTATTGCTCCGAGAGAACAGTCTGCTTTTACACTACCAAGTCTTGGAAGTTACATAACTGATATCAAAAGACAAACGAACTTCCCACCAAAGCTGCGCTGATATAATAAGAGACTCTTACACTGGAAACTTTAAACGTTCCTCTTGAGGAAGCATCTTAAGCTTTATATTCACAGTAAACACAAATACATTTTCATTTCAAAGCTGGGAGAGTTTAAGCAATCGAATACTATTGAACATCTCCTTTAAAAAGTACAGTGCAGACTGCAATGCATAATCTAGGAAGAACATTGTCTCAAAAGTAAATGAAGTTATAAATAATACAAAATAAATAAGCTTTATTTTGAAATAACTTAAAATGCTGAAAATATTTCCGCATGCCTTGCATGACTTACGGTTTTGTACTGTATTACACGAGCAGACAAATCCCGAACCGTAGCATCAGAGAGAGAACTCACAATTTGACATTTAACATGCTTAAAAACATAAGGTTCCCCCATAACGTGGAGATGAAAATATCTTCCACCATGACATAAGTGACTATCTGAAGTTGATGGAGAGGTCTGTGGTATAGCAGCGCTCACACTGAATCACATGCCTTTCTAGTGAGTGCATGTTACACGCTGTGTGCAGTGAATGAAATGTTAATACAATGAGAAGGGGGTTGTGAGCTTAACATGTGGAACCTTTAGAACCATTTGATACCTCCAAGTACTGAAACTGTAGGACAGCAGCTCATACAAATAACCATCCGATCAACCAGAATCGCTTGAAACAACATCATGCACCTCTCACGAAAGCACACGTAGGAACCCAATACCCTAAATCATTATTGTATAATATACTTATTCATGTTTATATATATTATATATGCATATCTATTGACGTTTAAACATTTATACACTCTTCTCAATTTGGGACATCCCTTATCTTTCTATTCTGTCGATTGTCTTAAAAAATAGTTACAAAGTACCGACACTGCCATCCAATTTCACTAAAAGTAAAAAATTGGGGAAAGGGGCCAAAAATGAATAAGAATAAGAATAAGTTGACCAGCAGCTGATAAACATCACTGTTGCTATTCTTATATTTAATCCAAAAATTAAAAGATTTTTTTCGAATGACACCGTTTGGACATCAAACTTTGAGGGTAACTATTTGTAGAAACTCAATCACAACACTGACGAGGGTCGGTGATTTCACATGCTCAAAACCACACCCAACTAACTTAAAAATGTTTTTTTTTTTAAAAACAGCAACGCTATCCACAGTAACAAACCTATATTTTCAAAGTGACTGAAAGTAAAACTAATTTGTATCCATTTAGGTTTGAGGCGTTAGTGCTGAGTGGGGCCTGTGATTGGAGGATCCACATCCTGTTATAGTAAAACCCAATTGCAGACACGTCAACAAGGAATGATGGAGTTTCAGCCTTAACCGGCCTTTTATAAGTCTGTTAAGATAAGGATTGTGTGTGTGTCTGTGTAAATAAACATGTTTAAGTAAGAAAGACAAGCTGGGATTGTACCTCTGTTATTTCTTCTTCACCCCTCTAACTAAGTTAGCACCATCACATAATCTCTGTATCTCTGAAATGTGGACGATGCTCTTGGTGTAGCGACAGGGGCGGAGAGTCTAAGACGTCAGGTTGTGTTTCTCTGTGTGGCAGTGTCTGTGTGTAATAACTGTGTGTATGAGAATGAAAAGAAAGTAAGAGACAAACCTAAAACAAGTTGTGAGGATTTTAGGACAGCAGACAGTGTGTGTGTGTGTGTGTGGGGTCATGTTTAGCATGCACAATCCTGAGTGGACCTCTGTGGCTGCTCGGTGAGCTGCGGTCCCTGTTTAGAGCCGGTGACAGTCGGGTCGTTGTTGTCCAGACTGTCTGACATCTTCTCACAGATGATGTCCACCAGCCGCTCGAAGGTCTGCTTCACGTTAATGTTATCTTTAGCGCTCGCTTCGAAGTGCTCAAAACCTGCGGAGGGGCGAGAGAGACAGAGCTATGGTTACGCTTATAACCTGGTTAATCCACTTAACTCATCATGTTGGACACATCCAGGATATGGTCAGACAGGCAGCTCAAACATCAACAATGATCCCTCCGTATCAGATCTGTGTAAGTTTATCTTTACAGATCATACTTAAACCATACTGAATCATACTGAGATTAAGTCCAATTACTGTTAGTTACATGTGATACTATGACTCAGTCGGACCACTGGGATCACTCCCAGAGCGATGTGTTTTTGATGTTACATGTTCCAGCAGGAAGAGAAGAAAGCTAGCTCGACTAAAACATAAATGATTGCCTTACGAAGACTGAAGTGCTGATAGTCAGACTTGTGCTAAAAATAAAATATAGTTGATAGTTAAGAAGGATGTTGGTATGGCTCATAGCTGCCTTTTATTTACAATTACTTCAGCCTGAATTGTTGCAACATCAGTTTTAAACGTGGAAATTATGTAACGTGGCAAGAAGAAAAGTTGAATCATGATGACATACAGTATGCCAACTATAGATGTTAAACAGGACATTTGTTTATAAAACACAACCTCTGAAATAAACAAAAATCCCCCCATGTCCAAATACAACCCAAATATTGTCAATTTTACTAATGTTTAGAAACATATACAGCAACGTTATTATATGGTCACGATTATATATCATTTTCATTAATGCACCGAGCAGAGGACAGGAAAAGCAACAGAGACCTATCCTCTAGTTTTTACGTGACCAGCTGACTTACCGAGCTGTTCTGACAGCTGTCGGCCCCTCTCTGAGGCCACCACTCGTTCATCGTCCATATCACACTTGTTCCCCACCAAGAGGACCTGGGCATTGTCCCATGAGTACGTCTTGATCTGGGTCGACCTGTTAGCAGACACAGTACAGGGTGTTGAGCTACAGCGTCTGACTGAGTCTCACAAGCATCTTTTCTCTTAGATGTTAAAGTCTCTAGAAAGCACTGAGCGCTCAGTACTACAATAGATTAACACACATGCTTTTGCTGCTGAGAAAAGAAAAATCTATCTTTTTTATACAATCATCATTCCTGCTAGTTAACTTCTTTTTGAGATAGAAGTGTCACTCACCAGTCTTGGACGGCGTTGAAGGACTCCTCGTTGGTGATGTCATACATGAGGATGAAGCCCATGGCTCCTCTGTAGTAAGCTGTGGTGATTGTCCTGTAGCGCTCCTGGCCAGCAGTGTCCTACACAAATACCATAATTTTTTAATTGAGAAATATTTTTGAGTAAATATATATTTGTCTCGTGGACATGACAAGGTTTCCATCGATCCAGAGACGCTCCTGCTCGGGTTGTGGTCTAAACATTTCCATGTAGGATTAAATAAGCAATGGGATTTTTTTGTCTTTTTGTGCAGATCATTGTCTCCCAGCACCTGCAAAGGATTTATGCCTTATGCACGTGCCTCCTGATGATTGCGGAGGTTTAACATCAAGCCAAACTCCCATGACCATTAGGCATTCCTCTGCTGTCCTCCCCCACGTAATAAGCAATTGGTCCCAGGGTCAGGCTGTATGGCTCATGTTAAGAACACTTCAAGGGTATTGCCATTACACAGCAGATGAAGTTATTCTGGGGGCAGCTGGGAATCATTAGAGACACATGGAAACAGAAACCGCTTCAGTCCCAGATGTGATGGGGCAGCGTGAAAAACACGCATTCTTACTAAAGACGGTCTGCAGGTAGAAACAAAATTTATATTAATTCTGTTCAATGAAAAGTACTTTATAGCTGCAACGATTAGTTGATTATTTAATTGATGGAATATTAATATACAACGTTTTTGATAACTGATTAATTGTTTGAGGCACCTTTCAAGCAAAAATGGCAAAATCTGGATGCATCTTCTCCAATATGGGGATTTGCTGCTTTTCAGTGTTTTCTATTTGTAAACTGAATATTTTTGGGTTTTTTGAACTGTTGGTTGGACGAAACAAGACATTTAAAAACATTTGATTGTTGCATTGGTAGTAATTATGTAATGCAAAATAAAGTGTGGCTATAGACAAAAAGATAGCAGAAAGCAGCAACGAGCAAAGCAATGCGAGTTTTCAATTCCTTTTCACAACTCGTCAGGAGTTCGGAGTAAAATGTCAGCTACCGTGAAGCAACTGCGATCCACTAGCTCCCCCACGTCTACACGCATGTGTATGTTCACTCCCTCACCCATATCTGCAGCTTTATCCTCTTGTCGTTCCTGTAGATGGTCTTCACCTTGAAGTCGATGCCCACTGTGCTGACAAAGGCTGGCGTGAATGAGTCGTCTGCATAGCGGAAGAGGAAGGAAGTCTTTCCTACGCTGCTGTTGCCAATGATGAGGATTTTAAACATGTAATCAAAGTTCTGGTCCGAGGACTCCTTCTGTCCGTATGTGGCATTTGCAGACGCCATCTATGCAAGGATTGAGATCTCACATTAATCAAAAAAGAAAGACCTTAATACAACCCAATACAACAACACCACCACCACAAGTGACTGTCACAAAGGCTCCCTGACAGTGTCTCAAAAACTAGACATTATATAAATCTACAAAGGTAGAGCTGTTGTATTTGATTATATCAGAGTAGGTAGGCACTGTGACTCCCTGTAGATACAGTGTCATACACAATTCCCCTGTCACTGGATGAAACTGTTTATGTTTGGTTGAAATTATCAAAATAAAAAATAAAAAATCCTGCCTTTGAAACATTTTACATAATACTGCTGTTGAAGTTTAGGACATGTGACAGCTTACCACATCTTTCATCAATGTGGTTCAACTGGTCTATAGATGGAAAAAATAAAATTAGAGATCAGCACATTTAAGAAACATGAAAGCCTAATGACTTTGGGATAAACAGGACCAACCCCTGATAACACAAAAGCCCTTTAGTTATTATAATACAATACATCTACAGCGTTATGTCAAAGGTTAAAAAGGTGTACAACAAGTCTGAGAAATAAAGACAAGACAGAGAGCATGTATCAGCCTGGCAGCTGTCAAATACCTAAGTTTCTAATTTACTAGACTGTTTAACTAAATCCGTTTGGTTTGTTCTCTTCCAAAATAACAGACCACACTGGGGCACATCTGTGAGGAATACCCTGGAACTAATGCACAGAGAACAGACCAACATATCATCTTTATTCTTCAGACAGACCAGAGGAAGACCATCTGAATCCACATGGCAGCCTCATTTAACCCGGGATGGGGTTTATCAGTAATTACCGGTTATTGTATGACGCCAGGTTACACTCCCAAACCGTGTCATGACATTATCAAGGAATACAATGTATGCAGCCGTTTCGCCAGGAGGCTGTGTCAATACCAGCAACCAATGCTCACACACAGCCGTGAGTGTTTCCACTTCATGTCAATAACACTGGTCAGACAAGGAATGCACACCTCCGCCCCACAAGATAAGAGCACGGAAGTACCACAGCTTAGCAGGCTAAGCATCGGATAAGATACCGATCCTTTCCCATTAGGACGGCATGAAACCTGCACGGACCAATTATGAATGACCATATGGTTGGACAGAATTTACCTTGTAGTAGATTAGAGAATGTCAGACAAACGGGCCACGCCTGGAAGTGCCACCTGACAGTTTGTGAACACAACATGCTCCCAATTTAAACGGCCTGAACTACATCCTTATCCATAGTGGAGCTTATGTAGCGTTAGCTTGCCAGAGATATAACGTTAAACTAGCTGCTTGTTCACGTTAGCTGGAGAAAAACACGTTAAAAAAAACCCGTACAAGGAGTTATGTCACACGTTACTCAGCTACCATTTATAATAAATATCAAACGTTAAAGACATGAAAGATACACAGATATAAATGCAAGTTGTAGTCTTTGTAAACGCATGCAATTAGGCGAGCATCGCTCCCTTTAATGCTAACACAGCAGACCGTTACCAGTATTTAGAAGAAGCAGCTAGCTAAGCATCCCAGCTAACGTTATGTCAAATGAAGGTTACTCTTCCTTGTTTACGACTACATTTTCTGTCATAAGACAAGCGACAAACAGCCCGAATGAACTCCGTTGCAAGCTGTTAGACTTAACTTGGCCCCGCAATGAGAAATAAGCGCAGAGTTTTACCATGAGCGGTGTGTTTTATCCTCAGCAGCGACTAGCCCACAGTCCGGCTTTGCACCTGCAGTAGCTCGTGCGCCTCTTGATTGACAGCCCCGGCATAAGCGGGTACAAACAGAGCGTAAGGATGACTGGCAGGACGGTCGACCAATCAGAGAAGAGCATCCGTTCATTCACACGGAGCCCTGCCCCCACCCATTCTGCAAATTCTTCATAGGTGTTAATTCATTTTTATTTGTGAGAATAGATAGAGAATGTAGTAGTGGTGAGTAAATGGTGAAATACCAGAAACAAGTCTGATGTTGAACGTTATAGTGGTGTGACCAGCAAACTATACTCATGGTCCATTTCAGAGTGTTATATTATCATAAATATTATATTATTGGATTGTTATTACAGATGCATAAACACATTAGCAGCATATAGTGTTGACGTTGGTTGAGGTATTGACACTTTGCTTATGTTCCTTGGGTTGTTTAATCTATAAATTCATTATGTGTTTAATAACTACAGCTATCAAATGAATGATGTGGAATAAAAAGACAAGATTCCCATCAGCAGGCTGCTGCTTGTTAAGAGAGTACCATTGTGTAATAACAAGAATAATCTGCTTTACCATGTTTTATTATTTAGTTTCCTCGTAAAAGCAGAGAACAAGACTTCAAAGAGTGAATAGTTTTTCATTTATTGGCAAGGCATACAGTTCTAGTTGGAGAGAGGGCTAACAGTTTGGATTGTCAAAGCTGCAGTCTTTAGTTCATGATCCTTATTCCATTATCTCTAAGAACGGAAATACAGATCTAGGATGACTTGACGCTCTGTGACTATATTATCTTCGCTGTGAATCAAACACGTCTCAGATTAGCACACTTACTGTAAGATCTGTTCAGATCAGTGGAAACTGAGGAAGACAGGAGATGAGAGATGTTTCAGAAAACTCACACGGAAATCTGTCACTAAACTATTTTTATACCAAGAAAAAAATGAAAGTGAGTATTTTTGCTTATGTATCACGTTATTTGCAGAATAATAAAGTAATGAAAAGGAAAAAAAAGCTGAGTTATAGTCGAAATATGTCCTGTGTGACTTTCTACACATCAATCTATACTAAACCTCAGACTAAACAAAGTCTACTGTTCCATCATTTCTGACAGATAATATAGAAATAATAAATAAACTGTACACGAAGAACTGTGAGGAAAATACACAAAATCAAACAATTAGTGACATGCAGAGAGACAGACTGAATATTCGCATGTTGTGCTCGTTAAGTTGTTAAATAGACCTTAATGTTGAAGGCATCCTTGAGTGTTGGTCTGTGTGGTGCTGTTTATGGCTACAGAAAGGATTGCACATGTTTAATCCAGCATGACATCTATGACCAGAAAAACAAAAAATCCCAGATTTGAAAATAAGGCGTCAAAAAACTTTTCAGCTTGTTCACACATTAATTAACACATGATTTACTCTGTTTCATGGTAATACAAAAAAAGTTCTTTAAATCCTGCAGCCAATGTCATGCATTTCAACATAACACATTTTTTTGTGTGCAGTCGATTATAAAAAAAGAACTTCAGTCCCTCCAACATCTGACCTTTAAGAGCTGTAGTGGTCCAGCCCGTGCAATTCAACTCAACCACCAGGCTATTTGCCAACAGAAAAAAACAAACAGTGAAACAGTCACCATACATGTTCAACTGTACTGGAAGTGCAGAACTGTAAAAGTACCGTACAAAGTGCTTTGGTTTTTTCTTAGCAAATACATCAAAAAAAGTCGACCCAGTCATTCACTCGCACACGCATAAAACACATCACTGTTTTAAGAAAATGTCAGTTTCAGTTACTGTTTGAACAAGAGTTAGAAAAAAAAAGGAACAGACACGCGGGTCAGATTGGCACACAGGGCGCTACAATCAACCAACTTTATCAGTCACTGATGGAAAGTAGCCAGTGGCAAAATGGAAATTACAGTACGGGTTGTGTCATGCTTGCTTGGCACTTGTTTTGTCATTGACTATGTCCCTGTGAAGAGCGAAATATTGATCAATGAGAGAAAAAAGATGAAAAAAAAAATCTGCCATATGAAACTGTCTCCTGGATTATTTTTATATTTTTGCAGTTACAACGATGCTAACATTCTTTTTTTGCAACCCTTGTGCTTCCGACACACTGCCTTATCATCTAGTAATGTATGCAAGTGAATGTTTCCATAAAGGACATTTTAGTAGGTGGATGCTGTGTAGTAACACATTATGTAGTAACGGAAATGGATTTCAATGGATAGTTTAATGCATTCACAGCTGTACTGCAGCGTTTACTTTTTGCATGATGTCTGTGCTGGTTGCTTGACAGCCATGGATGGACAAGCTGTTGTTTTTGTCAACAGCCTCCAAAGTGTTCATGTTTTGGCTCAAGCCCTTAAAAACCACAATGAGGGCTAGTTATGAACAAAACTGTAAAGTGCATAACTTGAAGGCAAACTGATAAAATGGGTGCCAAATACTAAGAATGTCAAAATGAGTGACTTGAAATAAAACAAACAAACAACAAAAATTTAAGAGAAATAAAACTGAAACATAACTGATATTTTGGGTAGTCCTACAGTTAAATACGTTTTAAATGTATTTTCCATACAGGCCTATGCAAAACCTTGCTAATTATTTACCTCCAATGCTAGAACTTCAGTTCTACTTGTCAACACTGGGAGGCACCATGTGCACAGCCCACATTGCTTTGGATGTAATTCCTTGACTTCACTGACCCTGGCTCAGTTTTGTCGCTGAACAATATCATAGTTAAGGATTATAAAAATGGAAATAATAAGCCTAAAACAACCGGAAATCTCAAAATAATATGTTCTGCCAGCCACTTTATTATAGTCATGTTTTTCTGAAACTACTGCTTGCTGAACACAATTAAATGGGCTGTGCAACACCAGCTGAAAGGAGTGCTACTTATACAATAGTAATGATAGAGTCACTCAAAAAGTCTGCTACATTTAAAGTTTCCTGCATAAAATCAGGCATAGCTCCTTTCTGCCATTACTTTGCTTACATTTATACAAGTCTTCTATTTACTGTATCTTCATTTACTGCATTTCACTGCATGTGGACATAAATAAAAGATAACAGAATAAACAAACACAAAAAATGCAGGCAAAGCAGCATTGTCCCTGTAAATTGTAAGTTTGGCAAGATGTCTCACAAGATGTTGTCGTGTTTTCACTCGTTTTTCACTCATTCATCACTTCCTCACTTCCTTCACAAAAGAGGAAGACAGCTCCGTCATTTGTTGTAGTAGAGCTTGAGTTGGCTGGTAAAAGATTCGTTTTAAACGTCTGATCGTGTCTGTAGAACTTTATCCACAGTATATGTCTGACTGAGAGACAGACCACAAAGGACTGGTCCTCTATTAGAACAGTGACTCAGTCTATCTGTCTCCCTCCGGTGGAAATGACTGCTGTGTAAAACTGCAGACTTTCTTGACACCCCCACACCCACGTGCACTCCCCAACCCGAGGCTTGCTGTCACCCTGACTGCAGAAACCAGAGTTGGTGGAGCTTGGTTGGAGCGGGAGAAGGGGAGTGACAGAGGAGGCACCGAAATCGAGAAAAATAAACAAAAGGCCAAAAGAAATACAACTTTTGACAGGTGCTATGTGCCAAGTCTGAAGCGTGGTACCCCGGAGACGCCTTCCTGGTCTGTTTCTCGGTCTTCTGCCATATCTTTATCAGAGTCTAAAGAAAACGTACTGTCTGAATCAGTGGAGAGCTTTTTGGTGAGCAGGAGAGTCGTAGCAGATACTGCATCAAATCCACTGCCAGAATCTGTTCTGGAGAGTTCAGGCCCCCTACTGCCGCTAGAGCCCTCCTCTTCCTCAGGTGGACTCTCTGT